>NC_052075.1:49833264-50173264 GCF_015852505.1 Tachyglossus aculeatus | reverse complement strand
ACTCACCTGTGGCCACCTGAAGGGTCTCAACTACACTGTCAATGTTGTACTTGTGAGCCGCCACTGTGAAACTGTATAAGGTCCCAGGGTCGAGAGTGTCCACTGTGATCTGGGTGAGACTGGTGTTCATCTTCCCATCGGAGACTCTGCCCCCGGTCCAGGCTACCAAGTAGCTATAGTTTATGTCTGGGGGGTACTCAGGGGATGTCCAGTTGAGGCTGATGGAGTGGTTGGTCCGGGTGTCCAGCTTCAGGTCCCTGACCCTGTTGGGAGCTGAGAGGGAGGGAGGGAGGAAGGGAGAGGCCAGAAGTCAGTGGGATTTGGAGGGCGTTCCCTAAGAGGCTCCAGTGTCAGAGAGGGTCCAGGGAGGAAAAGGACAAAGTCCACCGGATCCTGGCCCAGTGCCTGAAGGTCGATGTCAATCAGTTCATCAGGCGTGTATACGGAGCACCTTCTGAGGGCAAGGCACGGTACTGAGCATTTGAGGGAGGTCAACGGAAGCAACATAATAATAATAATGGCATTTATTAAGCACTTACTATGTGAAAAACACTGCTCTAAGCGCTGGGGAGGTTACAAGGTGATCAGGATGTCCCATGGGGGGCTCACAGCCTTCATCCCCATTTTACAGATGAGGGAACTGAGGCCCAAAGAAGTGAAGTGACTTGCCCAAAGTCACACAGCTGACAAGTGGCGGAGCTGGGATCTATATCTATCTACCTATCTACCTATCTATCTATCTATCTATCTATCTATCTATCTATCTACCTATCTATCTACCTATCTGTCTGTCTATCTATCTAATCTATCTATCCATCCATCTATCTATCTTTATCTCTATCTATCTATCTATCTATCTATCTAGCCATCCATCTACCTATCCATCCATCTATCTATCTATCTACCTACCTATCTATCACATCCATCCATCCATCCATCCATCTACCTAAATATCTATATGTCCATTAAGTGCTGAGGAGAGGAACTGGATAGGATAGGTTTTAAGGGCAGCAATTTGATTCACTTCACCTGGAAGGAGGGAGATTAAATGGAAAGCCTCCTGGAAGAGGGAGGAAGGAGTTTCAGGAAGGAGTAAGTGGGAATGGCAGTGGGGAAGAGTCGAGAAGGAGGCCTGGTCGAGGGAGCTGGCATGTATTGGGAGATTAGAGCTGAAAAGTAAGAAGGAGCGACCCGATGGAGATCAGACGCCAGAAGCCCCATATCCACACCTCCCTCCTGCTCCTCCCTCACCATCTTGCCAGCCGTATCTGAGTCTCCGACTCCTCAGAAGCGGCAGTGGGGTGGGCCCCTGTCTCACCCGTGGCATCTCTGAGTTCCGTGGCTCCGCTGCAGACTTGGTGCCGCCGGGCCACCACGCTGAAGTTGTACAGGGTCGCCGGCTCGAGCTGCTCCACGGTCATAGAAGTGTTCGTGGTGTCACGCATCCCGCCGGCAGCTCCGCTCAGGGTCCAGTTGACCCGATAGCAGTAGGCTGGGTCTGGGCTGCCCAAGGGCATCGTCCAGTTGAGAGCGATGGAATCGTTGCCCCGGCCCACTGTCTTCAGGTCCGTCACCTGGTTAGGGACTAAGAAGAGAGAAGGGGGCATCACATGGGGGGAGGAGGGCAACCGAGGCTTCCCTGTCCTCCAGGTCTCTGTCGGGAGAGGGGATCTCAAGGAGGAAAGGGGCAACAACCCTGGTCAAGGTCTGAGCGGGTTGTTGCTGGGAAGGCCTGATGGGAATTGTGTCTCCTCCCGGACTTCATCTCTCCACATCTCGCTGATCAGAGACCAGAGGCCTGAGGCCCATGAGGTCTTGGTTGTCAGGAAAGGCTACACTCTAGCAGTGATGCATGTGAGTAATTTATTTATTTATATTTAATGACTATAAGATTCTTGGGGGCAGGGAACGTGACTATCAACTCTGCTGGATTGCACTCTCCCTGCTCCACATAAAGTAAATACCCAGTAAATAGGAATGATTGGTTGATTGACTGAAGACCAATAGGGGCCGGGGTCCCATTTTCTGCCCCTTTTTCCCAGTTTCCCCTAGCCCCCTGTTCCCTGTGGAATACCGGGGTGGGGTCCTGCTTTCTTACTGAATCCAAGGACTTCCCAGACTAGATTAGGGGGGCCCCCAGCCTCACGCACCCCTGAATCTCCCAGTGGTCAATTCGACTCCCCGATCACAGGCCAAAGGCCTAGTAATAATCACCATGGTGCCTGTTAAGTGCTTACTATGTACTCTGCACTGTACTTAGTGCTTGGGATAGAATCTGGATAATCAGGTCAAAGTCCTTGTCCGACATGGGGCTCCCAGTCCAAAGGGAAGGGAGACACCGTATTTAATCCCCATTTTATGGATGACGAAACTGAGGTCCAGAGAACTCAAGTGATTTTCCCAAGGATGCACTCCAGGCAGAGCCAGGACTAAAATCCAGGTCCTCTATCTCCCAGGCCTGTGCCCTTTCCATTATGCCACACTGGTCCTCAAAGTCCTGTTTTGTCCTAATTTCCAGGCAAGGCTGCTTCCCAGCCTTGAGTTTTGGGGGTCCTCTCAACGATATCCAAGGCCCATCTCCCCTAAATCAGACACCAGGCCACGCTGAGGTGGGGAAATAATGGTCGCCCGATCCGCGAGTATTGTGGCGTCTGAATCTTCCCTCTCCCGTACTCACCTGTGGCCACCTGAAGGGTCTCAACTACACTGCCAATGTCGTACTTGTGAGCCGCCACTGTGAAATTGTATAAGGTCCCAGGGTCGAGAGTGTCCACTGTGATCTGGGTGAGATTGGTGTTCATTTTCCCATCGGAGACTCTGCCCCTAGTCCAGGCTACCAAGTAGCTATAGTTCATATCTGGGGGGTTCTCAGGGGATGTCCAGTTGAGGCTGATGGAGTGGTTGGTCCGGGTGTCCAGCTTCAGGTCCCTGACCCTGTTGGGAGCTGAGAGGGAGGACGGGAGGAAGGGAGAGGCCAGAAGTCAGTGGGATTTGGAGGGCGTTCCCTAAGAGGCTCCAGCGTCAGAGAGGGTCCAGGGAGGAAAAGGACAAAGTCCACCGGATCCTGGCCCAGTGCCTGAAGGTCGATGTCAATCAGTTCATCAGGCGTGTATACGGAGCACCTTCTGAGGGCGAGGCACGGTACTGAGCATTTGAGGGAGGTCAACAGAAGCAACATAATAATAATAATGGCATTTATTAAGCACTTACTACAGTGAAAAACACTGTTCTAAGCTCTGGGGAGGTTACAAGGTGATCAGGATGTCCCTTGGGGGGCTCACAGCCTTCATCCCCATTTTACAGATGAGGTAACTGAGGCCCAAAGAAGTGAAGTGACTTGCCCAAAGTCACACAGCTGACAATTGGCAGAGCTGGGATTTGAACCCACGACCTCTGACTCCAAAGCCCGGGCTCTTTCCACTGAGCCACGCTGCTTCTCTATGATAATAATAATAATAATAATAATAATGATGGTAATGGTATTTGTTTAGCATTTACTGTGTGCTAAATACTGTACTAAGCTCTAGGGTAGATAATAATAATTATGGTATTTGTTGAGCGCTCACTAGGTGCCAGGCACTGTTCTAAGCACAGGGGTAAATACAAGATAATTGGGTTGGACACAGACCCTGACCCACAAAGTGCTCACAGTCTTAATCCCCATTTTACAGACGAGGGAACTGAGGCACAGAGAAGCTAAGTGACTTGTCCAAGGTCACACAGCAGACATGTGGCAGAGGGGGGATTAGAACCCATGACCTTTTGAGTCCCAGGCCTGGGCTTTATCCAGTAGGCCATGCTGCTTCTATAGCAGCACTGGGATAGAATCAAGATAATCAGGGCAAAGTCCTTGTCGGACATGGGGGCCAGTCTAAAGGGAAGGGAGAACTGGTATTTAATACCCATTTTATGGATGAGGAAAGTGAGGCCCAGAGATGAGAGAGCTGTACTGACCCTGGAAAATTCAGGGGCGTGTGAGGCCGGGGCCTCCCAATCTAGTCTGGGAAGGTCTCGGATTCAGTAAGAAAGCGGGGCCTCACGCCGGTATTCCACAGGGAATGGGGGCTAGGGAAAATTGGGAAAAAGAGGCAGTAGAGGGACCCCAGCACTGGCTGGACTTCAATCAATCAATCAATCATATTTACTAAGTGTTCACTGCATGTGGAGCACTGTACTAAGTGCTTGGGAGAGTACTTGGGAGAGTTGGAAATTAGTACAGTGCTCTGCACACAGTAAGCACTCAACAAATAAGATTGATCGACTAAGGGCAGCTGTTTGTTGCATGTCGCCTGGAAGGATGGAGATTAATCAGAAAGTCTCCTGGAGGAGGGAGGGTTTGAAAGGGAGAGCTGTAGCTTGAAGAGGGAAGAAATTCCAGGCAGGAGGAAGGGAGTGAGCGAAAGGTTGGAGGGAGGAGAGTCAAGAAGAAAGCTTAGCCAAGTGAGCTCGGGAGGACCGAAGAGGGCAAGCTTGGGTGTACCAGCACATCAGAACGGAAAAGTAAGGAGCGATCTGATGGAGATCGGATGCCAGAAGATCCATGGCCACATCTTTCTCCTGCTCCTCCCTCTCCATCCTGTCGGCCACATCTGAGTCTCCGATGCCCCAGAGGCGGCAGTGGGGCAGCCCCCCGTCTCACCTGTGGCATCGCTGAGCTCCGTGGCTCCGCTGTAGACTTGGTACCGCTCAGCCTCCACCGTGAAAACGTACAGGGTCGCCGGCTGGAGGTTCTCCACCGTGATAGAAGTGCTTTTGGTGTCATGTGTCCCATTGGGGACTCCACTCAGGGTCCAGTTGATCCGGTAATTGTAGTCTGGATCCGGGCTGCCCAAGGGCGTCGTCCAGTTGAGAGTGATGGAAGTATTGCTCCGGTCCACTGTCTTCAGGCCCGTCACCTCGTTAGGGACTAAGAACAGGGAACGGATTGTCAGTGGGGTAAGGGGAGCAGAGAGAATGAGAGACCGAGGGAGGGGACGTCCGTGAGGGATGGAGGGCACGAGGGTCTCCCCATTTCCCAAGATGGTCCAGTGCGAAGAAGGGTCCAGGGAGGAAAAACACAAAGCCCATTGGATCCTGGCCCAGATGTGGCCAACAAGACGGTGAGGGAGGAGCAGGAGAAAGATGTCAATCAGTTCATCAGGTTTGTTTACTGAACACCTTCTGAAGGCACAGCACAGTACGAAGCTCTTGAGGTAGATCAACAGAAGTAAGAAACATGATAGTAATAATAATAACGATATTTGTTAAGCACTTATTATGTGTCGAGCACTATATTAAGCCCTGGGGTAATCAGGTCCCATATGGGGCTCACAGTCTAAGAAGGAGGAAGACCAGGTATTGAATCCCCATTCTGTGGATGAGGGAACTGAGGCATAGAGAAGGGAAGGGAATTGCCCAAGGTCACATGGCATATATTTATTACTCTATTTATTTATTTATTTATTTATTTTACTTGTACATATCTATCCTATTTATTTTATTTTGTTAGTTTGTTTGGTTTTGTTCTCTGTCTCCCCCTTTTAGACTGTGAGCCCACTGTTGGGTAGGGACTGTCTCTATATGTTGCCAATTTGTACTTCCCAAGCGCTTAGTACAGTGCTCAGCACATAGTAAGCGCTCAAGAAATACGATTGATTGATTGATTGATATATATGGCAGAGCTGGGATTACAACCCAGGTCCTCTGATTCCTCAGGCCTGTGTTCTTTCCACAAAGCCACACTGCTTCTCATGTTCCCTGCCTTCAGGGAGCTTACAATCTAAAGAAGAGAGGCAGACAAAAAATAGAGGGAGGGAGCAGATCTGATTAATCTATTTCTAAATATTTTTATGCAAATATTTTAAGTACTTGCAAACTCTCTGTGTGGCTAGACTCTGTTGGACTTCCCCAAGTGCTTAATACAATGCACTCAGTGGGTATTCAATCAAATATTTTTACTATTACTACTACTTCTCTATTCAATCATATTTATTGAACGCTTACTGTGTGCAGGGCACTGTACTAAGCGCTCTATACTCCTGCACACATATCAGGATGAAATAGGTGACTGAATCATCAAATACACAATTAAATACCCATCTGTTCGTAAGTGCTGAGGATAAGAATAAAATACATAGGTACTAAGGGCACCTATAGACTATAAACTCCTCATGGGCAGGGAACGTGTCTACCAACTCTGTGTAAAGGCCTTTCCCAAGTGCTAGTACAGTGCTCTGCACACAGTAAGCACTCAATAAATAAGATGGATTGATTGACTAAGGGCAGCTTTTTGTCACACATCATCTGGAAGGATGGAGATCAATTGAAAAGCCTCCTGCGGAAGGGAGGGTTTGAAAGGGAGCGCTGTGGTTGGAAGGGAATTCCGGGCAGGAGGAAGAGAGTGAACAAAGATTTGGAGTGGGGAGAGTCGAAGAGGAAGGCCGGTATGGAGAGCTGTGGAGGACCAAAGAGTGTGAGCTGGGGTGTATTGGGAGATCAGAGCTGAAAAGTAAAAAGGAGCGATCTGATGGAGATCGGAGGCCAGAAGCCCCATAGCCACATCTTTCTCCTGCTCCTCCCTCTCCATCCTGTCGGCCACATCTGAGCGTCCGATGCGCCAGAGGCGGCAGTGGGGCGGCCCCCCGTCTCACCTGTGGCATCGCTGAGCGCCGTGGCTCCGCTGTAGACTTGGTACCGCTCAGCCTCCACGGTGAAAACGTACAGGGTCGCCGGCTGGAGGTTCTCCACCGTGATAGAAGTGCTGTTGGTGTCATGTGTCCCATTGGGGACTCCACTCAGGGTCCAGTTGATCTGGTAATTGTAGTCTGGATCCGGGCTGCCCAAGGGCGTCGTCCAGTTGAGAGTGATGGAAGTATTGCTCCGGTCCACTGTCTCCAAGCCCGTCACCTCGTTAGGGACTAAGAAGAGGGAACGGATTGTCAGTGGGGTAAGGGGAGCAGAGAGAGTGAGAGACCAAGGGAGGGGACGTCAGTGAGGGATGGAGGGCACGAGGGTTTCCCCATTTCCCAAGATGGTCCATTTTGAAGAAGGGAGGAAAAGGACAAGGCCCAGTGTCTGAAGAGAGATATTAGTCAGTTCATCAGGCGTGTTTACTGAGCACTTTCTGAAGGCATAGCACTGTACTAAGAGCTTGAGGAGGCCAGCAGAAGCAAGAAACATGTTCCCTGCTTCCAGGGAGCTTACACTCGTATGAAGAGAGGCAGACAAAACTAGTGGGAGCCAGTCTGACGATCCTATTTCTAAATATTTTAAAGGAAATATTTGAAATACTTGTAAACTCTCTGTGTGGCCAGGGAACGTGACTTGACACTATTTTGTACTACCCTAGAAGACCAAGGGATTGAAAACAGGTAAAAAGTGTGAGATGTGCGCATGTTGGTTGGGGTTGGGGCGGGTAAGGGAGAGAGGCAGAGGAAATCCAGAGGAGGTGATGCTTGGATTCTGGGGGTCTTCATTGTTATTTTTAGTCGACTTGCCTTATTTATTGAACTATAAGCGGGCATTGAGTGTGGTAATGTACTTTTGCAAGCGCTTAGTACAGTGCTCTGCACAATTGACCAAGGGCAGCTCTTTGTTGTGCGTCATCTGGAAGGATGGAGAGTAACTGGAAAGTCTCCTGCAGGAGGGAGGGAGGAGTCTCCTGCAGAAGGGAGTCTCCGGCAGATCTAGATGGGGATTTGGGTGTTAGTTCCGGTTGTGATGTTGCAAATGAACATCGATACCGTATATATCTATCCATATTGTACATATCTGTAGTTTATTTATTTATTTATATGCATATATTAAAGTCGGTCTCCCCCTGTAGACTGTGAGCTCGCTGTGGGCAGGGAAAGTGTCTGTTTGTTGTTATATTGTACTCTCCCAAGTACTTAGTACAGTGCTTTACACACAAAAAGTGTTCAATAAATACGAGTGGATGAATGAACGAATGATACTGCCCTGGAAAAACCATCCCCGCTTTGGTAAATTATTTATTTATATTAAGTCTGTCTTCCCCTGTAGACTGTGAGCTCGTTGTGGGCAGGGAAAGTATCTGTTTGTTGTTATATTGTACTCTCTCCCAAGTGCTTAGTACAATGCTTTACACACAGAAAGTGTTCAATAAATACGACAATGAATGAATGAATGATACTGCCCTGGAAAAACTGTCCCTGCTTTGGTAAATTAATTATTTATATTAAGTCTGTCTTCCCCTGTAGACTGTGAGCTTGCTGTGGGCAGGGAAAGTGTCTGTTTGTTGTTATACTGTACTCTCCCAAGTACTTAGTACAGTGCTTTACACACAAAAAGTGTTCAATAAATACGAGTGGATGAATGAACGAACGATACTGCCCTGGAAAAACCGTCCCTGCTTTGGTAAATTAATTATTTATATTAAACCTGTCTCCCCCTGTAGACTGTGAGCTCGCTGTGGACAGGGAAAGAGTCTGTTTGTTGTTATATTGTACTCTCCCAAGTGCTTAGTACAGTGCTTTACACACAGAAAGTGTTCAATAAATACGACTGAATGAATGAATGAACCATACTGCCCTGGAAAAACCATCCCTGCTTTGGTAAATAATTTAGTTATATTAAGTCTTGTTTCCCCCTGTAGACTGTGAGCTCGCTGTGGGCAGGGAAAGTGTCTGTTCATTGTTATATTGTACTCTTCCAAGTGCTTAGTACAGTGCTTTACACACAGAAAATATTCAATAAATACAAGTGGATGAATGAACGAATGATACTGCCCTGGAAAAACCGTTCCTGCTTTATATAATATAATTATATAAATATAATATAATAATATATTATTTATATATTATTATATATAAATAATATATTGTATATTATTATATATTGTTTTAAATAATAATATAATTATTTATATTAAGTCTGTCTCCCCCGCTAGACTGAAGCTCGCTGTAGACAGGGAATGAGTCTACCAACTCTGTCGTTCAGTGCTCTGCACTCAGTAAGCGCTCAATAAATACAGATTGATTGAACAATTGATTGATTGATTGATGGGCAGCCCTGGCCCTACGAGATTCTCGGTTCCCCGACCCTGGTAAAGTCAACCCCAAAAGACCGAGCTGGGGGGACAGCTGTGGTTTAAGCCATAGCAGCCGAGCAGAGGGGGATGAAGGCCGGGGAAGGCCAATGGGAGAGAGCGGGATGGGGCAGGGTGGAGTGGGAAGAAGCAGGCTCTCCTTGTTTTAGCCTCACCCTCTGGCTAAAAACTCCACCTTCTAGCCTGGCATTCATTCATTCATTCAATCGTATTTATTGAGTGCTTACTGTGTGCAGAGCACTGTACTAAGCACTTGGGAAGTCCAAGTCGACAACAGATGGAGACGGTCCCTACCCAACAACGGGCTCACAGTCTAGAAGGGGGAGACAGATAACAAAACAAATCATGCGGATAGGTGTCAAAATCGTCGGAACAAATAGAATTAAAGCTAGATGCACACCATTAACAAAATAAATAGAATAGTAAATATGTACAAGTAAAATAAATACAGTAATAAATCTGTATGAACATATATACAGGTGCTGTGGGGAGGGGAAGGAGGTAGGGCTGGGGGGGAGGAGGAGGGGAAAAAGGGGGCTCAGTCTGGGAAGGCCTCCTGGAGGAGGTGAGCTCTCAGTAGGGCTTTGAAGAGAGGAAGAGAGCTAGTTTGGCAGATGTGCAGAGGGAGGGCATTCCGGGACAGGGGGAGGATGGGGGCCGGGGGTCGACGGCGGGACAGGCGAGAACGAGGTACAGTGAGGAGGTTAGCGGCGGCAGAGGAGCGGAGGGTGCGGGTTGGGCTGGAGAAGGAGAGAAGGGAGGTGAGGTAGGAGGGGGAGAGGGGATGGACAGCCTGGAAGCCGAGAGTGAGGAGTTTTTGTTGATGCGTAGGTTGACTGGCAGCCACTGGAGATTTTTGAGGAGGGGAGTAATATGCCCAGAGCATTTCTGCACAAAGATGATCCGGGCAGCAGCATGAAGTATAGACTGAAGAGGGGAGAGACAGGAGGATGGGAGATCAGAGAGGAGGCTGATGCAGTAATCCAGTCGGGATAGGATGAGAGATTGAACCAGTTCCACCCTCTGGCCTGGCATTGTGAAAATGTTCCAGCCTGCTCCAAAGAGGAAGCCCACCCCAGGTTGCTGGGGAAGTAAGCACCATGGCAATGAGCCCCAAAAGCCCAAGTGAGGCCTCAGGCCCGGATCCCTCACCCACTGCCACTGGAGCAGAGCCTCGTTTCTCGATCCCGTTACCGTTCGCCGTAGCCGGACGGAAATTCCCCAGCTCCTGCTAAGGGGAAGAGCCCTGTCTTTCCTATGGTCAGGACTCAAAAACTCCAGGGATGACGCTGTCTTCTTGCATCAAGCGGAAACTCTCAGTCAGTGCCTTTAAGGAACCCATTCTCTCTCTTTTTTTTTTTGGTAATAATAATAATAATGACAATGGTATTTGTTTAGGGCTTACTATGTGCAAAGCACTGTTCTAAGCACTGTGGAGGTTAGAAGGTGATGAGGTTGTCCCACCGGGTACTCACAGTTTTCATCCCCATTTGACAGATGAGGGAACTGAGGCCCAGAGAAGTGAAGTGACTTGCCCAAAGTCACACAGCTGACAGTTGGCGGAGCTGGGATTTGAACCCATGACCTCTGACTCCAAAGCCCGGGCTCTTTCTACTGAGGCACGCCGCTTGTTAAGTGCTTATTAAGCTCCAAACATTGTTCTAAGTACTGGGGTGAGTACAATTAGGTCAGACACAGTCCCTGTCCCCCATGGGGCTGACAATCTAAGTAGGAGGAAGAAGGGACGTTAAATTCGCATTTTACAGTTGAGGAAACTGAGGCACAGAGACTAAGTGACTTGCCCAAGGTCATGGGTTCGAATTCCGGCTCCGCCACATGTCTGCTGTGTGACCTTGGGCAAGTCACTTAACTTCTCTGGGCCTCAGTTCCCTCATCTGTAAAATGGGGATGATGACTGTGAGCCCCACGCGGGACAACCTGATCACCCGGTGTCCCCCCAGCGCTTAGAACAGTGCTTTGCACATAGTAAGCGCTTAATAAATGCCATTATTATTATTATTATTATTCCTTGCTCACCCACCTCCTGAAGTTTATATGTCCACCCTCCCCGCAGCCAGTGCTGCGAGCGTTTCCTCCTCACCTGTGGCTGCCCCGATGTTGTCCGAGCTAGTGTTTCCGGCGGCGATCACGCTGAAATTGTACCAGGTCCCTGCGTCTAGACCGCCCACCACAATATAGGGGAGGGTGGTGTTTTCTGAGCCGTTTTTGCCCCCGTCCGCCCACCAGCTGACGGAGTAATGGCTGACGTTGGCCACGGCTGTCCAGTTCAGGCTGATGGATGTGTTGTCCCGGGCGACGACCTGGACGCCCAACGATCGGGAGTCTGGAAAATGGGGAGGAGAGGGAGTCAGGAGCGGGACACTACAAGACAATAATAATAATAACTGCGGCATTTGTTAAGCCCTTACTATGTGCCAGGCACTGTACTAAGCGCTGGGTTGGATACAAGCAGCGTGGCTCAGTGGAAAAGAGCCCGGGCTTTGGAGTCAGAGGTCATGGGGTCAAATCCCGGCTCCGCCACTTGTCAGCTGTGTGACTTTGGGCAAGTCACTTACCTTCTCTGGGCCTCAGTTCCCTCATCTGTAAAAGGGGATGAAGACTGTGAGCCCCACGTGGGACAACCTGATCACCTTGTATCCCCCCAGCGCCTAGAACATTGCTTTGCACATAGTAAGCACTGAATAAATGCCATCATTATTATATTATTGTTATTATTATTACAAGCAAATCGGGTTGGACATAATAATAATGATGATGGCATTTGTTCAGCCCTTACTATGTGCAGAGCACTGTTCTAAGCGCTGGGGGGGGATACAAGGTGATCAGGTTGTCCCACGGGGGGCTCACAGTCTTAATCCCCAAGTTGATCAGGTTGTTCCACGGGGGGCTCACAGTCTTAATCCCCATTTTACAGATGAGGTAACTGAGGCTCAGAGAAGTTAAGCAACTTGCCCAAGGTCACAAAGC
The DNA here is from genome assembly GCF_015852505.1 of Tachyglossus aculeatus. Lineage (NCBI taxonomy): Eukaryota > Metazoa > Chordata > Mammalia > Monotremata > Tachyglossidae > Tachyglossus > Tachyglossus aculeatus. Next base: position 50,161,230 of record NC_052075.1, on the reverse strand, counting down.
AGACATGTGGTGGAGCCGGGATTCGAACCCATGACCTCTGGCTCCAAAGCCCGGGCTCTTTTCCACTGAGCCACGCTGCTTACTGTCATAGTCCCTGTCCCACGTGGGGCTCCCAGTCTCAACCCCCATTTTAAGAATGAGGTAACTGAGGCACAGAGAGGTGAAGCGACTTGCCCAAGGCCAAACAGCAGACGAGTGACGGAGGTGGGATTAGAACCCATGACCTTTTGACTCGCTGGCCCGGGCTCTAGCACGTCAAGGATCACAAACCCCAACTTCCAGTAGGGATACAGACCCCCTGCAGCCCCAGAGGCTGATGAGGGGTTTGTTGGGAAGGGGAGAGAAGTGGATTTAAGGGCAGCGTGAGGGAAGGCAGCAGCCGGGGAGAGGATTCCCGCTCACTCACCGTGTGCCATGGCCGAAGAACAGACGAGCAGTACCTGCAGGATGGGAAGACAGGGGCCGCGGAGTCAACAGGGGGCTGGGAAGGGAGAGGCCGAACCCCCGGGGGGCTCCCAATCCGGACACCCTGGCGAGATTGACTGGGCCGGTTCATCATCATCATCATCAATCGTATTTATTGAGCGCTTACTATGTGCAGAGCACTGGACTAAGCACTTGGGAAGTACAAATTGGCAACATACACAGTCCCTACCCAACAGTGGGCTCACAGTCTAAAAGGGGAAGACAGAGAACAAAACCAAACATACTAACAAAATAAAATAAATAGAATAGATATGTACAAGTAAAATAAATAAATAGAGTAATAAATCTGTACAAACATATATACATAGATACAGGTGCTGTGGGGAAGGGAAGGAGGTAAGAAGGGGGGATGGAGGGGGGACGAAGGGGAGAGGAAGGAAGGGGCTCAGTCTGGGAAGGCCTCCTGGAGGAGGTGAGCTCTCAGTAGGGCCTTAAAGGGAGGAAGAGAGCTAGCTTGGCGGATGGGCAGAGGGAGGGCATTCCAGGCCGGTTAGCTCAGTTGGTTAGAATATGGTGCTAATAATGCCAACGTCGCGGGTTTGATCCCCGTACGGGCCATCTGACTTTGACTTGTACTTCCCAAGCGCTTAGTACAGTGCTCTGCACACAGTAAGCGCTCAATAAATACGATTGATTGATTGATTGAGAGGGCACCTGAGTCTGGGGAGGAGCACACAGCGCAACCGCGTTGGCTTGAATTCCCCCAGGCGCCTACTACGGGGCTCTCCGCAGAGCAAGCGCTCTCGACGGATCGATGGGTCGACAACGGGAACAGGAAGAATGGCAACTTCTCTTTTGGAGTTTGACCGTCCCCGGGCCGGGCTTGGAACCCCTGAGCCAGGAAGGCGGGCAGGCCTTTCCCCAGACAATCAATCAATCAATCGTATTTGTTGAGCGCTTACTGTGTGCAGAGCACTGGACTAAGCGCTTGGGAAGTACAAGTTGGCAACATATAGAGACGGTCCCTACCCAACAGTGGGCTCACAGTCTAAAAGGGGGAGACAGAGAACAAAACCAAGCGTGCTAACAAAATAAAATAAATAGAATAGATATGTACAAGTAATATAAATAGAGTAATAAATATGTACAAACATATATACATATATACAGGTCCAGTCGACCATATTCCCAGGTCCTCCCCGATTCCCGCCTCCAACCCCGGGGGGCAAGATCCCTTTTCTCCCCCTTCTAGACTGTGAGCCCACTGTTGGGTAGGGACCGTTTCTATATGTTGCCAACTTGTACTTCCCAAATGCTTAGTACAGTGCCCTGCACACAGTAAGCGCTCAATAAATACGATTGATTGATTGATTGATTGGTTGATTGATTAATTGATTCGGTCGGCTTTGCCCGGCTTTAAGGAGACGACTCTGAAAACCCAGGCCCCTGGAGCTGGCCACCCCCAACCCACCCCAAATTCTCCCACCCGGGAGGGGCTGGGGAACAGGAGGCCTGGGCCCGCTCCCGGAACCTTTCCAGAGACCTGTCCTTTGGAGGGAATTTCTACCTTCCCGTCCAAAGACCGAGATGTCGGAGCCCTGAAGCGAGCGAGCCGGGACAGTGGTCCATACCAGGGTCCCTGAGTGGAGGGGTGCTGGAAGGCGGGGGGCTTCAGCCCCCAAACTGTTTCCAGTTGGCCCTCACCCAGGACCTGAGTCCCAGAGACCCAGTTTTTCCCGTCCTGACCGAGGCCATGGGGACGCAGGTGTCCCGCGCCCCAGCCCGTACAAGTCCCTTCTTCCTTCAGGCCCCTGGCAGGGGGTCTGGTCCCACTCCTGGGGTGGGCCCGAGCTGGGGGGAGGACGGACTCACCAGCAGAAGCCACCCAGGTCCAGGGGCTCCTGGCCACCCCATCCAGGTCATGCCTCTCCGGGCGACGAGCGGGTCGGCCCGGCGAGCCGCAGAGGGAGGGAGAAACGGAGCCCGGGGCCAGAAGAATTGCGGGAGGAGGAAGGCAGGTGTCCACGGCTTCCAGCTCTCCAACTTGGACTTTAAACTCGCTTCCACTTCCCCTTTCCCAGACTGCGCACGGCCCCGTGGGTGGGGGGGAAGGAGGAGAAGGAGGAGGAGGAGGAAATGGAGATTTCACGCCTGGGTTCCCCTAACCCTAGCCCTCCCACCTTCAGCCCAGAGTTTCCAGGGTGCCAAGGTCCCTCCACACTCACCTGTGGACTTCCCAGCAGATCCAAAAGGCAAAATCAGGTCCTCCAATCCCTCTCTCTCCAGCCCGTCCCCACCTCAGGATAAACCTCCGCTTCCCCATCCCGCTTCCCAGGCCTTCAGCCAAAGCCACATCCCTCCTTGCCTCCTCTCAGCCCCTGGATCACCTCCTTCTTCTAGGTCAAACCAGGCCTCGGCAGGATTTAAGTCGCTGCTCTTTCCCCGGCTACTTCCTCCTCCTGGGCCCCCCTCTCGCTGATTTTTGAACCCGGATCTCCCCCACACCTTCCCGGCCGCTCCCCAGAGATATGATGGTCAGCCACCGCAGATCTCCGCCTCCTCGCCGCTGCAAATGTCAGTCAGTGAATCAGTCGTATTTATTGAGCGCTTCCTGTGCGCAGACCACTGTACTAAGTGCTTGGGAGAGTACGATAACAATAGCAATAATAATAATAATGGCATTTATTAAGCACTTACTATGCGCAAAGCACTGTCCTAAGCACTGGGGAGGTTACGAGGTGATCAGGTTGTCCCATGGGGGGCTCACAGTCTTCACCCCCGTTTTACAGATAAGGTAACTGAGGCACAGAGAAGTGACTTACCCAAAGTCACGCAGCTGACAACTGGCTTAGTACAGTGCTCTGCACACAGTAAGCGCTCAATAAGTACGATTGAATGAATGAGTTGGCAGAGCTGGGATTTGAACCCATGACCTCTGACTCCGAAGCCCGTGCTCTTTCCACTGAACCACGCTGCTTCCCATTAGTAATTACCATCAATAGTAATAACAGTATTTGTTAAATAAATAATAATAATGGCATTTATTCATTCATTCATTCACTCAATCGTATTTATTGAGCGCTTACTGTGTGCAGAGCACTGGACTAAGCGCTTGGGAAGTACAAGTTTGCAACATATAGAGACGATCCCTACCCAACAGCGGGCTCACAGTCTAGAAGGGGGAGGCAGACAACAAACCATATAAACCAAATAAAATAAATAGAATAAATTCATTCATTCAATCGTATTTATTGAGCGCTTACTGTGTGCAGAGTGTTATCGACAAGTAGGGTGCAAAATAGGTTAACTCGGTGTAAATCAGCTGCAGGGTTCTTGTACCCAGAGTGGTGATACAGATAAGCACTTACTACATGCAAAGCGCCATTCTAAGCGCTGGGGAGGTTACAAGGTGATCAGGTTGTCCCACAGGGGGCTCACAGTCTTCATCCCCATTTTACAGATGAGGGAACTGAGGCACAGAGAACTGAAGTGACTTGCCCGAAGTCACACAGCTGACAATTGGCAGAGTCTGGATTTGAACCCATGACCTCTGCCTCCAAAGCCCGGGCTCTTTTCCACTGAGCCACGCTGCTTCTCTTGCTTGCTTAATCAATCAATCAATCGTATTTATTGAGCGCTTACTATGTGCAGAGCACTGGACTAAGCGCTTGGGAAGTACAAATTGGCAACACATAGAGACAGTCCCTACCCAACAGAGGGCTCACAGTCTAAAAGGGGGAGACAGAGAACAGAACCAAACATACCAACAAAATAAAATAAATAGGATAGAAATGTACAAGTAAGATAAATAAATAAATAAATAGAGTAATAAATATGTACAACCATATATACATATATACAGGTGCTGTGCTTAAATGCTTACTATGTGCCAGGCGCTGTACTAAGCGATGGGACAAACACAAGCAAATTGGGTTGGACACAACCCAATGGTCCCACATGTCCTGATCCCACACAATGACTCTGCCCCGCTTCAAAGCCCTGCTGAAGGCCCATCTCCTCCAAGAGGCCTTCCCAGACTCAGCCCCACTTTTCCTCGTCTCCCACTCCCTTCCGCGTCACCCTAACTTGCTCCCTTTTCTCTTCCCCATCTCCCCGCCCCACAGCACTCATGTACAAATCCATAATTTTCTCTATTTATATTGCTGCCTGCTTACTTGTATTGATGTCCGTCTCCCCACCTCTAGACTGTGAGCTCGTGGTGGGCAGGGATTGCCTCTATTGCTGCACTGTACTGTCCCAAGAGCTTAGTACAGCGCTCAGCACACAGTAAGCACTCAAGAAACACGATCGAATGAATGAATGTATATATGTTGTATATATGTTTGTACATATTTTTTACTCTATTTATTTATTTATTTATTTTGCTTGTACATATCTATTCTATTTATTTTGTTAGTATGGTTTTGTTCTCTGTCTCCCCCTTTTAGACTGTGAGCCCACTGCTGGGTAGGGACCGTCTCTATATGTTCCCAATTTGTACTTCCCAAGCGCTCAGTACAGCGCTCTGCACATTAGTAAGCGCTCAATAAATACGTTTGATGTTCTCTGTCTCCCCCTTTTAGACTGTGAGCCCACTGTTGGGTAGGGACCGTCTCTAGATGTTCCCAATTTGTACTTCCCAAGCGCTCAGTACAGTGCTCTGCACATAGTAAGCGCTCAATAAATACGATTGATGAATGAGCGATCCCCATTTTACAGATGCGGGAGCTGAGGCCCGGGGAAGTGACTTGCCCCAGATCGCCCGGCAGGAAAGTGGCAGAGCCGGGATTAGAACCCAATTTGTACTTCCCAAGCGCTTAGTACAGTGCTCTGCACATAGTAAGCGCTCAATAAATACGATTGATGATGGTTCCCAGGCCTGTGCTCTAATCACCACATCATACAACGATCAACGGACACAGCCCTGCCCGCGGTCTCTCTCCGGACATTTAAGTTGCCCGCCCTGCCCGCCCTCCCCTCCCTCCTCGGGCCCTGGACCGGAGTTCAAAGGTGTCCCTCCCCACAGCACCTGTATATATGTTTGTACGTATTTATTACTCTATTTATTTTACTTGTACATACCTATTCTATTTATTTTATTTTGTCAATAGGTTTGGTTTTGTTGTCTTCTAGACTGTGAGCCCGCTGTTGGGTAGGGACCGTCTCTAGATGTTGCCGACTCGTACTTCCAAAGCGCTTAGTCCAGTGCTCTGCACACAGCGAGCGCTCAATAAATACGATTGAATGAATGAATGAACCCCGAAAAGGGTAGGGACTGTCTGTATATGTTGCCAACTTGTACTTCCCAAGCGCTTAGTACAGTGCTCTGCACATAGTAAGCGCTCAATAAATACGATTAAATGAATGAAAGAATGAACCCCGAAAAGGGTAGGGACCGTCTCTATATGTTGCCAACTTGTACTTCCCAAGCGCTTAGTCCAGTGCTCTGCACACAGTAAGCGCTCAATACGATTGAATGAATGAATGAATCAATCAATCGTATTTATTGAGCGCTTACTGTGTGCAGAGCACTGGACTAAGCACTTGGGAAGTACAAGTACACTGCTCTGCACACAGTAAGCGCTCAATAAATACGATTGAATGAATGAATCAATCAATCAATTGCATTTATTGAGCGCTTACTGTGTGCAGAGCACTGTACTAAGCGCTTGGGAAGTCCAAGTTGGCAACACATAGAGACGAACCCTACACAACAGTGGGCTCACAGTCTAGAAGGGGGAGACAGACAACAAAACAAAACATATTAACAAAATAAAATAAATAGAATAGCAAATATATATACTATATATCTAGAGATGGTCCCTACCCAACAGCAGGCTCACAGTCTAGAAGGGGAGACAGAGAACGAAACAAAACATATTAACAAAATAAAATAAATAGAATAGTAAATATATATACTATATATCTAGAGATGGTCCCTACCCAACAGCAGGCTCACAGTCTAGAAGGGGAGACAGAAAACGAAACAAAACATATTAACAAAATAAAATAAATAGAATAGTAAACATATATACTATATACAGAGAGACAGTCCCTACCCAACAGCGGGCTCGCAGTCTAGAAGGGGGAGACAAAGAACGAAACAAAACGTATTAACAAAATAAAATAAATAGAATAGTAAACATATATACTACATATCTAGAGACGGTCCCTACCCAACAGCGGGCTCACGGTCTAGAAGGGGGAGACAAAGAACGAAACAAAACGTATTAACAAAATAAAATAAATAGAATAGTAAACATATATACCACATATCTAGAGACGGTCCCTACCCAACAGCGGGCTCACAGTCTAGAAGGGAGAGACAGAGAACGAAACAAAACGTATTAACAAAATAAAATAAATAGAATAGTAAACATATATACCACATATCTAGAGACGGTCCCTACCCAACAGCTGGCTCACAGTCTAGAAGGGGGAGACAGAGAACGAAACAAAACATCCCAAGCGCTTAGTACAGTGCTCTGCACATAGTAAGCGCTCAATAAATACGACTGATGATGATGATGATGATGATGAACAAAATGAAATAAATAGAATAGCAAACATATATACTATATACCTAGAGACGGTCCCTACCCAACAGCGGGCTCACAGTCTAGAAGGAGGAGACAGAGAACGAAACAGAACATATTAACAAAATAAAATGAACAGAATAGATATGTGTATGAGTTAAATAAATAAATAGAATGAACCCCAGAAAGACCTCCGGACACCCAGTAGTCATCCCCTAGGCTTTATTGCAAGACGCAGAGTCCGAGACCCCGGGTGAGGAGAAGGGGATGGTGAGGCATGGGGAGCAGGTTGTCCCACGTGGGGCTCACAGTCTTAATCCCCATTTTACCATATGTTGACAAATTGTACTTCCCAAGCGCTTAGTACAGTGCTCTGCACACAGTAAGCGCTCAATAAATACGATTGATGAGGAGGAGGAGGCAGAGTCGGGTGGGCGCGGACCGGTTTGCGAGCCCACTCGGGGACACTGGATGGAGGGAGATGGAGAGGAGGGTGGCACGGGGCCACGGTGGTCATCTCGCGGGGACCCCATCCCTCGGTCACTCCGCTTTGGGGCTCGGGTGGCCGTGCTCCACCACCGTGAGGGCCAGGAAGCACTGGGCGGCGTAGTAGGTTGTCATGACGACGGCCCGGGCCGCGGGCACGGGGCTGACGAAGGCGTCCAGGGTCAGGACTGAGTCCGACAGGGTGAAGAGCAGGGCGCCCAGGGTCCGGCCGCGCCCGCCCCGGGCCAGGCCCCGCCAGACCACCAGGCCCAGGATGGCCATATACCCGGCCACGGGCACGGCCAGGGCCGGAGGCAGGTGGGGGAGCAAGAAGGCGTAGAAAGCGCCGAAAGCCAGGCCGACGGGGGGGAGCAGGCCCAGGCGGGCCGGGCGCAGGCCAAAGGTCCAGATGTACAGGACGTGGGCCACAGCGAACGAGGCCATCCCTGGGGAGGGCGGGAGGGAGAGAGGCCCACGTCATCCCCCAGGCCCGGAATGCCCCCAATCCCTCTGCCCACCCGCCAAGCTAGCTCTCTTCCTCCCTTCAAGGCCCTGCTGAGAGCTCCCCTCCTCCAGGAAGCCTTCCCAGACTGAGCCCCCTTCCTTCCTCTCCCCCTCGCCCCCCTCTCCATCCCCCCCATCTTACCTCCTTCCCTTCCCCACAGCACCTGTATATATGTTTGTACGTATTTATTTTACTTGTACATATCTATCCTATTTATTTTATTTTGTTAGTATGTTTGGTTTTGTTCTCTGTCTCCCCCTTTTAGACTGTGAGCCCGCTGTTGGGTAGGGACTGTATATGTTGCCAATTTGTACTTACCAAGCGCTTAGTCCAGTGCTCTGCACACAGTAAGCGCTCAATAAATACGATTGATGATGACGATGATGATGAGGTGTGAGGATTTAAGCGAGCCCCCCACCCCACCGGAGTCTCCCCAAATCTCCTGGGGAGCCCCTTGGACGTTGGGGGGGGGGCTACGGGATCCTGCCCTCGGCGTCCCACCCTCCTAGGCGCCCCTCACCATAGATGAAGCCATTGGGCCAGACGAGGCACACGTCCCCCAGGGCAGAGAGGAGCAGGCCTAAGCGGACCCAGGGGGCAGAAGGGCTTCCCGCTTCCTGGATCCAGGAGAAAAAGGCCAGGGAGAGGACGGGAAGAGCCTTGACCAGGGCGCTGGTCAAGCTGGGCCGGTCCGCAGGCAGCCAGAGCAGGAAGTACTGGATGCAGGACAGGACAAAGGGGAGGAGGCACAGGCAGATGCCCAGGAGCTGTGAGGAAGGGGGAAAATGAGTTGGAGACAAAGACAACCCTAACCGCCCAGGACTCCAGCCCTGCCTCCAATCCCCAGTGCCTCACTTTCTCCCCCCCCGCCCCTCCCTCTGAGGCCCAACTTCCATAAACTGCCACCTCCCATCCCAGGGGGGGAACCCGGCCATCCAGCCCCCATCTCCAAAACCCAGCTCTGCAGCCCACCCGGGACCCCCAACTCACGCTCGGCTCCCGGCTACTCCTCCGCGAGGCCATGGTGGGTCCCCTTCACCGGGATGAGCAGGGACAACAGGAGCGGGTGTCCGTGTGCTTACGTGTATACTGGGGGGGGGGGATTACACTTTAACCCGACGGGCTCTGCGGACTCTCACCGGGCTGATAACGGGCACCAAGAGAGCCTCCCCTCAGCTGGAGGAGGGCCTGGCCCTGCTGATAAAAAGGGAGGTGGGGACGGGAAAGGAGAAGCTCCCTCTCTCTTCTCCTTTCAGGGTTGGGCCTGGGCCCTTAGGGTGCCAGCTCTCTTCCAGCAGGACCTTGTGGGTGTGGTGGGGGGGCGGGAGGGGAGAGAAGGGCAAGAGAGATTTGCTCGCTTTCTCACTGGGTCAGTCCCATCCTCACTGAGACATTTCTGGCCCCAGCCCTCTCTCCTGAAAGGCGCAGGGAAAGACTGCAACAAGGCAGAGTCGGGCTAGATTCCGCTGAGGATGATGAGGAAAGGTCGAGGGAGGTGATTTGGGGGCTTCTTTCCTTCCCCGGTAAGGGCCCGGGTGAAGAATGTGGGGTCCCCAATGGGTCGGGCCGGGGGCCGGGCTGGCTGATGGAAGCAGGAGGAGGGGACAAGATAATCCCCAAAGGTAATGACAAATCCACCACAAAATGAGCAAACTCTAAATCAAAGCCCCTCAGAGCGCAGGGCTACACCAACATCGGGGCCAGAGCCGGGCCCAGTGAGGCAGGCCGGGGGCGGAGAGGACAGCAGGGGCAACGGCGTGGGGCGGAAAGGGCGGCTGGGGGATAGAGAGGGCAGCAGGGGCCAGAAAGAGGGCGGTTGGGGATAGAACGGGCAGCAGGGACAACGGCAGGGGCTAAGGAAAAGGCAGCCGGGCGATAGAGAGGGCATCCGGGGGATAGAGAGGAGAGCGGGGGGGCAACGGCCTGGACCAGAAAGGACGAACCAGGTTTGGAGCCGGGCGTTTGCAGGGTCCAATCCAAGCAGAATCCGCCCCCTACCCCAAATGCCCTGGGGCTCACGGAAGACCCCAAGAAGCGTCTGAAAACGAAAGCTTCCCCCTCTGCCCGAGAGAAGCGACGCAGTTCCCCAACTGCTGAAAATCACGCACGGAGTTGGTCCCTGGGTTTTTATTTGACAGAATGTCTGCCCCCACGCTTTTCTCTCTCCCTCTCTCACACAGACACAAAACACACACACGCACACGCACACGTCCACGTGGGGGGCAGATTTAGGGTAGGAGTCACAAGGCACAATAATTTCCCTCTTACGTTCACCGCCCCCAAACCCCTCACCACACGCCCGGGATCTCTATTCTGTCTGCCCACATAGAGAATGTCTTTATTTCGTGAGTCCCGGATCTCAGTGCAAATGGCGGAGGGCTCGGTGGGCTGGGCCGCCGGTCTTCATCCTTCTTCCAGGGCCGGGGGCTGTGGTTCCGCCCTCCAGGGACCCGTGCAGCGTTCTCCGGCTCCTCGTGGCGGAAGAGGAGAGGTGGCCGGGCGGCTTTGGCCCTCGGCGACGGTTATCTAAGGGTGGAGAGAGATTCAGGAGGGAGGTCGGGGGCCCAGGCCTTCCCCCTCCCGCTCCCTTCGCATCCTCCTACTCACTTGGCCACCGGAGAGGCAGGGTCTTCATGAAAAGGGCCATTGGGCAAGGGGAAGGGGCTGGAGGGAGAGGAGACAGAGTGAGGGACCCACCTAGGAGGCTCTTATCTCTCCTTCCGGGGTTCCAGGCCTGTTATCCTCCAGTTCCCTCTTCCCTGTGACTCCCTCCCCAAGCTCCGAGGAAGCCTGGGGGAGGGAGAGGGAAGGCTCCCCAAACCTGCCCAGAGCAGCCCTGCCCCCTCAATGGCTCTCGCAAAGGGAGCGGGAGGGGAGAAGGGGGTGTTGAGAGGCAGGGAGGTCATGGGAAGGGGACGAGGAAGATGGGGGGCGGGAGGGAGATAAGGAAGGACCAAGAGGATGGGGGCGGAGGAGGAAGCACAGAGGCCAGAGTCCGGCCTCTTCCCTTTCCCCCTTACCTGTCCGGAGCTCCTGGGAGTGGTGGGTTGGGGATGCTCCCCCCACCGGGGTCCCCACCATTGCTCCTGCCGGGAGCTGGAGGGAGAAAAGGCACATGCTACGTTATCGGCCCTCTGAACTTGGCCTGGGGACCGATGGGAGAGGAAGCCGTGGGGTCCCGGGGACTGACAGGAAGGGGATGGGGGCTCTTGCCTGTTCCACTGTTCCGTCAACTCTCTCACTCCCCTGAATGGGCTGGGGACTCAGGGAGTGGGGAAGAAGAGGAAGGGGCTTAGAGAGGTTGAGTGGAGGGCAAGGGGAAGGGGCTGAGAGGAAGTGGTTGAGGGGAGGGGCTAGGCCTCACCTGTGTTGGGAGGTATTTGGCCACGAGTCACTTCCTGAGATGAGGGGGCTGGACAGCTGGGAGAGGGAAGGAGACATGATGGTGACGATGGCATTTACTAAGCGCCTAGTAGGTGTTGAGCACTGTTCTAAGCGCTGGAGTAGATACAAGGTGATCAGGTTGTCCCACGTGGGGCTCACGGTCTTAATCCCCATTTTATAGATGAGGGAACTGAGGCCCGGAGAAGTGAAGTGACTTGCCCAAAGCCGCCCAGCTGACAAGGGGCAGAGCCGGCATTTGAACCCACGACCTCTGACTCCAAAGCCCGGGCTCTTTCCACCGAGCCGCGCGGACATGGCAACGGAACGGGACTCCAAAGGGATCCCATCCCCCTCAGGAACCCAGGTGTCCAAATCCCAAGGCCCGCGTTCCTGAATCCCACAGAGACCCAAGCATCCCACCCCCCGCCTGCTCCCTCTTCCCGGGCCCCCAGGCCTCGACGCTCCAGCCATCCGCAACTCACCCAGCCGACAAGGCTCCACTGTCTGAGGGCTGGGGGGCGGCCCCGCTCTGGGCCAGAGGTTCCGCCTCGGGGAAGGTGGGCGCTGAGGTCCCACGCGCCGGGCAGTCTGGGTCTGAGAGAGACGGATGGGTCAACGCGGGGAAGAGATACGGGAAGGGAAGAGAGGAAGAGCGGAGCCAGGTAAGTACCCGGCGAGCAGCAGCGTGGCTCAGTGGAAACAGCCCGGGCTTTGGAGTCAGAGGTCGTGGGTTTGGATCCCGGCTCTGCCGCGTGTCTGCTGTGTGACCTTGGGCAAGTCACTTCTCTGAGCCTCAGTTACCTCCTCTGTAAAATGGGGATTAAGACTGGGAGCCCCACATGGGACAACCTGGTCACCTTGTATCTCCCCCAGCACTCAGAACAGTGCTTTGCACATAGCAAGAGCTTAATAAATGCCATCATTATTATTATATGTTGCCAACTTGTACTTCCCAAGCGCTTAGTACAGTGCTCTGCACACAGTAAGCGTTCAATACGATTGATTGATTATTACCCCGGCATCATGTAACCCCACATCCGACCCTCTACTTACCATGGGATGTCTCTGAGTTTGGGGGGCCTGTCTCATCCCCACCTGAATCTTCTTCCTCCTCCTCCTCCTCCTCTTCTTCTTCCTCCTCCTCCTCCTCCTCCTCACTGTCTGTGCTGTCTCTGCTCCTGCCCCGGCCAGGACCCTCATCAGGACTTGGGGGAACGTTGCCTTCTCCCCGGCCCCGCTCCCCTTAGGGACCCGGGAGTCCTACTCCCCACCCACCGGCCCGAACTCTCCAAGGGCTCGCTGGACGTCGGGCCGAGGTGGCCCGCGGCGGAAAGGGACAGTCCGCGTTCAGGTGTGGAGACTTCGGCCCGCTTTCTGGGACTACAAGCCCCAGCAGGCCCCGGGGACCGCAAGCACTCCGGGACGGGGCCCGGTTTCAGCCCCGGTACGCCCACCCGCCCCGGCCCCCAGCCCCTCACAGGAGTCCGTGAGCCGGGCCGGACCGGGCCCCGGCAGGCAGCGGTTGGTCCTCCCAGCTGCCGGCCTCCCCGTCCGAATCCTCGTCGTCGTCATCGTCAAAGTGCCGGATCCTCTCCTTGCAGCAAATCTCAAACAGGTTTGAGTTCGGCTGTGGGAACGGGAGGGGGAGAGGGTCAGGCGGAAAGGAGCCCCCCACCCCTGCCCTCCCGCCCGGGGGGATCGAGGCTTCCGGGTCCCCGGCCCGCCCCTCCTCCGGGGCCCGGGTATCCTGCACCCCCAGCCCTTACTTCGGCGCCCCGGGCCACACTGCGGAGCTCGGCTTCCCTCCCCCGCTGTCCTCGGGGACCCGGCGCCCACTCACGCTCTCGCCGTCGGCATGCAGGGAGAAGGTGATGTTTGCTGTCTTGTCGAAGGGAGCACTGCAGGCACCGTGGCGGGGAGAGGAACGTTAACAGACCCGGGGGATCACCGGGGCAGGGGTTTCCTCTCCCGCCAATCCCTCCCGCCTCTGGAGGCTCTCCGCCCCGGCTCCCAGGGTTCAAGTGGTTGCTCCGTGGGGCCGGGGGCACCTCGGGGCGCAGGGAGGGGCCTGGGCCTCACATCGGTCAAGACCAAAGCCTCTGCCCCGTGCGACGTCGGCGTGGGGGCTAGCCGGCTCCAGAGAGGTGGGGGAAAGCGGCGCCCGGAGTGGGAGCTTACTTGACGTTCTCCTCCTGTTCCCCAAACTCCTCGTCGTTGAAGCCGAAATGGTCGATGAACGCGGACGTCATCTGCTGCATCTGGAAATCCATGAACGCCTGGCGGGGAGAGCGGGGGTCTGGTTGGGAGGTGTCCGCCGGCTGGCCCCCGGAGGGCCCCGGCTCGCCACCTCACCTGCTGCAGGGCGGCTTCTTCGGGGAAGGCGAACTCCTTCAGCCGAGGGTCATCTTCGTCCTCGCTGGACGAGGGCCGGGGGTGCGCCGTCACCTGGAGGGGGCATTGGTGTCGGTGGGCATTAGCCACGAGACCCCCAAGAAAACAGGCGGCGGTGGATGGACCTCAGGATGGGTCCTCCCGCGTCCCACCTCGGTGCCTGCCCGGCGGGCCCCCTCGCTCCTCACCAGGTCCACGCGGTTCCGTCGATTGGTCTCGGCCAACGGCCCCGACACAAAGGTCTCCCAGCGCTCCTGCTCCTCCGCGGGCAGCTCTGGACCCGCGTGGGGGTGGGCGGAGGGGAGGGTGAGGAAGGGCCGCCCAGGGCCACGTCCCTCCCGCCCTTCCTCCTCCTCCTGCCTCCGTCCGCCCCCCGCCTCACCCCGGAGGAGCTGCCCGAGGAGCGCCGCGTTGGGGCCCGCTTCCACGCTCTGCACCACCGCGTTGGCCATCCGCGTCAGGTGACCCATGTAGCCTTGGCGTCGCCCCCCCTGCCGCCCTGGTTGGGGGAAAGAGCGGGGGTTGGAGCGACGGCCCGCCGGGGCCTCTCCCAGCGCCCCAACCCTCCGGACTCAGGCTGCGGGCACTCACTGGATCCGGTCATTCTCCTCCCAGGCGGAGAGGATCCGCTGTACCAAGCGGCACCGCTGCAAGAGCTGGGGGAGCCGGGCCGGCGGAGATCATCGGGGGGGCGGAGGACGAGAAAGGGCGGTGCCCGCGGACAGAAAGGTGAGGAGAGGGCGTGGAGCACTGGGGGGTTGCGGGGAGGGCGTTCTCCACCCCCACCCCGTTGTCCCGGCCCATTTCCCGCCTTACGTGTCTGACGACGGCACTGTGGGTGTTGTGGGTGGGAGCGTCGCACTCCCCGTCCCCCTGCCCCGGGGGCCCCGAGCTGAGCAAGTTGCTGATGCACAGCTCCACCTGAGCGTGTAGGAAGTTGTTGTAGACGTAATGAAAGTACAGGTCCTGGGGGAGGGGGAATGGCCGATCAGGGTGGGGTGGGCATCGCCGTGCCCTCCGGGACCCCCGCCGCCACCGCCGCGGGCCCCACCAGCAGGGTGTTGAGGGTATCCAGGCCCAGCAGCTCCTCCCTCAAGCCGGGCTCGGGGGCCATCAGGGCGCTGCCCAGCAACATGACCGCGTGCAGGCGGGGCGCGCCCAGGGGAGGCTCCAACCTCCCCCACGTTGTCCGCAGCACCTCTTCCTGTTGGCGGGGAGGGACAGAGACAGGGAGAGAGACACACCACGGGTCGATCAATCCATCGGAGGACGGGGGCGGAGACAGGAGGACGGGACGACTTGAGGGAATCCAACTCCCAGCAGGCCTCGGAGCTCCAGTTCCACATCCCACCGGCCTCTATTCATTCATTCAATCGTACTTATTAGGCGCTTACTGTGTGCAGAGCACTGGACTAAGCGCTTGGGAAGTACAAGTCGGCAACACATAGAGACGGGCCCTACCCGACAGCGGGCTCACAGTCTAGAAGGGGGAGACAGACAACAAAACACATTAACAAAATAAAATAAATATGTACAAATAAAATAGAGTCATAAATCCGTACAAACATATATACATATATACAGGTGCTGTGGGGGGGGGAAGGAGGTAAGGCTGGGGGGATGGGGAGGGGGAGGAGGGGGAGAGGAAGGAGGGGGCTCAGTCTGGGCTTCATTCATTCATTCAATCGTATTTATTGAGTGCTTACTGTTTGCAGACCACTGTACTAAGCGCTTGGGAAGTACAAGTTGGCAACATATAAAGACAGTCCCTACCCAACAATGGGCTCACAGTCTAGAAGGGGGAGACAGACAACCAAACAAGTGGATAGGTTTAAATTCCATTTCCTAGCAGCCCCCATTCCGATCCTCCCAGACTCCTCCAAGCTTCTCGCCCCACCCACATGATCCCCCCTCCTCTAAGACTGCCCCGTGGAGAGGCAGCGTGGCTCAGTGGAGAAGCAGCGTGGCTCAGTGGAAAGAGCTCGGGCTTTGGAGTCAGAGGTCATGGGTTCAAATCCCAGCTCTGCAAACTGTCAGCTGGGTGACTCTGGGCAAGTCACTTCACTTCTCTGGGCCTCAGTTCCCTCATCTGGAAAATGGGGATTAAAACTGTGAGTCCCCCGTGGGACAACCTGATAACCTTGTCAAACCTCCTCAAAAATCTCCAGTGGCTACCAATCAATCTGCGCATCAGGCACAAATTCCTCACCCTGGGCTTCAAGGCTGTCCATCCATCCCCTCGCCCCCTCCTCCCTCCCCTCCCTTCTCTCCTTCTCCAGCCCAGCCCACACCCTCCGCTCCTCCGCCGCTAATCTCCTCACTGTACCTCCTTCTCGCCTGTCCCGCCATCGACCCCCGGCCCACGTCATCCCCCTGGCCTGGAATGCCCTCCCTCTGCCCCTCCGCCAAGCTAGCTCTCTTCCTCCCTTCAAGGTCCTGCTGAGAGCTCACCTCCTCCAGGAGGCCTTCCCACACTCAGCCCCTTCCCTCCTCTCCCCCTCGTCCCCCTCTCCATCCCCCCCATCTTACCTCCTTCCCTTCCCCACAGCACCTGTATGTATATATGTTTGTACATATTTATTACTCTGTCTTGTACATATCTATTCTATTTATTTTATCAGTATGTTTGGTTTTGTTCTCTGTCTCCCCCTTCTAGACCGTGAGCCCGCTGTTGGGTAGGGACTGTCTCCATGTGTTGCCGACTTGTGCTTCCCAAGCGCTTAGTCCAGTGCTCTGCACACCTGTATATATGTATGTTTGTACATATTTATTACTCTATTTATTTATTTTACTTGTACATATCTATTCTATTTATCTTATTTTGTTAGTTATGTTTGGTTTTGTTCTCTGTCTCCCCCTTTTAGACTGTGAGCCCACTGTTGGGTAGGGCCCGTCTCTATATGTTGCCAACTTGGACTTCCCAGGCGCTTAGTCCAGTGCTCTGCACACAGTAAGCGCACAATAAATACGATCGATGATGATGATGCACACAGTAAGCGCTCAATAAATACGACTGTCACCTTCCCAGTGCTTAGAACAGTGCTTTGCACATAGTAAGCGCTCAACAGATGCCATCATTATTATTATTATTATTATTCTTCTTCCTCTCTCCCTCCCTCACCCAACCACAGCTGACCTTCGGGGGTCGCAGCAGCAGCTGGTGGAAGTGGCGGAGCCGGGGGCGCAGGGCCAGCAGGGTCCCCAGGCTGGCTTGGCTGGTGAGGGTGTCCGGGCCGACGGGGGAGGTGAGCTCCGGCTGACCGTCCACCGTGCAGTAGAAGCCGCCCGGACCCCCGAACTCCGACCTGGGACGGGGAAGGCTCAGCAGGGGCCCGGCTGCTCCCTGCCCCAAAGCCCGGTTGGTCCTGCCCGCCGCCAAATCCCACAGGTCCCTTCTCCGCCCTCCCCTGCCCTTACCGGGGTCGCCTGGGCTCCAGCAGCGTGAGGAGGACCTGGATGCCGCAGATGACGACGGAGTCGCTCTGCTGCTCCCCCTCGAACATGTTACTGAGCAGCTGCTCCACCGTCTCTTGCCTGTGAGGTGGGAGGGGGAAGGGGAGATAATGATAACAATAATAATAATGACGGCATTTATTAAGCGCTTACTATGTGCAAAGCACTGGTGAAGTGATCAGGTTGTCCCACGGGGGGGATCACAGTCAATTACTCTATTTATTTATTTATTTATTTTACTTGTACATATCTGTTCTATTTATTTTACTTTGTCAGTATGTTTGGTTTTTTGTTTTTTTTTTCCTCTGTCTCCCCCTTTTAGACTGTGAGCCCAATGTTGGCTAGGGACTGTCTCTGTATGTTGCCAATTTGTACTTCCCAAGCGCTTAGTACAGTGCTCTGCACATAGTAAGCACTCAATAAATATGATTGATTGATTGAATCCCCATTTTACAGATGAGGTCGCTGAAGCCCAGAGAAGTGAAGTGACTTCCCCCTCATCCCGCTCTCCATCCCCCCCTTCTTACCTCCTTCCCTTCCCCACAGCACCTCCATATATGTTTGTACATATTTATTCCTCTATTTATTTTACTTGTACATACCTATTCTATTTATTTTACTTTGTTAGTATGTTTGGTTTTGTTCTCTGTCTCCCCCTTTAAGACTGCGAGCCCACTGTTGGGTAGGGACCGTCTCCAGATGTTGCCGACTTGTACTTCCCAAGCGCTTAGTCCGATGCTCTGCACACGGTAAGCGCTCAATAAATACGATTGATGATGATGATGATGACTTTCCCAAAGTCACCCAGCTGACAAGTGGTGGGGCCGGGATTTGAACCCACGACCTCTGACTCCGAAGCCCGGGCTCTTTCCACTGAGTCAGGCTGCTTCAAGGGGTGGGGGGGCCCTCCCCGCCGACCCCCCCCCCCCTCCCAGCCCCCTCTCACTTCTCCAGGGTGGCCAAGAGCTGGTCTGGCTCGGGACTGTCCTGGATGTGGATCATCTGCTCCCGGCTCAGGCGCACGATATCACACAGGGACTGGGCCGCGTTCGAGTGTTGCTAAGGAGAGGAGGGCCGACGGCAGAGGGTTAAGACCCGGTGCCAGGGCGTCCGGCCCCCGCCGCCGTGCCCCGGGCGGAACTCACACTCTCATCCTTGGATGGGTGAATCATCTCGATAAGCCTCTGGACGATCTTCTCCTCATTAAGCCACTGGTGGGGAGGGAGAGGAGGAAGCTCAGTGCGGCGGGCGGGAATCGGGGGGCGCGGCGGCGAGGGGGCCAACCGGGAGGGACGGGCTCACCGTGAAAACGTGCTGGCGCAGCTGCGGTCCCTCCACGCAGGTGAGCAGCCGGAGCAGCAGGTCCATGATGGCGGAAGTGCCGATGTGCCGCAGCAGCAGCGGGACGAAGTCGTCCTTCTTCTGCAGGAACGACACGATCTGGGGGAGCGGGGACCCTCTAGACACTCTGTCCAACTCCCGGTGATCCCTTCCCCGCCGCCCGACACCCCCCGCCGGGGGGAAAGCGGGGTTCGGGGAGGTGGGGGCCGGGCACCTGGTCGGCTTTGCGGTTGATGAGGACGCCCATGACCTTGCTGAAGAAGCTGGCCAACAGAGGGTTGAGGTTGCCCCCGGCCTGCAGGAAGCCGTAGAGTTGCCGCAGCAGCGCCTCGTCCCCGCCCAGCGCATCGTTGATCTGGGGCACGTCTGCCGTCAGGATGTCGCACGACACGCTGGGGTACCTGAGCGCGTCGGGGGGAAAAGGGGGGGATGACGGGAGGCCCCACCCCCAGGTCACCACATTCCCAGGGGTGAACGGCGGTGCTCGTTTGCGGGGCCCGGGCAGGGGAGCTGAGGTGTAGTGATTTATATTAATGCCCATCTCCCCCTCTAGACCGTAAGCTTGGATCATCCTCATCATCATCAATCGTATTTATTGAGTGCTTACTATGTGCAGAGCGCCGTACTAAGCGCTTGGGAAGTACAAACTGGCAACATATAGAGACAGTCCCTACCCAACAGTGGGCTCACAGTCTAAAAGGGGGGAGACAGAGAACAAAACCAAACATACTAACAAAATAAAATAAATAGAATAGGTATTAAGCGCTTACTACGTGCAAAGCACTGGGAGCTTACAAGGTGATCGGGTTGTCCCACCTGGGGCTCACAGTCTGAATCCCCAGGTTACAGATGAGGTCACTGAGGCAGAGAGAAGTAAAGGGACTTGCCCAAAGTCCCACAGCTGACAGGTGGCGGAGCCGGGATTTGAACCCATGACCTCTGCCTCCAAAGCCCGGGCTCTTACCACTGAGCCACGCTGCTTCCCGACTTGGACTTCCCAAGCGCTTAGTCCAGTGCTCTGCACGCAGTAAGCGCGCAATAAATACGACTGAATGAATGGATGTAAGCTCGTTGTGGGCAGAGAACATGTCTAGCATTCATCCATTCAATCATATTTACTGAGCGCTTACTGTGTGCAGAGCACCGGACTAAGCGTTTGGGAAGTACAAGTTGGCAACATCTAGAGATGGTCCCTAACCAGCAGCGGGCTCACAGTCTAGAAGGGGGAGACAGAGAACAAAACAAAACATGTGGACAGGTGTCATGTCATCAGAGTAAATAGAAGGAAAGCTAGATGTCTATTGGACTGTCTCTATATGTTGCCTACTTGTACTTCCCAAGCTCTCAGTACAGTGCTCTGCACGCAGTAAGTGCTCAATAAATATGATCGAATGAATGAATGAATGAACTGGGGGGCTGGGGTCACCGGGGGACAGCGCTTGGGATCACTTGGGGGTTAGGGCCTGGAGGATAATAATAGTAATAATGGTATTACTCTATTTATTTATTTTACTTGTACATATCTATTCTACTTATTTCATTTTGTTAATATGTTTTGTTTTGTTCTCTGTCTCCCCCTTCTAGACTGGGAGCCCACTGTTGGGTTGGGACCATCTCTATATGTTGCCAACTTGTACTTCCCAAGTGCTTAGTACAGTGCTCTGCACACAGTAAGCGCGCAATAAATACGATTGATTGATTGATTGATTTCGGTAGGGACCGTCTCTATATGTTGCCAACTTGTACTTCCCAAGCGCTTAGTACAGGGCTCTGCACACAGCTAAGTGCTCAATAGATACGACTGAATGAATGAATCGTTGCACAGTCCTCTCCACAGTGCTCTGCACACAGTAAGCGCTCAATAAATACGATTGACTGATTGATTGATTTCGGTATGGCCCGTCTCTATATGCTGCCAACTTGTACTTCCCAAGTGCTTAGTACAGTGCTCTGCACACGGTAAGCGCTCAAGAAATACGATCGAATGAATGAATCGTTGCAATGTCCTCTCCACAGTGCTGTGCACGCAGTAAGCGCTGAATAAATAGGATTGACTGAGTAGAGGTGAGAGAGGGACAGCATGAATGAATCGTTGCAATGTCCTCTCCACAGTGCTCTGCACACAGTAAGCGCTCAACACTTCCCAAGGAGCTTAGTCCAGTGCTCTGCACACAGTAAGCGCTCAATAAATACGATTGATTGATTTGGGTAGGGCCCGTCTCTATATGCTGCCAACTTGTACTTCCCAAGTGCTTAGTACAGTGCTCTGCACACAGTAAGCGCTCAAGAAATACGATCGAATGAATGAATCGTTGCAATGTCCTCTCCACAGTGCTGTGCACGCAGTAAGCGCTGAATAAATAGGATTGACTGAGTAGAGGTGAGAGAGGGACAGCATGAATGAATCGTTGCAATGTCCTCTCCACAGTGCTCTGCACACAGTAAGCGCTCAACACTTCCCAAGGAGCTTAGTCCAGTGCTCTGCACACAGTAAGCGCTCAATAAATACGATTGATTGATTGACTGATTTGGGTAGGGCCTGTCTCTATATGTTGCCAACTTGTACTTCCCAAGCGCTTAGTCCAGTGCTCTGCACACAGTAAGCGCTCAATAAATACGATTGATTTGGGTAGGGCCCGTCTCTATACGTTGCCAACTTGTACTTCCCAAGCGCTTAGTCCAGTGCTCAGCACACGGTAAGCGCTCAAGAAATACGATCGAATGAATGAATCGTTGCAATGTCCTCTCCGCAGTGCTGTGCACGCAGTAAGCGCTGAATAAATAGGATTGACTGAGTAGAGGTGTGAGAGGGACGGCAGGCCGGGCCCCCCCGCCCCCGGGGCCCTCCTCACTTGTATCGGAGCCTCTCGTCCCCGTCGGCAGGAGGTTCCTGCGTGAGGGAGGCCACCATGGCTTCCAGGTGCTGGGGCTGCAGGAGGAAATCGAGCAGCTTGCGGTTGACCCCCTTGCACTCCTGCAGCACGTCCTCCTCGTCCAGCAGCTCCCGCAGGCTCAGGCCCTCCCGCTCCAGCAGCGCGTCCAGGTGGGAGCTCGGGTGCAGGTCGAACTTCCAGAACATGGCGGCCGGGGCTCAGGGCTGCCGAGGAGAACAATCATAATAATAATAATAACGATGCCATTTATTAAGCGCTCACTATGTGCAAAGCGCGGGCGAAGTTGCAATACAAGGTGATCAGGTTGTCCCTCGGGGGGCTCACAGCTTTAATCCCCGTTTTTGCAGATGAGGTCACTGAGGTCCTTCTTTCCTCTCCCCCTCGTCCCCCTCTCCATCCCCCCGTCTTACCTCCTTCCCTTCCCCACAGCACCTGTATATATGTATATATGGTTGTACATATTTATTACTCTATTTATTTATTTTACTTGTACATTTCTATCCTACTTATTTTATTTTGTTGGTCTGTTTGGTTCTGTTCTCTGTCTCCCCCTTTTAGACTGTGAGCCCACTGTTGGGTAGGGACTGTCTCTATGTGATGCCAATTTGTACTTCCCAAGCGCTTAGTACAGTGCTCTGCACATAGTAAGCGCTCAATAAATACGATTGATTGATTGATTGATTGATTGATTGAGGCCCAGAGAAGTGAAGCGACTGGCCCAAAGTCACACAGCTGACTAGCGGCGGAGCCGGGATTCGAACCCGCGGCCTCTGACTCCAAAGCCCGGGCTCTTTCCACTGAGCCACGATGCGAGGGAGGTTACCAAGGTGACGGCAGAACGGAAGGATGTCTGAAAGAGCCGTCCGGAGGAGGGATGGGGGAGATGGGGCACGGAGGGGGCCGAGGGGACATTAGGAGACACCGGCACGGTCCTGGGAGAGAGGAGCCCCATGGGTGGGAAGCGTAGGGCCCCCCACCCACAGCGCACCCCCACCTTTTTTTTTTTAAATGGTATTTGTTAAGCACTCACTCACTGGCGATTAATTATGTTGGACACAGTCCCTGTCCCACATAGGGCTCACAGCCTAATTAAGACTGTGAGCCCGCTGTTGGGTAGGGACCGTCTCTATATGTTGCCAATTTGGACTTCCCAAGAGCTCGGTACAGTGCTCTGCACACACTAAGCGCTCAATAAATCCGATTGATTGATTAAACCGGTCTGGAATTCCCGTTTTACGGCTGAAGGGACTGAGGCAGAGAAGCGTGGCGGCTTGCCCAAAGTCACACGGCAGGCGACTGTCAGAGCAGGAATGGAACCCGGCTTAGGGAAGCGGCGTGGCTCGGTGGAAAGGGCGCAGGCTTTGGAGTCAGAGGTCGTGGGTTCAAATCCCGGCTCTGCCGCTTGTCAACTGTGTGGCTCGGGCAAGTCACTTCACTTCTTGGGGCCTCAGTTCCCTCATCTGTAAAATGGGGATTAAGACGGTGAGCCCCATGTGGGACAACTTGATCACCTTGTAACCTCCCCAGCGCTTAGGGGAGGTTACAAGATGATCAGGTTGTCCCACATGGGGCTCACCGTCTTAATCCCCGTTTTACAGATGAGGACATAGTAAGCGCTTAATAAATGCCATCATTATTATTATTATTATTATTAACCCAGGTCCTCTGACTCCCAGTCCCGTGGTTTTTCCACTGAGTCAGGCTACTTCTTCACCTCCTCTTCCCCTCCACCCATCTCCGGTGCCGGTTCTCTCTGCCCTTAGGGCCAAGGCTGAAGGGGTCAGGTCACAGAAGGGGCTCAGGCGAAGGAGGGGGAGGCGGATGAGCCCGGTTGCCTGGTTGCTGTGGCTTCTCCTGCCCCGCCACCACTAGACGGGCCCCTGGGAGAGGGGCTTGGCACCTGCTGGGGCATCAGGAGCCAATCCACAAACCGAGGGGTTTGGTCAGAGCGAGGCAGAGCCGTGTAGGAGAAGGACCGCCTCCTCCAAGAGGCCTTCTCCTCCTCTCCGCTGCCGCTAATCTCCTCACCGGGCCTCGCTCTCGCCTGTCCCACCGTCGACCCCCGGCCCACGTCCTCCCCCGGGCCTGGAATGCCCTCCCTCTGCCCATCCGCCAAGCTAGCTCTCTTCCTCCCTTCAAAGCCCTACTGAGAGCTCACCTCCTCCAGGAGGCCTTCCCACACTGAGCCCCCTCCTTCCTCTCCCCCTCGTCCCCCTCTCCATCCCCCCCCCCCCCGTCTTACCTCCTTCCCCTCCCCACGGCACCTGTATATATGTATATATGTTTGTACGTATTTATTACTCTATGTATTTATTTTATTTGTACATATTTATTCTATTTATTTTATTTCGTTAATATGTTTTGTTCTCTGTCTCCCCCTTCTAGACTGTGAGCCCGCTGTTGGGTAGACACCGCACCACCAAGCTAGCTCTCTTCCTCCCTTCAAAGCCCTACTGAGAGCTCACCTCCTCCAGGAGGCCTTCCCACACTCAGCCTCCTCCTTCCTCTCTCCCTCCTTCCCCTCCCCACAGCACCTGTATATATATATATATATACGTTTGTATGTATTTATTACTCTATTTATTTTATTTGTACATATTTATTCTATTTATTTTATTTTGTTAATGTTTTGTTTTGTTCTCTGTCTCCCCCTTCTAGACTGTGAGCCCACGGTTGGGTAGGGACCGTCTCTATATGTTGCCAACTTGTACCTCCCAAGCGCTTGGTACAGTGCTTAGCACACAGTAAGCGCTCAATAAATACGATTGAATGAATGAAAATGAATGAAGCCCTCTTTTCCTCTTCTCCCACTCCCTTCTGCGTCACCCTAACTTGCTCCCTTTGTTCAGCCCCGTCTTCCAGCCCCACAGCACTTATGTATAGAACTGTAATTTTATTACAATTAATACAGATTTACAGATTATTACAGATAATACAGATAATAATTATCTGTAATTATTATTTGTATTGACGTCTGTCTCCCCACCCTGTAGACTCTAAGCTCACTGTGGCAAGGGGATGTTTCTATTATATCGTACTCTCCCGAGCGATTAGTACAATGCTCTGCACACAGTAAGGGCTCAATAAATACGACTGACTGGCTGACTGGAAGGGAATCGCCCCCAGGGAAAGGGGTCAGGGGCTGGCCTCAGTTTCCTCATCAGGCAGCAAGTCTATCCCACAGAGGTCTCCCAGAGAGGAATAATAATAATGTTGGTATTTGTTAAGCGCTTACTATGTGCAAAGCGCTGTTCTAAGCGCTGAGGGGGGGATACAAGGTGATCAGGTTGTCCCGCAGGGAGCTCACAATCTTCATCCCCATTTTACGGACGAGGTAACTGAGGCACAGAGAAGTTAAGTGACTTGCCCAAAGACACACAGCTGACAATTGGTGGAGCCTGGATTTGAACCCATGACCTCGACTCCATGAGGCCTTCCCTGACTAAGCCCTCTTTTCTCTTTTCCCACTCCCTTCTGCATCTGACTTGCTCTATTTATCCCCTCCCAGCCCCACAGCATTTATGTACAAATCTGTAATTTATTTATATTTACTTCTGCCTCCCCCTCTAGACTTGTAAGCTCGTTGTGGGCACTGAAGGTGTCGGTGATATTGTTACACAGTACTCTCCCAAGCGCTTAGTATAGTGTTCCGCACACGGTAAGCGCTCAGTAAATATGATGGAGTGACTGAACCCGGCCGGCTCCTTCGGGATCCCAGGTCTGGGCTTTATAATAATAATGGCATTTATTGATCGCTTACTACGTGCAAAGTACTGTTCCAAGCGCTGGGGAGGTTACAAGGTGATCAGGTTGTCCCACGGGGGGGGGGCTCACAGTCTTAATCCCCATTTTACAGGTGAGGTAACTGAGGCCCAGAGAAGTTAAGTGACTTGCCCAAAGTCACACAGTTAACAATTGGCGGAGCGGGGATTTGAACCCATGACCTCTGACTCCGAAGCCTATGCTCTTTCCACTGAGCCACGCTGCTTCTCTACTTATCTACCACTTCTCCTTGAGGGTAGGAAATGTGTGTACCGGTTCTACTGAATTGTATTCCCCCAAGGGCTTAATACAATCCTCTGCACACAGTAAGTGCTGAATAAATCAATCGTATTTACTGAGCGCTTACTGTGTGCAGAGCACTGGACTAAGCGCTTGGGAAGTACAAGTTGGCAACATATAGAGACAGTCCCTACCCAACAACGGGCTCACAGCATAAATACCACTGAATGGTTCACTGAATGGTCTGATTGTATTGTATCTTCCCCAGCATTTAGCGCCAAAAAGTGCTTAATAAATGCCACAATTAGGATTGTCACTCCTAGAGATGGGTGCAGAACTGAGCTAGTAGTTTCTTTGTATTGATGTCCGTCCGCCCCCACCTCTAGACCGTAAGCTCATTGTGGACAGGCAATGTGTCTGTTTACTGTTGTACTGGACTGTCTTTTAGACTGTGAGCCCACTGTTGGGTAGGGACTGTCTCTATGTGTTGCCAATTTGTACTTCCCAAACGCTTAGTACAGTGCTCTGCACATAGTAAGCGCTCAATACGATTGATGATGATGATATTGGACTCTCCCAAGCACTTTGCACAGTGCTCCGCACACAGTTAAGTGCTCAGTAAATACAGCTGAATGAATATCCTAAGCCCGAGTCTCCAGCCTTGGCTATGAGGGAGACTCCCTGCTGCCTCTCTGCCCTTCGGCAGACTCCTTGGACAGTCCCTGTGATCCCGGCTTCTGATGCCAGGGGTTTCAATCAATCAATCAATCAATCAATCAATCGTATTTATTGAGCGCTTACTGTGTGCAGAGCACTGTACTAAGCGCTTGGGAAGTACAAGTTGGCAACATATAAGCAACTGAGCAGCATCTTTGGGCCACATAAAGTGCTTTCCAGCACCTCCTCAAAAGCCACTCCCATGGCCTCCAGTCAATCGTATTTATTGAGCACTTACTGTCTTTAAAGCACTGTATTAAGCACTTGAGAGAGTACAATACAACGATATAACAGACAGATTCCCTGCCCCAAACAAGCTTACAGTCCAGCGGGGGAGACGGAAAGCAATGCAAGTAAATAAATTACAGATTTGTATATAAGGCCCTGCTGAGAGCTCACCTCCTCCAGGAGGCCTTCCCAGGCTGAGCCCCTTCCTTCCTCTCCCCCTCGTCCCCCTCTCCATCCCCCCCCACCTTACCTCCTTCCCTTCCCCACAGCACCTGTATATATGTATTTATGTTTATACATATTTATTACCCTATTTATTTATTTATTTTACTTGTACATATCTATTCTATTTATTTTATTTTGTTAGTATGTTTGGTTTTGTTCTCTGTCTCCCCCTTTTAGACTGTGAGCCCACTCTTGGGTAGGGACTGTCTCTATATGTTGCCAATTTGTACTTCCCAAGCGCTTAGTACAGTGCTCTGCACACAGTAAGCGCTCAATAAATACGATTGATGATGATGATGATAAGTGCTGTGGGGCTGGGAGCGGGGATGAAGTCAGGGTGACGCAGAGGAAAGTTGAAGGAAAAGAGAGGGGGCTTAAGTCAGGGAAGACCTCAGAGGAGAGGTGCCTTCCCTAAGGCTTTGAAGGTGGGGAGAGTCACTGACTGTGGGGTCAGAGGTCATGGGTTCAAATCCCGCTCCGCCAATTGGCAGCTGTGTGACTTTGGGCAAGTCACTTCACTTCTCTGGGCCTCAGTTCCCTCATCTGTAAAATGGGGATTAAGACTGTGAGTCCCCCGTGGGACGACCCGATCACCTTGTAACCTCCCCAGCGCTTAGAACGGTGCTTTGCACATAGTAAGCGCTTAATAAATGCCATCATTATTATTACTACTATGAGGAGGGAGAGGGGTCCAGGCCAATCAATCAATCAATCATATTTATTGAGCGCTTACTGTGTGCAGAGCACTGTACTAAGCGCTTGGGAAGTACAAGTTGGCAACATATAGAGACAGTCCCTACCCAACAGTGGGCTCGGAGGCAGCACGGGGGCGAGAGGTCGGTGAGACGGAGTTACAGTGAGGAATTTAGCATTAGCGGAGCAAAGTGTGCCGGCCGGGTTGGAGGACAGTAGGGAGAAGAGGAGGGGGCACGGGGGCAAGGCTCTGTGGGTCAGACTGGGGTCATTCATTCATTCAATCGTATTTATTGAGCGCTTACTGTGTGCAGAGCACTGGACTAAGCGCTTGGGAAGTACAAATATACTCCTCACTCTGGGCTTCAAGGCTCCCCATCACCTCACCGCCTCCTCCCTCCCCTCCCTTCTCTCCTTGTCCAGCCCAGCCCGCACCCTCTGCTCCTCTGCCACCGCTCACCTCCTCACCGTTAGGCCTCGTTCTCGCCCGTCCTGCCGTCGACCCCCGGCCCCCGTCCTCCCCCTGGCCTGGAATGCCCTCCCTCCGCCCATCCGCCAAGCACGCTCTCTTCCTCCCTTCAAAGCCCTACTGAGAGCTCACCTCCTCCAGGAGGCCTTCCCACACTCAGCCCCCTCCTCCCTCTCCCCCTCCTCATCCCCCGGCCTTACCTCCCTCCCCTCCCCACAGCACCTGTATATATGTTTGTCCAGATTTATCACTCTATTTTACTTATACATATTTATTCTATTTACTTTATTTTGTTAATATGTTTGGTTTTGTTCTCTGTCTCCCCCTTCTAGACTGAGAGCCCACTGTTGGGTAGGGACCGTCTCTATATGTTGCTAACTTGGACTTCCCAAGTGCTTAGTACAGTGCTCTGCACACAGTAAGCGCTCAATAAATACGACTGAATGAATGAATGAATGAGGCCTTCCCAGGCTGAGGCCCCTCCTTCCTCTCCCCCTCCCCACCCCCCCACCCTACCTCCTTCCCCTCCCCACAGCACCTGTGTATATGTCTGTACAGATTTATTACTCTATTTATTTTCCCTGTACATATTTACTATTCTATTTATTTTATCTTGTTATGTTTTGTTGTCTGTCTCCCCCTTCTAGACTGCGAGCCCGCTGTTGGGTAGGGACCGTCTCTACATGTTGCCAACTTGTGCTTCCCAAGCGCTTAGTACAATGCTCTGCACACAGTAAGCATTCAATAAATACGATTTAATGAATGAATGAATGAGGGCTTCCCAGACTGAGGCCCCACCTTCCTCTCCCCCTCCCCTCCCAGCCCTACCTCCTTCCCCTCCCCACAGCACCTGTGTATATGTTTGTACAGGTTTATTACTCTATTTATTTCACTTGTACATATTTACTATTCTATTTATTTTATCTTGTTAATATGTATTGTTGTCTGTCTCCCCCTTCTAGATCGTGAGCCCGCTGTAGGGTAGGGACCGGCTCTATACGTTGCCAACTTGTACTCCCCAAGCGCTTAGTCCAGTGCTCTGCACACAGTAAGCGCTCAATAAATACAATTGAATAAATACAAATCGGCAACACAGAGAGACGGTCCCTACCCAACAGCAGGCTCCCCGTCTAGAAGGGCCCCTCAGGGACGGCAGTCAGGGGCTGGAGGGGGGGCTTGCCTGCAGG
This sequence comes from Tachyglossus aculeatus, assembly GCF_015852505.1. Taxonomy (NCBI): domain Eukaryota; kingdom Metazoa; phylum Chordata; class Mammalia; order Monotremata; family Tachyglossidae; genus Tachyglossus; species Tachyglossus aculeatus. Next base: position 50,132,293 of record NC_052075.1, on the reverse strand, counting down.
ACTGGGCCCCCTCTATTCAGGTGCCAACCCTGGCCCCCCCTCTATTCAGATGCCAACCCTGGCGCCCATCAGTCACCACCACTTACTCAGAAAACAATCAAGGGGTGGATGACGACAGCGGGTAGCTGCCTTCCCAGAGAAGCAGCGTGGCTCAATGGAAAGAGCCCGGGCTCTGGAGTCAGAGGTCACGGGTTCAAATCCCGGCTCCGCCAACTGTCAGCTGGGCGACTTTGGGCAAGTCACGTCACTTCTCTGGGCCTCAGTTCCCTCATCTGTAAAATGGGGATTAAAACCGTGAGCCCCCCGGGGGACAACCCGATCACCTTGTCACCTCCCCAGTGCTTAGAACAGTGCTTTGCACATAGTAATCAATCAATCAATCGTATTTATTGAGCGCTTGTATTTATTGAGCGTATAGTAAGCGCTTAATAAATACCATCATCATCATCATCATTATTATTATTATTATTATTATTATTCAGACCGTGAGCCCCATGCAAGACAGGGACCGACACCCACCCGGTTACCGTGCATCCGGCTCAGCGCCTAGCACAGGGCTTAGCCCTTCTTAATCAATCCCACCTCTATTATCGATCCCATCCATCTTTGCTGGGTGGTCCCCGGTACGTTCCCAATGGTGCCGTGACTTTTACAGGATAAACTTGCTGCTGGCGGGGAGGAACGGATCCACGGGAAGCCACGCTCTCAACCCACACTCTTCCTTCCCCCGCAACTACCGGATACAGCTGTGCTCTGCCTACAGTAAGTCCTCAATATTCATTCATTCATTCAATCGTATTTATTGAGCGCTTACTGTATGCAGAGCACTGGACTAAGCGCTTGGGAAGTCCAAGTTGGCAACGTATGGAGACGGTCCCTACCCAACAGCGGGCTCACAGTCTAGAAGGGGGAGACAGACAACAAAACATATTAACAAAATAAAGTAAATAGAATATGTACAAATAAAATAGAGTAATAAATATGCACAAACATATATAAATACAATCGAATGAATGAATCCCCCCACTTTAAACACACTGGGGAAGACAAGCCAGGGGCAAGAGAAACAGGATGGAAGACGTTTAAGGGGTTGGGGGGCAGAGTGGGGGATTCCCTCTCTCCCCCACTAATTTGCCCACTTGCATTTTCTCGGCTGCCGCTGCTAAATTTAAAAATCAATCAATCGTATTTGAGCGCTTACTGTGTGCAGAGCACTGTACTAAGCGCTTGGGAAGTCCAAGTTGGCAACATATAGAGACAGTCCCTACCCAACAGTGGGCTCACAGTCTAAAAGAGGATACCTCTTCTTTCCCGGGAACGTCCTGTCCTTTTCCATTTCAATTTCAAGATGCCCCCAACCCGGGCCGAGGGGCCAACCTCCCCGGGTGCCTCTGATTTATTCTATTTATTTTATTTTATTTTTTTTGTTTTGTTGTCTGTCTCCCCCTTCTAGACGGTGAGCCCACTGTTGGGTAGGGACCGTCTCTCTATGTTGCCGACTTGTACTTCCCAAGCGCTTAGTCCAGTGCTCTGCACACAGTAAGCGCTCTGCCTCTCGCTTCCCCACCCCGAGGCAGCATGGCATAATTCACGAGAATCATGGCAGTGGAAATAATAATAATAATAATAACAGTATTTACTAGGCGCTTACTGTGTGCGAAGCACTGTTCTAGACGCTGGGGGGGATACGAGGTGATCAGGTTGCCCCACGTGGGGCTCGCAGTCTTCATCCCCATTTTGCAGATGAGGGAACTGAGGCCCAGAGGAGTGAAGTGAGCCCACTGTTGGGTAGGGACCGTCTCTATATGTTGCCAACTTGGACTTCCCAAGCGTTTAGTACAGTGCTCCGCACACAGTGAGCGCTCAATAAATACGATAGAATGAATGAGAGTACAGCGCAACCGTAACTGTACAACTTGACACCCGTCCACATGTTTTGTTGTCTGTCTCCCCCTTCTAGACTGTGAGCCCGCTGTCGGGTAGGGACCGTCTCTAGATGTTGCCGACTTGGACTTCCCAAGCGCTTAGTACAGTGCTCCGCACACAGTGAGCGCTCAATAAATACGATAGAATGAATGAATGAATGAGAGTACAGTGCAACCGTAACTGTACAACTTGACACCCGTCCACATGTTTGGTTTTGTTGTCTGCCTCCCCCTTCTAGACTGTGAGCCCGCTGTTGGGTAGGGCCCGTCTCTAGATGTTGCCGACTTGCACTTCCCAAGCGCTTAGTACAGTGCTCTGCACACGGTGAGCGCTCAACAAATACGATTGAATGAATGAATGAACGAGAGTACAGTGCCACCGTAACTGTACAACTTGACACCCGTCCACATGTTTGGTTTTGTTGTCTGCCTCCCCCTTCTAGACTGTGCGCCCGCTGTTGGGTAGGGACCGGCTCTAGATGTTGCCGACTTGGACTTCCCAAGCGCTTAGTACAGTGCTCTGCACACGGTAAGCGCTCAATAAACATGATTGAATGAATAAATACGATTGAATGAATGAATAAATACGATTGAATGAATGAATGACGGCAGCTCTCCTCCCCACCCCAGCCTCCGAGGGCTTTTCTGAACCCCCAAAAGGGCTCACACGCTTATCAATTTCGGCTGTGGTCCTGAAAGCAGGCCGGGTCGGGAGCGGGGGACCCTCCCCTCCCTGGCCCTTGGCCTGTCAGCACCCGGGCAGGATTCCCGGGGGTCCTGGGGGTCCGCACCCCACGGCCTGACTGTGCCCCTCTGACACCCCGGCTCCTGAGAAGGGGGGAGAGCGGCGGACAGCTGGCGAGAAGCGGCGTGGCTCGGTGGAAAGAGCCGGGGCTTGGGAGTCAGAGGTCATGGGTTCAAATCCCCGCTCTGCCATCTGTCAGCTGGGTGACTTTGGGCAAGTCACTTCACTTCTCTGGGCCTCAGTTCCCTCATCTGGAAAATGGGGATGAAGACTGTGAGCCCCCCGTGGGACAACCTGATCACCCTGTAACCACCCCAGCGCTTAGAACAGTGCTTGGCACATAGTAAGCGCTTAATAAATGCCATCGTTATGGGTTCTAATCCCGGCTCCGTCATTTGTCAGCTGGGTGACTCCGGGCGAGTCACTTCACTTCTCTGGGCCTCAGTTCCCTCATCTGTCAAATGGGGATGAAGACTGGGAGCCCCCCGTGGGACAACCTGAGCACCCTGTAACCACCCCAGCGCTTAGAACAGTGCTTTGCACATAGTAAGCGCTTAATAAATGCCATCGTTATGGGTTCTAATCCCGGCTCCGCCATTTGTCAGCTGGGTGACTCCGGGCAAGCCACTTCACTTCTGTGGGCCTCAGTTCCCTCATCTGTCAAATGGGGATGAAGACTGGGAGCCCCAAGTGGGACCACCCGATCACCTTGTATCCCGCCCAGTGCTTAGAACAGTGCTTGGCATATTCATTCATTCATTCACTCGTATATTGAGCGCTTACTGTGTGCAGGGCACTGTACTAAGCGCTTGGGAAGTACAAGTTGGCAACATATAGAGGCCTTCCCAGACTGAGCCCCTTCCTTCCTCTCCCCCTCGTCCCCCTCTCCATCCCCCCCATCTTACCTCCTTCCCTTCCCCACAGCACCTGCATATATGTATCTATGTTTGTACATATTTATTACTCTATTTATTTATTTTACTTATACCTATCTATTCTATTTTATTTTGTTAGTATGTTTGGTTTTGTTCTCCGTCTCCCCCTTCTAGACTGCGAGCCCACTGTTGGGTAGGGACTGTCGCTATACGTTGCCAACTTGGACTTCCCAAGCGCTTAGTCCAGTGCTCTGCACACAGTAAGCGCTCAATAAATACGATTGATGATGATGATGATGATGAAGTGCTTAACAAACACCCTCATGACTGTGAGGGTGGGGGGGTGAGGAGGGGGCAGGGGCTGCCATGGTAACCAGGCGGCCGGGTGAGACCCCCCGCCGCCACTTCGGGAGGGTGAGGGCCGGGGGGCTACGGACCCATCAAGGCCAAGCCCTCACACCTCGGGGAAAGGCAGGCAGTGCCCTGCGCTTGTCTGATTGGCAGCCTGGTACTTCCTGGGCGCTTACTACACAGCTCTGCCACCAACAGGTGCTTCCTCCAGTGCTCTGCCCTCAGCCGGCGCTCACTACAGCGTTCTGCAAACAGTCGGAGCTTATCACAGTGGTCTGCCCCCAGACGCCTCTTCCTCCCGTGCTCTGCCCTCAGCCGGCGCTCACTACAGCGTTCTGCACACAGTCGGAGCTCATTACAGTGGTCTGCCCCCAGTCGCCGCTTCCTCCCGTGCCCTGCCCTCAGCCGGCGCTCACTACAGCGTTCTGCACACAGTCGGAGCTTATCACAGTGGTCTGCCCCCAGACGCCGCTTCCTTCCGTGCTCTGCCCTCAGCCGGCGCTCACTACAGCGTTCAGCACACAGTCGGAGCTTATTACAGCGGTCTGCCCCCAGTCGACGTTTCCTCCCGCGCTCTGCCCTCAGCCGGCGCTCACTACGGCGTTCAGCACACAGTCGGAGCTTATTACAGTGCTCTGCCCTCAGCCGGCGCTCACTACAGCCATCTGCAATCAGTCGGAGCTTATTACAGTGGTCTGCCCCCAGACGCCGCTTCCTTCCGTGCCCTGCCCTCAGCCGGCGCTCACTACGGCGTTCAGCACACAGTCGGAGCTTATTACAGTGGTCTGCCCCAGTCGCCGCTTCCTCCCGTGCTCTGCCCTCAGCCGGCGCTCACTACAGCGTTCTGCACACAGTCGGAGCTTATCACAGTGGTCTGCCCCCAGACGCCGCTTCCTCCCGTGCCCTGCCCTCAGCAGGCGCTCACTACAGCATTCTGCACACAGTCGGAGCTTATTACAGTGGTCTGCCCCCAGTCGCCGCTTCCTCCCGTGCCCTGCCCTCAGCAGGCGCTCACTACAGCCTTCTGCACACAGTCGGAGCTTATTACAGTGCTCTGCCCTCAGCCGGCGCTCACTACAGCGTTCTGCACACAGTCGGAGCTTATCACAGTGGTCTGCCCCCCGACGCCGCTTCCTCCCGTGCTCTGCCCTCGGCCGGCGCTCACTACGGCGTTCTGCACACAGCCGGCGCTCACTACAGCGTTCTGCACACAGCCGGCGCTTCATCCCACGCTCTGCACACCCCGGGCGCTAACTACAGTGTTCTGCACGCCGTCGGCGCCAACTACAGTGGTGTGCACAGGCGGCTCTTACTATAATCCTCTGGCACACCGTCGGCGCTTCCTGCAGTGTCTTGCACACCGTCGGCGCTCACTGCAGTGTCTTGCACACCGTCGGCGCTCACTGCAGTGTCTTGCACACCGTCGGCGCTCACTACAGTGTCTTGCACACCGTCGGCGCTTCCTACCGTCCTCTGCAAACAGCCGGCGCTGCCTCCCGCGCTCTGGAGCCCGTCGGCGCTTACTACGGCGTTCTGGACCCAGTGGGCGCTTAGTACAGTCCTCTGCACGCAGCCGGCGCTGCCTCCCAAAGCCGGGGGCCGGAAGCCTCTAGAAACGGTTCGGGTCCCGGCCGGGGGCCCGAGGGGAGGGAGGGAGGGAGGAGGGAAGGAAGGAAGGAAAGAGGGAAGGAAGGAAAGAGGGGAGGAAGGAAAGAGGGGAGGAAGGGAGGAGAGGAAGAAGGACGGGGGAAGGAAGGAGGGAGGAAGCCAAGGAAGGAAGGAGAAAAGGAGGAAGAGAAGGAAGGAGGGAGGAAAGGAAGGAGAGAGGAAGGAAAGGAAGGAAGATGACAAGGAAGGAGAGAAGGAAGGACGGAGGGAAGGAAGGAGAGGGGAAGACAAGGAAGAAGACAAGGAAAGAGAAAAGGAGGAAGGGAAGGAAGGAAGAAGACAAGGAAGGAGGAAAGGAGGAAGAGAAGGAAGGAAAAGACGGCGAGAAGGGGGAGAAAGGAACGAGTTAGGAGGGAGGAAGAAGACGAGGAAAGAAGGACGGAGGGAAGGATGGAAGGAGGGAAGGAGGAAGACAGTGAAGAAGAGAAGGGAGGAAGAGAAAGAAGGAGGAAGCGAAGGAAGGAGAGAGGGAAGGAAGGAAAGAGAAAAGGAGGAAGAGAAGGAGGGAGGGAAGGAAAGGAAGGAGGGAGGGAAAGAAGGAACGAAAGAGGGAGGAAGGAGATGAAGGAAAGGAAGGAAGAAGACAAGGAAGGAAAGAAGGACGGATGGAAGGAGGAAGTCAACGAAGGAGAGAAGGAAGGAGGAAGAGAAGGGAAGGAAGGAGGGAGAGAGAAGGGGAAGAAAGGAAAGGAAGGAAGATGACAAGGAAGGCCGGAAGGAAAGACGAAGGGAAGGATGGAGGGAAGAAAGGGGAGAGAGAAGGGGGAAGAAAGGAAAGGAAAGGAAGGAAGAAGACAAGGAAGGAGAGAAGAAAAGACGGAGGGAAGGATGGAGGGAGGGAAAGGAGGAGGAAGACAAGGAAGAAGAGAAGGAAGGAAGGAAGGAGAGAAGGAAGGAAGGAGAGAAGAAGGGACTTGTAGCCTGTGAGCCCGCTGTTGGGTAGGGACCGTCCCTCTCTGTTGCCCACTTGTCCTTCCCAAGCGCTCAGTCCAGTGCTCCGCACACAGTCAGCGCTCAGTAAATACGATGGAATCAACGAATGAAGGGAAGGAAAAGGGGAAAAAGGCGGAGAGGAGCGGCGGCGCCCGTCTCTCCTCGGGCTTCACGTCCCCATCCCGGGCCCCCGCGCGCTCCTTCTCCGGCCGCCGCACGCGCTGCGAAGCCGCGAAACTTTCCGGAGGAAGCGGCGGGGGGCGGGGGGCGGGGGGCAGGCTGACCCGCAAGGCGACGAGGCGACCGGTCCTCCGGCTCCGGGGCATCGAGGGGCCCCGCACGCTCCGCCCGCGCCGGGGACGGCTGAGGAGGGCACCGGGCCGCGGGCACGAGCACGGGCAAGGGCGCGGGCGCGCCGCCGGCGGACTGGGGGGGGGAGGGGGGAGAGCCGCGCGCAGGCGCAGCGGGGCGCGGGGAGGTCCTCGCGCCGCCGCGCAGGCGCTGGGGAGGCGGGGGGGGGGGGGGAGAAGAGCCGTTCGAACGTCTGCGCGGGCGCCGAGAAGGGTGGGAGGGAGAGCGCTTCGAACGTCTGCGCAGGCGCCGAGGAGGTGGTGGGAGGGGGAAGAACGCTTCGAACGTCTGCGCAGGCGCTGGAGGCGGTGGGGGGGGGGGAGGAGAGCGGTTCGAACGTCTGCGCAGGCGCCGAGGAGGAGGTGGACGGGGGGAGGGGGGGAAGAGCGCTTCGAACGTCTGCGCAGGCGCCGAGGAGGTGGGGGGGAAGAGCGCTTCGAACGTCTGCGCAGGCGCCGAGGAGGCGGGGGGGGGGGGAGAAGAGCAGTTCGAACGTCTGCGCAGGCGCCGAGGAGGAGGTGGCCGGGGGGAAGAGCGCTTAGAACGTCTGCGCAGGCGCCGAAGAGGCGGGGGGGGAGGGAAGAGCGCTTCGAACGTCTGCGCAGGCGCCGAGGAGGTGGGAGGGGGAAGAGCGCTTCGAACGTCTGCGCAGGCGCTGAGGAGGCTGGGGGGGGGGAGAAGAGCAGTTCGAACGTCTGCGCAGGCGCCGAGGGGGGGGAGGAGAGCAGTTCGAACGTCTGCGCAGGCGCCGAGGAGGAGGTGGACGGGGGGGGAAGAGCGCTTAGAACGTCTGCGCAGGCGCCGAGGAGGAGGGGGGAGGGAGGAAGAGCGTTTCGAACGTCTGCGCAGGCGCCGAGGAGGAGGTGGGGAAGAGCGCTTCGAACGTCAGCGCAGGCGCCGGGAGGGGAAGAGCGCTTCGAACGTCTGCGCAGACGCCGAGGAGGAGGGCGGAAGGGGGAAGAGCACTTTGACCGTCTGCGCAGGCGCCGAGGAGGAGGTGGGGGGGGAAGAGCGCTTTGATCGTCTGCGCAGGCGCCGAGGAGGAGGTGGTGGGGGGAAGAGCGCGTCGAACGTCTGCGCAGGCGCCGAGGAGGAGGTGGGGGGGGGAAGAGCGCGTCGAACGTCTGCGCAGGCGCCGGGGGGGGGGTGGGGAGAGCGCTTAGAGTGTCTGCGCAGGCGCCTCAAATTGACAAGCGTCAGGACTTTTAGACTGTGAGCCCACTGTTGGGTAGGGACTGCCTCTGTATGTTGCCAACTTGTACTTCCCAAGCGCTTAGTACAGTGCTCTGCACACAGTAAGCGCTCAATAAATACGATTGATTGATTGATTGACTTCGGGAGCAAAGCGAGGGGGCTTGAGGGCTGGGCACGGTGGGCTTGAATAAAAAGTGGGGCGGAGGGGCTCGAAGCCCACCCCCCTTCTCCGCTCAGTGGCCTCCTCCCTCCTCCTCCTCCGTCACTGCGGCCCGGCCGGGGCTTCTCGGCCCAAAGAGAAGGAATTTTTGACGCATGCGCACACTGCCACCACGCCTGAACGGCCAATTGCTGGAGAAAGCCTTGGCCGCGCATGCGTAGTCTTGCCACCCGGTCCCTAGCCCGACGGACCCGCACTGCGCATGCCCAGTTCCCTTTCCCGCCCCCCGCTCCAACCCTACCTTCATTCATTCATTCAATCGTATTTATTGAGCGCTTCCCGTGTGCAGAGCACTGTACTAAGCGCTTGGGAAGTACAAGTTGGCAACATATAGAGACAGTCCCTACCCAACAGTGGGCTCACAGTCTAAAAGGGGAAGGCAGAGAACAAAACCAAACATACTAACAAAATAAAATAAATAGAATAGGTATGTACAAGTAAAATAAATAAATAAATAGAGTAATAAATATGTACAAACATATATACATATATACAGGTGCTGTGGGGAAGGGAAGGAGGTAAGCAGGGGGGATGGAGAGGGGGATGAGGGGGAGAGGAAGGAAGGGGCTCAGTCTGGGAAGGCCTCCTGGAGGAGGTGAGCTCTCAGTAGGGCCTTGAAGGGAGGAAGAGAGCTAGCTTCATTCATTCAATCGTATTTATTGAGCGCTTACTGTGTGCAGAGCGCCGTACTAAGCGCTTGGGAAGTCCAAGTTGGAATCATACAGAGACGGCCCCTACCCAACAACGGGCTGGAAAGAGCATGGGCTTTGGAGTCAGAGGTCATGGTTCAAATCCCGGCTCCACCAATTGTCAGCCGTGTGACTTCGGGCAAGTCACTTCACTTCTCTGGGCCTCAGTTCCCTCATCTGTAAAATGGGGATGAAGGCTGGGAGCCCCACATGGGACAACCTGATCACCTTGCATCCCCCCAGTGCTTAGAACAGTGATTTGCACATAGTAAGCGCTTAATAAATGCCATTATTATTAATGTTATTACACTAGCGCCTGCGCATTAGCCTGATGATACCCTCTACTGTTACTAATAATGATGGTATTTGTTAAGGGCTTACTATTCATTCATTCATTCAATCGTATTTATTGAGCGCTGTGTGCAGAGTACTGTACCAAGCGCTTGGGAAGTACAAATCGGCAACACGTAGAGTCGGTCCCTACCCAACTAAGGTGACAAGCACTGTTCTAGGACCTGGGGGAGATACAAGGTGATCAGGTTGTCCCACATGGGGCTCAGTCTTCATCCTAATTTTACGTATGAGGAAACTGAGGCCCAGAGAAGTGAAATGACTTGCCCAAAGTCACACAGCTGACAAGTGGCGGAGCCAGGATTAGAACCCATGATGTCTGACTCCCAAGTGGGGGCTCTTTCCACTGAGCCACGCACAGTAATCGGGTTGTCCCACGTGGGACTCACAGTCTTCATCCCCATTTTCCAGATGAGGGAACTGAGGCCCAGAGAAGTGAAGTGACTTGCCCAAACTCACACAGCCGACAAGTGGCGGAGCGGGGATTAGAACCCATAACCTCTGACTCCCAAGCCTGGGCTCTTTCCACTGAGCCACGCTGCTTCTCTACTAATAGTACTGGTGGTACTAGTTACTCGTTGATCGCAGCCCACTGTTGGGTAGGGACTGTCTCTATATGTTGCCAACTTGTACTTCCCAAGCGCTTAGTACAGTGCTCTGCACACAGTAAGCGCTCAATAAATACGATTGATGATGATACTACATGCCAAGCACTATGCTATGGTCAGATGCAAGAACATCAGTGACACGGTCACCATTCCACAAGGAGCTCCCGTTCTACGTGGGAAGGAGCACAGGTATTTTATCATTTCCCAGATAAGCCCGACACACGAAGTGAGGTGACTTGCCCACGGTCACACAGCAGGAAAGTGGCAGTGCTGGGATTAGAACCCAGGTCTTCTGGCTCTCAGGCCCGGGCTCTTTCCGCTAGGCCGCCCTACACTTTCCCGGCTCCCGGAGGGGCATCCTTTGCCACTGTCTCCCACTCCAACACTGGATGCAGTAAGAAGGCCTTGAGACAGATAAATTTATTGATAAAACCGGTCAGGCGGAGGACAGTTTAAGGGGACGGGACCCTCCCCAAGCCGGGAGGGTCGGTCCCCAGTCCCTCTCCTGGGACGGTGGTTTAGAGGAGAGGAGGGAAGATGGGATCTGCTTCCCTCCCCGCCCTCCTCTGCGTTCACCGGTCCATGCTGTCGTCCGTAGGGGAGGAGAAACACACGTGTAACAACTTCTCGCAGAACTCCAGTTCCTCCTGTGGGCAGAGAGTGCGGGGTTCGAGCTTCGCAAGCGCTCAGTCTGGCCACGCTGCACTTGAACCCGCTGCCGCTGGGTTGGCCCGAGCCTGACTGCCTGGCATTGACTAGTTTATTAATAATAATGACGGTACTTGTTAAGCGCTTACTATGTGCCAACCGCTGGGGTGGACACCAGCTAATCAGGTTGGACACAGCCCCTGTCCCACATGGGGCACCCAGTCTCAATCTCCAGATGAGGGACCTGAGGCACGGAGCAGTGAAGTGACTTGTCCAAGGTCACACAGCGGACAAGTAGCGGAGCGGGGATGAGAACATATGAGCTATTGGTTGATGCTGGACTATGATGATGATGATGGCATTTGTTAAGCGCTTACTATGTGCAAAGCACTGTTCTAAGCGCTGGGGGGGATACAGTGTGATCAAGTTGTCCCACGTGGGGCTCACAGTCCTAATCCCCATTCTTCCAGATGAGGGACCTGAAGCACGGAGCAGTGAAGTGACTTGTCCAAGGTCACACAGCGGACAAGTAGCGGAGCGGGGATGGGAACATATGAGCTATTAGTTGATGCTGGACTATGATGATGATGATGGCATTTGTTAAGCGCTTACTATGTGCAAAGCACAGTTCTAAGCGCTGGGGGGGATACAGTGTGATCAAGTTGTCCCACGTGGGGCTCACAGTCTTAATCCCCATTCTTCCAGATGAGGGACCTGAGGCACGGAGCAGTGAAGTGACTTGTCCAAGGTCACACAGCGGACAAGTAGCGGAGCGGGGATGAGAACATATGAGCTATTAGCTGATGCTGGACTATGATGATGATGATGATGGCATTTGTTAAGCGCTTACTATGTGCAAAGCACTGTTCTAAGCGCTGGGGGGGATACAGTGTGATCAAGTTGTCCCACGTGGGGCTCACAGTCTTAATCCCCATTCTTCCAGATGAGGTAACTGAGGCTCAGAGAAGTTAAGTGCCTTGCCCAAGGTCACACAGCAGACTTGTGGTGGAGCTGGGATTCGAACCCATGACCTCTGACTCCAAAGCCCGTGCTTTTTCCACTGAGCCACGTATTCTGGGGTTGGGGGCACATTTCCAGGCCTAGGCCCAGCCCCCGGATATCCGGCCAGTTTGAGGGACGCAGAAAGAGAGGTAAACGGGGATGATGATAAAGAGGGCAGGGCCCCCTGCCTAGGCTGGATCCTAAACCGCACATCCCACTCTCCCTTCCCATCTGCTGCCTGGGTTGTTTATTTAGGGGGTTCCCACCCACCAATTGGCTTGCGTAAGGAACGACAAGATGGTAGTTCCCCAAGGCCCCTGTCCGGTTCCAGGCCTGACCCCGGGGCCCTTTACCTGGAACTCCTCGTGTTCCCGCAGCAGTTGACACCGCTCCCTCAGGAGCTCCTCCAGCGCCAGCTCAGGTTCCCGACATTCCTTCACTCCCTGAGGGAAATCTGTCACCAGGCTGGGAAGGGGAGGGGATGGGGTTGACTCACGGACTATCCCGCAGTCCAGTTCGCCCAATCCTCGAGCCCCCAGTTCATCCGTCCCGCCATCCAGGACCCCGGCTCCATCCACACCCCAGTTAATAATAATAATAAAAGTAATGGCACCTGTTCAGCGCTTACTATGTGTCAAGCACTGTTCTATATGTATATATGTTTGTACATATTTATTACTCTATTTATTTTACTTGTACATATCTATTCTATTTATTTTATTTTGTTAGTATGTTTGGTTTTGTTCTCTGTCTCCCCCTTTTAGACTGTGAGCCCACTGTTGGGTAGGGACTGTCTCTATATGTTGCCAATTTGTACTTCCCAAGCGCTTAGTACAGTGCTCTGCACATAGTAAGCGCTCAATAAATACGATTGATGATGATGATGTTCTAAACACCGGGGTAGATAACTCATTCAATCGTATTTATTGAGCGCTTATTGTGTGCAGAGCACTGTAGTAAGCACTTTGGAAGTACAAGTTGGCAAGATAATGTGAATATAGATATAATTCTATTTATTCTGATAGTATCGACACCTTTCTACTTGTTCTGCTTTGTTGTCTGTCTCCCCCTTCTAGACGGTGAGCCCGTTGTTGGGTAGGGACCGCCTCCGTACGTTGCCGATCTGTACTTCCCAAGCGTTTAGTGCAGTGCTCTGCACACAGTAAGCGCTCAGTACATACGATCGAATCGGATTGTTCAATCCACATCTCTCAAGAACCCCCAGTGGTTTCCCACCCACCTCCCCCTCAAACAGAAACTCCTCCTCATCAGCTTTAAATCAAGCTAATCAGGCTGGACACAGTCCCTGCCCCACGTGGGGCTCAGAGTCTTAATCCCCATGTGGCAGGTCAGGGAGCCGAGGCACAGAGAAGTGAAGTGACTTGTCCAAGGTCACACAGCAGACAAGTGGCGGAGACGGGATCAGAACCCCGGTCCCGCTGACTCCGGGGCCGTGCTGCATCCCCCCTCGCCCCCGAGCCGAGCGGCCCGCCTCCCGGCTTCTCGGCCCCCGTACCTGCACAGGGCCCCCAGGACGTGCTCGTGGAAGGGACTGTGATCCGTCCGGATCAGGGACACCAACTGCTGCACCATTCCCATCGAGCACAGGGTACCTGGGAGGGAAGACCACAGAGTCAGAGTTCGAGGTGACGTGGGGCAGCCCCTCGAGGGGACACACCTCGACGCTTGCGCCCTGAGCACCCCAGGCCTCTGCTCAGAATGTGGGGCGTCTCTGAGGTCACTGAGGCTCAGAGAATAATAATAATAACAATGGCATTTATTAAGTGCTTGCTATGTGCAAAGCACTGTTCTAAGCGCTGGGGAGGTCACAAGGTGATCAGGTTGTCCCACGGGGTCACACAGTCTTCATCCCCATTTTACAGATGAGGTCACTGCGGCTCAGAGAATAATAATAATAATCATGGCATTTATTAAGCGCTTACTATGTGCAAAGCCTCTTACTCCCAAGCCCGGGCTCTTTCCACTGAGCCACGCCGCTTCCCCTGGGAAGAAGTAAGGAAGAAGGAAGAAAGTTTCCACTCCTAGGAAGAAGGAAGAAAGTTTCCAAACAACTGGAACCCTCCTTTTTTAAATTTAGGGCGAGAGTAGTGAACTGATTTTGTTGCAGAGGGAAAATACCGTACTACCCAAGTGCTTAGTACAGTGCCCTGCACCCAGTAAGCGCTCAATAAATACAATAAACAACAAACAAAATAAAGGTTCCCCTCTTCCCCCCACCAAGTTCTGTATGGGACCCAAAATGAAGGTTTATTTATTGCTAATGATTCCCCCCATCTTACCTCCTTCCCTTCCCCACAGCACCTGTATATATGTATATATGTTTGTACATATTTATTATGTATGATTATTTATTTTATTTTGTTTGTTTGGTTTTGTTCTCTGTCTCCCCCTCTTAGACTGTGAGCCCACTGTTGGGTAGGGACTGTATATGTTGCCAATTTGTACTTCCCAAGCGCTTAGTACAGTGCTCTGCACAGAGTAAGCGCTCAATAAATACGATTGATGAGGATGATGAGTCTCTCCCACTCCTAACCCCCGGTGCCTAAAACACTTCAGCACTTAGAGAATCAATCAATCAATCGTATTTATTGAGCGCTTACTGTGTGCACAGCACTGTACTAAGCGCTTGGGAAGTACAAGCTGGCAACATATATATACATATGAATATATATGAACATATATGAATATATATATGACCACATATGAATGAAGGGAGTAAGTCAGGGCGATGCAGAGGGGAGTGGCAGAAGAGGAAAGGAGGGCTTAGTCAGGGAAGGCTTCTTGGAGATCATCATCATCATCAATCGTATTTATTGAGCGCTTACTATGTGCAGAGCACTGTACTAAGCGCTTGGGAAGTACAAATTGGCAACACATTGGAGATGTGCCTTCAATAAGGCTTGGAAGCGGGGGGTTGAGTAAATTGTCTGTCAGACACCTTCCCCCAATCTGATTAGCTTGTATCTTCCCCAGCGCTTAGTACAGTGCTCGGCACCGAACGGAGAAGCACTCAGAGAAGCAGCGGGGCTCAGTGGGAAGGAGCCCGGGCTTTGGAGTCACAGGTCATGGGTTCGAATCCCAGCTCGGCCACTTGTCAGCCGTGTGACTTTGGGCAAGTCACTTCAATTCTCTGGGCCTCTGTTCCCTCATCTGTAAAATGGGGATGAAGACTGTGAGCCCCCCGTGGGGCAAAACCTCATCACCTTGTATCCCACCCCCAGCGCTTAGAACAGTGCTTTGTACATAGTAAGCGCTTAATAAATGCCATTATTATTATTATTATTCATCGAAGACTGAAACTTTTCAGTCCTGCCCAAGCAGATCCCCACAACTACAACCCCTCTGGATCCGCCAGACGGCCGCTCTCCCCGCCTTCAAAGCCCAATTAAAATCCCATCTCCTGTCAGTCAGTCAGGCAGCCAATTGTATTTACTAAGCGCTTACTTTAATAATAATATAATAATACTGGCATTTATTAAGCGCTTACTATGTGCAAAGCACTGTTCTGAGTGCTGGGGAGGTTACAAGGTGATCAGGTTGTCCCACAGGGCGCTCACAGTCTTATTCCCCATTTTACAGATGAGATGCTGAGGCCCAGAGAAGTGAAGTGACTTGCCCAAAGTCACACAGCTGACAACTGGCGGAGCCGGGGTTCGAACCCGTGACCTCCGACTCCAAAGCCCGGGCTCTTTCCACTGAGCCACGCTGCTTCTCTACTTTAGGCAGAGAACTTTACTACGTGCTTGGGAGAGTACAATATAACGATAATTTCCAGCCCACAGTGAACTTACAGTCTAAAGGGAGCCAGACATGAATATAAATAAAATTACAGATACGATCTCCTCCGGGAGGCCTTCCTCGACTGAGCCCTTATTTACCCTACCCACTTTCATCATCATCAATCGTATTTATTGAGCGCTTACTGTGTGCAGAGCACTGTACTAAGCGCTTGGGAAGTCCAAGTTGGCAACATATAGAGACAGTCCCTACCCAACAGTGAGCTCACAGTCTATAAGGGGGAGACAGGGAACAAAACCAAACATACTAACAAAATAAAATAAATAGAATAGATATGTACAAGTAAAATAAATAAATAAATAAATAAATGGAGTAATAAATAAATAAATAGAGTAATAATAATAACAACAATGGCATCTGTTAAGCGCTTACTATGTTCTAAGCGCTGGAGAGGTTACAAGGTGATCAGGGTGTCCCACGGGGGGCTCACAGTCTTCATCCCCATTTTACAGATGAGGGAACTGAGGCTCAGAGAAGTGAAGTGACTTGCCCAAGGTCACACAGCAGACATGAGGCGGAGCCGGGATTCGAACCCATGACCTCTGACTCCAAAGCCCGCGCTCTTTCCACTGAGCCACGCTGCTTCTCCCCGAACTTTCCTTCCGTGCCACCCTGGCACTGGGATTGGCACCTTTTATTCACCCCACCCTCGGCCCCACGGGCACTTAGGCGCACATCCGTAGTTGATTTTAATGTCCGTCTCCCCAGCTACGTTGTCAGCTCCTCGTGGGCCGTGAACCTGCCTGCCAACTCCGTTATACCGTACTTTCCCAAGCGCTTAGTACAGTGCTCTGCACAGAGTAAGCACTCAATAAATACCCAGGATTGATCGATGGATTCCCGCCCAGGCCTCGGAGCGGTGGGGAGTCTGGCCTCCCTTCCGGAGGGTTCCGCGTCCGGGCGCCTCTGGATGTCACTGACTGGAGTGGGGGGGCCCCGGGGACAACTGCTCTGCACACAGTAAGCGCTCAATAAATACGACTGAATGAATGAATGAATGAATGAACTGCACACTTGTCATCACCGGGCACGAAGGGCCACACCACATCCGCAATAATTCATGCTGCTGCCCGGATTATCTTTGTCCAGAAACGCTCTGGGCATATTACTCCCCTCCTCAAAAATCTCCAGTGGCTACCAATCAATCTGCGCATCAGGCAGAAACTCCTCACCCTGGGCTTCAAGGCTGTCCATCCCCTCGCCCCCTCCTACCTCACCTCTCTTCTCTCCTTCTCCAGCCCACCCTGCAAACTCCGCTCCTCCGCCGCTAATCTCACCGTACCTCGTTCTCGCCTGTCCCGCCATCGAACTCCGGCCCACGTCATCCCCCGGGCCTGGAATGCCCTCCCTCCGCCCATCCGCCAAGTTAGCTCTCTTCCTCCCTTCAAGGCCCTGCTGAGAGCTCACCTCCTCCAGGCAGCCTTCCCACACTCAGCCCCTTCCTTCCTCTCCCCCTCTCCATCCCCCCATCTTACCTCCTTCCCTTCCCCACAGCACCTGTATATATGTATATATGTTTGTACATATTTATTACTCTATGTATTTTCCTTGTACATATCTATTCTATTTATTTTATCTTGTTAGTATGTTTGGTTTTGTTCTCTGTCTCCCCCTTTTAGACTGTGAGCCCACCGTTGGGTAGGGACTGTCTCTATATGTTGCCAATTTGTACTTCCCAAGCGCTTAGCACAGTGCTCTGCACATAGTAAGCGCTCAATAAATACGATTGATGATGATTGATGATCCGCCGCTTGACGTCCAGCAAACCTAAATGGGCACGAGCCCCCCCCGGCTCCCACACTTTCTCGGCGCTCGGTATTCGACGGGAACGGTGCGCCAGCTTGGCGACCCTTCTTGGTTATCTCCGACCTTTGGTGCCGCCTCCTCCTCCTCCCCCCCAAGTCTCATGGCCCCTCCACCCCCAAGGGGGATGACTCCCCCTTGGACCCCCCCGGGGTCCTGACCTTTGTACTCCGGGTGCGTCCCCAGCAGATTCTGCAGGAGGAACGCCGACTTGACCTTGAGTTTGCGCACAGGCCGCTGCATAGCGCGCATCAGCACGGAAAAGCCATCCAGTCGCAGGAACTGCAGCAGGCCCGCCTCCTGCTCCCGCACCAGGCCTGACTCCGGGTTAGAGGGGTGCAGAAAATGGGGGGGAGACGGTTAAATGCAGGAAACCCTCCCTCCGAGCCCTCCAACCCACCACCCCAGGACCCAGCGGTATTGGGGAGGGAACTGGAGGATTCTGCTCCCCACCCCAACTCCCCTAACTCTTATTAATACTAAGAATTATGGTACTCGTTAAGCCCTTACTATGTGCCAGGCACTGTTCTAAATGCTGGGGCAGGTTCATCAGGTTGGACATGATAATATGTTTGATTTTGTTCTCTGTCTCCCCCTTCTATCAATCGATCGTATTTATTGAGCGCTTACTGTGTGCAGAGCACTGGACTAAGCGCTTGGCAAGTCCAAGTTGGCAACGTATAGAGACGGTCCCTACCCAACAGCGGGCTCACGGTCTAGAAGGGGGAGAAAGAGAACAAAACCAAACATATTAACAAAGTAAAATAAATAGAATGGATATGTACAAGTAAAATAAATAGAGTAATATATATGTACAAACATATATACATATATACAGGTGCTGTGGGGAAGGGAAGGAGGTAAGACAGGGGGATGGAGAGGTGGGTGAGGGGGAGAGGAAGGAGGGGGCTCAGTCTGGGAAGGCCTCCTGGAGGCCTTCTAGACTGTGAGCCCACTGTTGGGTAGGGACTGTCTCTATATGTTGCCAACTTGTACTTCCCAAGCGCTTAGTACAGTGCTCTGCACACAGTAAGCGCTCAATAAATACAATTGATTGATTGATCCCTGTCCCACGTGGGGCTCATGGGGTAAGGAGGAGGAAATAGGATCGAATCACCATTTTTCAGCTAGGTATCTGAGGTCATTTATTCATTCATTTCATTCAGTCGTATTTATTGAGTGCTTACTGTGTGCAGAGCACTGGACTAAGCGCTTGGGAAGTACAAATTGGCAACATATAGAGACGGTCCCTACCCAACAGCGGGCTCACAGTCTAGAAGGGGGAGACAGACAACAAAACAAAACATGTGGCAGGTGTCTAGTCATCAGAATAAATAGAAGTAAAGCTATTATTGAGTGCTTACACAGTAAGCACTCAATAAATACGATTGAATGAATGAATGAATCTACCCCAGCGCTCAGTACGGCGCCTGGCACGTAGTAAGTGCTTAACAAATACCACATGTATCAGAACAGTGGTTTGCACATGATGATGATGATGGCATTTATTAAGCACTTACTATGTGCAAAGCACTGTTCTAAGCGCTGGGGAGGTTACAAGATGATCAGTTGTCCCACAGGGGTCTCACAGTCTTCATCCCCATTTTCCAGATGAGGGAACTGAGGCCCAGAGAAGTGAAGCGACTTGCCCAAAGTCACACAGCTGACAAGTGGCGGAGCCGGGTTTTGAACCCATGACCTCTGACTCCAAAGCCCGGGCTCTTTCCACTGAGCCACGCTGCTTCTCTTAGCAAGTGCTTAACAAATGCCATCGTTATTATTATTATTATCATCATCCATATGGACCACTGGGATGATGCACAGGAGGACTTAGTAAGCGCTTAGTACAGTGCTCTGCACATAGTAAGCGCTCAATAAATACGATTGATGATGAGGACGGGGCACTTGGGCAAAGTCAGTCGATCGTATTTATTGAGTGTGGAGTACTGTACTAAGCGCTTGGGAGAGTGTGATATAACATAACTGTGTCATGGGATCAGAAGGGGAGGGGGAAGCGGGGAGACCCTCCCAGGAGATGGCCTCGAAGGAGGCGGCCCCGACGAGGACGGGACTTTATTTTATTTTGTTAGATGTTTGGTTTGGTTCTCTGTCTCCCCCTTTTAGACTGTGAGCCCACTGTTGGGTAGGGACCAGCTCTAGATGTTGCCAACTTGTACTTCCCAAGCGCTTAGTACAGTGCTCTGCACATAGTAAGCGCTCGATAAACACGGTTGATGATGACGATGACCACTCACAGGATATGGCATAAAGAGCCTTGACCCGGACGGCGTCACTGGGATCTCGGTCGAGGAGCCGGAGGAGTTTCCGGAGGGCCCCGAGGCCCAGCACCTGCTCTTGGATGGCTGCCACGTTCTGGCTGCACGTGCCCACCAGCTGGGCCGCCCGCCACCGCAGCTCCGCCGCCGCCGCCTCCAGGTAGCGACCCACCAGCAGGTGCATCCCCGACAGCTGGCAGAAATCTGGCGGCGGCGGGGAGAAGGGTTACGCTCGAGGTTCGGAGAGGCTGGATTGCGGGGGAGGCGGGAAGAGTCGGTCGTGGGGAGCACTACGACCGCGGAGACGGGAAGCGGAGTCGGGCCGGGACGGGAGGAAAGGGTCGGTGCCAGGCCGAGGGGGGGGAAGTTAGGCGGGGAGAGGGGACCGGGGAGGGATTTATACCGGCAGCGTTGTCCATGTTCTCGCACAGATCCGCCAACAGCTCCAGGGCCCCTTCGCGCTCCTTCTGGTCGGCGGTCAGTTGGGCCTCCGGGGTGGAGGGCGGCTCGGGCCGGGCCAGGACCTTCAGGCAGCTTTTCATCTGCTCCACCTCCTCCGTAGGCCCCCGCAGGGCGGCGGACATGGCCTCCTGCAGCCACTGGCGTCTCTTGGGGTAGGGGAGGAAGGCACGGGAGGGTCAGCGAGGCCCAAGCCTCGGTCGCCAGGCCCCTCCCCTGGCTCCCACGCGGCCCCCCGGTCCCCGCCACCGCTCACCTCCTCGGACATGGGCTCGTGGCCGGCGGCTGGCACGGGGGGCCCGGCGGTGACGGCCATTTGGAGCAGTCCCTGCAAGTTATGGGGGGGCGGGGGGGTGGGGGGAGGACCGCGAGGAGCTGCCTTGAGCCGGCGGGAGGGCGAGGGGAGGGCCGCTGTGCCCAGGGCTCCCGTCTGCCATGGTGGGGGTCGCGGGGGGGGCCAGGGATGAAGGGGGTAGGGGAGTTAGGATCTGGAAAGGATAAGTGGGAATTCGGGAGAGGGGATAAAGGGGAGGGGAGACTCCTCCTTCTTGCGATGCCTGCGGAGTGAAGAGGTGAGGGCGGTCAGGGCTGAGCAAAGGAGGCCGGCCTCTGCACCCCGTCCTCCCTTCCTCCATCCTCTCCCGCCGTCTCCATGGCAACCCAAGCCCCTCTCCATCGCTCTCCGCGGCCTCACGGCGATCTGCCCTCCTCCACCTCTCCATCCTCGCCCGCCGTCTCCATGGCAACCCAAGCCCCACTCCATCGCTCTCCGCGGCTCTGTGAGCCCCCTGTTGGGTAGGGACCGTCTCTATATGTTGCCAACTTGTACTTCCCAAGCGCTTGGTACAGTGCTCTGCACACAGTTAGCGCTCAATAAATACGATTGATGATGATGATGATGGTGATCTGCCCTCCTCCACTTCTCCATCCTCGCCCGCCGTCTCCATGGCAACCCAAGCCCCACTCCATCGCTCTCCGCGGCTCTGTGAGCCCCCTGTTGGGTAGGGGCCGTCTCTATGTGTTGCCAATTTGTATTTCCCAAGCGCTTAGTACAGTGCTCTGCACATAGTAAGCGCTCAATAAATACGATTGATGATGATGATCTGCCCTCCTCCACTTCTCCATCCTCTCCCGCCGTCTCCATGGCAACCCAAGCCCCTCTCCACCGCTCTCCGCGGCTTCAGGGCGATCTGCCCTCCTCCACCTCTCCATCCTCGCCCGCCGTCTCCATGGCAACCCAAGCCCCTCTCCACCGCTCTCCGCGGCTTCACGGCGATCTGCCCCCCCCCCGCCCCGGTCTCCATGACGACGCAGGTCTCCTCCTCCTCCTCCTCCCCGTCTCCATGACGACCGTCCACGCTCACCCGGCTCGGCGAGGACCCTTCCGCCGCCGCCGCCGCCCCTAGCGCGGAGCCCGGCCGGCGCGGCCTCTCCTGGGCGCCGCCATCTTGACCGGAAGTGCGCGCGCTCCCCACCGGAAGTGGTCTCCGACTTCCGGTGGCCCCGCCCCGGCCTTCGCCCCGCCCCCTGCTCCTTTGAATCAGTGAATCAGTCAATCAATCAATCAATCAATCGTATTTATTGAGCGCTTACTGCGTGCACAGCACTGTACTAAGCGCTTGGGAAGGCCAAGTTGGCAACATCTAGAGACGGTCCCTACCCCACAGTGGGCTCACAGTCTGAAAGAATAAAGATAATAATGATTAAGCGCTTACTATGTACCAAGCACTGTTCTAAGCGCTGGGCGGGGGGATACAAGTTGATCAGGTTGTCCCACGTGGGGCTCACAGTCTTCATCATCATCAATCGTATTTATTGAGCGCTTACTGTGTGCAGAGCACTGTACTAAGCGCTTGGGAAGTACAAGTTGGCAACATATAGAGACAGTCCCTACCCAACAGTGGGCTCACAGTCTAAAAGGATAAAGATAATAATAATAATGATGGCATTTATTAAGCGCTTACTATGTACCAAGCACTGTTCTAAGCACCGGGTGGGGGGATACAAGGTGATCAGGTTGTCCCACGTGGGGCTCACAGTCTTCATCCCCATTACATAATAATAATAATGATGGTAGTTCATCATCATCATCATCAATCGTATTCATTGAGCGCTTACTATGTGCAGAGCACTGTACTAAGCGCTTGGGTAGTTGTTAAGCGCTTACTATGTGCAAAGCACTGTTCTAAGCGCTGGGCGGGAGGATACAAAGTGATCAGGTTGTCCCACGTGGGGCTCACAGTCTTCATCCCCATTATATAATAATAATAATGATGGTAGTTCATCATCATCATCATCAATCGTATTTATTGAGCGCTTACTATGTGCAGAGCACTGTACTAAGCGCTTGGGTAGTTGTTAAGCGCTTACTATGTGCAAAGCACTGTTCTAAGCGCTGGGGGGGATACAAGGTGATCAGGTTGTCCCACTTGGGGCTCATCATTCATTCACTCATTCAATCATATTTACTGAGCGCTTACTGCGTGCGGAGCACTGTACTAAGCGCGTGGGAAGTCCAAGTCGGCAACATCTAGAGACGGTCCCTACCCAACAACGGGCTCACAGTCTCGAAGGGGGAGACAGGCAACAAAACAAAACATGGGGGCAGGTGTCAATTTCCCTCATCATTTTACAGATGATTCATTTAATCGTATTTATTGAGCGCTTACCGTTTGCAGAGCACTGTACTAAGCGCTGAGATGGAACTGAGGCCCAGAGAAGTCAAGTGACTTGTCTAAGGTCTAGACTGTATGTATGTTGCCAGATTGTACTTCCCAAGCGCTTGGTACAGTGCTCTGCACACAGTAAGCGCTCAATAAATACGATTGATTGATAGACTGTGAGCCCACTGTTGGGTAGGGACTGTCTCTATATGTTGCCAATTTGTACTTCCCGAGCGCTTAGTACAGTGCTCTGCACATAGTAAGCGCTCAATAAATACGATTGATGATGCTCTGCACACAGTAAGCGCTCGATAAATACTATTGATTGATTGATTGATTCTCTGGGCCTCAGTTACCTCCTCTGTAAAATGGGGATTAAGACCGTGAGCCCCACGTGGGACAACCTGATCACCTTGTAAATTCCCCAGCGCTTAGAACAGTGCTTTGCACATAGTAAGCGCTTAATAAATGCCATCATTATTATTATTATTATATGAGATCATTTGCGGATGAACAGTGAAATACATAGGCCTATAAAGAAGGGACAGAATATAAGGGACTATTCTCTATTATTCTATTATTTATTGATTTATTTTACTTGTACATATTCTATTTATTTATTTTATGTTGTTAATATGTTTTGTTTTGTTCTCTGTCTCCCCCTTCTAGACCGTGAGTCCACTGTTGGATAGGGACCGTCTCTCTATGTTGCCAACCTGTACTTCCCAAGCGCTTAGTACAGTGCTCTGCACACAGTGAGCGCTCAATAAATACAATTGAGCGAATGAATGAAAGGGGCAGATAGAAGGTATCTGGGGAAGTTAATTATTATTATTATTTGTTAAGCGCTAACTATGTGCCAAGCACTGTTCTAAGCACCTCACCTGTAAAATGATGAGGGAACTTGACACCTGCCCACATGTTTTTTTTAATGGCATTTATTAAGCGCTTACTATGTGCAGAGCACTGTTCTAAGCGCTGGGGAGGTTACAAAGTGATCAGGTTGTCCCACGGGGGGCTCACAGTCTTAATCCCCATTTTACAGATGAGGGAACTGAGGCACAGAGAAGCGATGTGACTTGCCCAAGGTCACACAGCAGATAAGTGGCGGAGGCGGGATTTGAACGCACAACCTCTGCCTCTCAAGCGCAGGCTCTCGCCACGCTGCTTCCCCATGGGAGCACATGGATGGCAAAATCCTCTAGGATAGGGATTACGCCTTAATTTTGAGTAGTTTATCAATCAGTCGTATTTATTGAGCATTTACTGTGTGCGAAGCGCTATACTATGCTCTTGGGAGAGTACGATAGAATAAATAGGCCCACTGTCTGCCCACAGTGAGCTTACAGTTTAGAGTCTAAATTGTCTACAGTCTAGAGTCTAGACTTACAGTCTAGTCTATTTGCTTGTCCAGAGCTTAGAACAGTGCTTTGCACATAGTAAGCGCTTAATAAATGCCATTATTATTTATTATTATTATTTATCTTAGCACCTAATTCATTGCCTTGCCTAGAGAAAACACAAATCAAATACTCTTGAAGATAAAGTCGATGACCTAGGGAATGCCGGACAGGGGGTCCAAAGGAGAATGGTTATTCAGGGGAGCGAATGAGAGTAATAATACTAATAATAATAATAATAATAATAATAATAATAATAATGGCATTTAATAATAATAATAGCATTTGTTAAGCACTTACTATATGCGAAACACTGTTCTAAGCCCTGGGGGGGATACAAGCTGATCAGGTTGTCCCACGTGGGGCTCACAGTCTTAATCCCCATTTTACAGACGAGGTCACTGAGGCTCAGAGAGTGAAGTGACTTGCCCAAGGTCACACAACAGACATGTGGCGGAGCCGGGATTAGAACCCATGACCTCCGACTCCCAAGCCCGGGCTCCTGCCGCTGAGCCACGCTGCTTCTCATAAGGGCTATATAAGAGAGTATATAGGGGAGACCAGTATATGGGACTCTACGGGGGAGCATAGGCAGGAATAATCATTCATTCGTTCGTTCAATCGTATTTATTGAGCGCTCACTGTGTGCAGAGCACTGTACTGAGCGCTTGGGAAGTACAAGTTGGCAACATATAGAGACGGTCCCTACCCAACAGCGGGCTCACAGTCTAGAAATATCTCCTCGAGGGCAGGGATCATGTCTACCAACTCTACTGTGGTCTCGCAGTGCTTAGTACAGGGGTCTGCACACAGAGAGCACTCCAAAAACACCGTAGATTTATTGGTTGGGGAAAATAACCCCAAACAGTGGGTTAGAATGGGATTCCTGGGACACTGAGAAGCAGTGTGGCCCAGTGGAAAGAGCCCGGGCTTTGGAGTCAGAGGTCATGGGTTCAAATCCCGCCTCCGCCACTTGTCAGCTGTGTGACTTTGGGCCTGTCACTTAACTTCTCTGTGCCCCAGTGACCTCATCTGTAAAATGGGGATGAAGGCAGTGAGCCCCACGTGGGACAACCTGATTATCTTGTACCTACCCCAGAGCTTAGAACAGTGCTAGGCACATAGTAAGCGCTTAACAAATTCCATCATCATCATTATTATTATTATTCAGACTGTATCATTCCCTTCCCAGTGCTGACTACAGGGCTGTCTGCACAGAGCGGTGCTTAATAATAATAATAATAATGGCATTTATTAAGCGCTTACTATGTGCAAAGCACTGTTCTAAGCGCTGGGGAGGTTACAGGGTGATCAGGTTGTCCCACGGGGGTCTCACAGTCTTCATCCCCCATTTTACAGATGAGGGAACTGAGGCCCAGAGAAGTTAAGTGACTTGCCCAAAGTCACACAGCTGACAATTGGCAGAGCAGGGATTTGAACCCATGACCTCTGACTCTAAAACCCAGGCTCTTTTCCACTGAGCCATGCTGCTTCTAATAGGTGAAGCATAGGCGCTTAATAGGCGAAGCAGTGTTGCTCACTGGAAAGAGCCCGGGCTTCGGAGTCAGAGGTCATGGGTTCAAATCCCGGCTCCGCCACTTTGTCAGCTGGGTGACTTTGGGCCAGTCACTTAACTTCTCTGGGCCTCATTTACCTCATCTGTAAGATGGGGATGAAGACTGTGAGCCCCCCGTGGGACAACCTGATCACCTTGCAACCTCCCCAGCGCTTAGAACAGTGCTTTGGACATAGTAAGCGCTTAATAAATGCCATTATTAATAGGCAATGGTGATTGACTGACCGGATTGTTCAATCCACATCTCCCCTCTCAAGAACCTCCAGTGGTTTCCCATCCATCACAAAATCATATTGATCATTTGACAAATTGATCAAATTGATCATCAATTTGTACTTCCCAAGCGCTTAGTACAGTGCTCTGCACATAGTAAGCGCTCAATAAATACGGTTGATGATGATCCATCTCCACCTCAAACAGAAATTCCTCCTCATCAGCTTTAAATCAATCCCCTTGCCCTTCTACTTACCTTGCTGATCTACAATCCTGCCCGCACACTTTGCTCCTCTAACTCCAACCTACTTACTGTACTCGAGCTCATCTATCTCACCACTCATGCCATGCCCATCCGTGTCCTCCCTCCTTCCTGGAACCACTTCCCAAGCGCTTAGTACAGTGCTCTGCACACGGTAAGCGCTCAATAAATAGGACTGAATGAAAGAATGGAACTCCCTCCTCCTTCAGGTCTGACAGACCACTTCAAAGCCTTACTCAAATCACATATCCAAGAGGCCTTCCCTATCTAACCCCAATAGAGCCCGGGCCTGAGGGTCAGAAGGACCTGGGTTCTAATTCCGGCTCCGCCACTTCTCTGCAGCGTGACCCTGGGCAAGTCACTTCACTTCTCCGTGCCTCAGTTCCCTCATCTGTAAAAGGGGGATTAAGACTGTGAACCTCCTGTGGGACGGGGACTCTGTCCAACCCGATTTGCTTGTACGATTTGCTTGTAGAGAAGCAGTGGGGCTCAGGGGAAAGAGCCCGGGCTTTGGAGTCAAAGGTCATGGGTTCAAATCCCAGCTTCGCCAGCTGTCAGCTGTGTGACTTTGGGCAAGTCACTTCACTTCTCTGTGCCTCAGTTACCTCATCTGTAAAATGGGGATTAAAATGGTGACAACCTGATCACCTTGTAACCTTCCCAGTGCTTAGAACAGTGCTTTGCACATAGTAAGTGCTTAACAAGTACCATCATCATTATTATTATTATTACAGTGACTGGCACATAGTAAGCACTTAACAAATACTATTATTATCATCATCATTATTATTATTTCCCCTCCTCCCTCTCCCTCTAATCCCCACTCTGCCACTTGTCTGCTATGTGACCTTGGGCAAATCACCTCACTTAACTGTGCGTCAGTTACCTCACCTGTAAAATGTGGATTAAATCCTACTCCCTCCTACTTAGACTGTGAGCCCTATGTGGGACAGGTATCGTGGCCAACCTGATTATCTTGTATCTGTACTTCAAGCGCTTAGCACAGTGCTCAAGCGCTTAGTACAGTGCTCTGCACACAGCAAGCGCTTAATAAATACGATTGATGATGATCTGTAAGGGGCCTGACACATAGTAAGTATTTAAGTACCATAAGTACCTCCCCATCCCCCCCGCCCTACCTCCTTCCCCTCCCCACAGCACCTGTGTACATGTTTGTACAGATTTATTACTCTATTTTACTTTATAATAATAATAATAATAATGGCATTTGTTAAGCCCTTACTATGTGCAAAGAACTGTTCTAAGCGCTGGGGGGGATACAAGGTGATCAAGTTGTGGGGCTCACAGTCTTAACCCCCATTTTACAGATGAGGTAACTGAGGCTCAGAGGAAGTGAAGTGACTTGCCCAAGGTCACACAGCAGACATGTGGCGGAGCCGGGATTCAAACCCGTGACCTCTGACTCCAAAGCCCGGTCTCTTTCCACTGAGCCATGCTGCTTCTCTATTTATATATTTTATATATATATATATTATATCTATTTATATTTACCATTCTATTTATTTTGTTAATGATACGCATCTAGCTTTATTTCTATTTATTCTGATGACTTGACACCTGTCCACATGTTTTGTTTCGCTGTCTGCCTCCCCCTTCTAGACTGTGAGCCCGTTGTCGGATAGGGACTGGCTCTAGATGTTGCCAACTTGTACTTCCCAAGCGCTTAGTACAGTGTTCTGCACACAGTAAGCACTCAATAAATACGATTGAATGAATGAATGAATACCATTAAACAACCAAAGCAAAATAAACCAAAAAAACCATATTTTCCTATTCAGGAAAAATCCGAGAGAAGATGGAAAGTAACGATTCCTCGTCTGGTTTTCAGCCGATCTGCCCCTGATCTGGGTCCCATAGAGAATTGGACGTCTTCAACAACGAGTGAATAATATTTATTCATTGCCTACTGTGTGCAGAGCACTGTACTAAGCGCTTGGGAGAGAACACGGATGCAGAAGACACAATCCCTACCCACAAGGAACTTAAATTCTAGAATGGGGAGACTCACGGGCCATAATTTACAGATAAGAGGAAGAAGTCCCTGACTAAGGGAATGGGTAAACTGATATGGACGAAAGAGCCACAGGAGGCTGTGAGGGCAAAAATGCGAAGATGGTAGTTGGAAAGAGGTAACTTGAGGTAACATTCCCTCTAGACTGTACGCTCGCTAGGGGCAGGCAGTGTATCCGCTAATTCTGTTGTACTGTGCCCTCACAAGCGCTTAGTTCAGTGCTCTGCCCATAAAAAGCGCTCAATAAATACCACTGATTGAGGAAAAGAAAAATTAATCTGGGAATACTTCCTGGAGGAGGTGTCCCTGTCCTGCCGTCGACCCCCGGCCCACATCCTCCCCCTCGTCCCCCTCTCCATCCCCCCCATCTTACCTCCTTCCCTTCCCCACAGCACCTGTATATATGTATATATGTTTGTACATATTTATTACTCTATTTATGTATTTATTTTACTTGTACATATCTATTCTGTTTATTTTATTTTGTTAGTATGTTTGGTTTTGTTCTCTGTCTCCCCCTTTTAGACTGTGAGCCCACTGTTGGGTAGGGACTGTCTCTATATGTTGCCAACTTGTACTTCCCAAGCGCTTAGTCCAGTGCTCTGCACACAGTAAGCGCTCAATAAATGCGATTGATTGATTGATTGATCCTCCCCCTGGCCTGGAATGCCCTCCCTCCACACATTCATTCATTCATTCATTCATTCAATCGTATTTATTGAGCGCTTACTATGTGCAGAGCACTGTACTAAGCGCTTGGGAAGTACAAGTTGGCAACATATAGAAACGGTCCCTACCCAACAGCAGGCTCAGCGTCTACACATCTGCCAAGCTAGCTCTCTTCCTCCCTTCAAAGCCCTACTGAGAGCTCACCTCCTCCAAGAAGCCTTCCCAGACTGAGCCCCCTTTTTCCTCTCCTCCTCCTCAACCCCCCCCGCCCTACCTCCTTCCCCTCCCCACAGCACCTGTATATATATTTGTACAGATTTATTACTCTGTTTATTTTACTTGTACATATTTACTATTCTATTTATTTTGTTAATGATGTGCATACACAGTAAGCGCTCAATAAATACGATTGATGATTTAGCTTTCATTCTATTTGTTCTGGCGACTTGACACCTGTCCACATGTTTTGTTTTGTTGTCCGTCTCCCCCTTCTAGACTGTAAGCCCGCTGTTGGGCAAGGACCGTCTCTATATGTTGCCCACTTGTACTTCCCAAGCGCTTAGTCCAGTGCTCTGCACACAGTAAGCGCTCAATAAATACGATTGAATGAATGAATGAATTTAACTTTCATTCTATTTGTTCTGACGACTTGACACCTGTCCACATGTTTTGTTTTGTTGCCTGTCTCCCCCTTCTAGACTGTGAGCCCGCTGTTGGGTAGGGACCGTCTCTATATGTTGTCAACTTGAACTTCCCAAGCGCTTAGTCCAGTGCTCTGCACACAGTAAGCGCTCAATAAATACGATTGAATGAGTGAATGAAAGTGAGATTTCAGAAGGGCGTACTCCCACCCTAAGACGGTAAGTTGTGGGTAGGGATTGTATCTCCCAACTCATTCCGTATTCTCCCAAGCATTTGGTACGGTGCTCCGCACATAGTAAGAACTCAATAAATAGCACATTCCCTGACCACATCAAGCTTACATTCTAGTGTGGTGGGGAGACAGATATTAATATAAATAAATGACAGATATGGACATAGGTGTGGTGGGGCTGGGATGGGGGGGAGAGCCAAGGGAGCAAGTCAGGGGGGGGCACAGAAGGGAGTGGGAGACAGGCCCGTGCTCTACCCACTAGGCCACACTGCTGGTCACGCTGCTGTTGGGCTTCCAAGCACTTAATACAGTGTGTGACAACAATCAATGGTATTTATTGAGTGTTTGCTGTGTGCAGAGCACTGTACTAATGATGATGGCATTTATTAAGCACTTACTATGTGCAAAGCACTGTTCTAAGCACTGGGGAGGTTACAAAGTGATCAGGTTGTCCCATGGGGGGCTCACAGTCTTCATCCCCATTTTACAGATGAGGGTACTGAGGCACAGAGAAGTGAAGTGGCTTGCCCAAAGTCACACAGCTGACAATTGGCAGAGCCAGGATTTGAACCCATGACCTCTGACTCCAAAGTCCGGCCTCTTTCCACTGAACCACGTAAGCCCTTGACCTGACATTCAGTAGGTGCTCAATACATACCCTTACTCCTCCTCCTGCTACTGAGAAGCAGCATGGCTCAGTGGAAAGAGCCCGGGCTTTGGAGTCAGAGGTCATGGGTTCCAATCCCGGCTCTGCCGATTGTCAGCTGTGTAACTTTGGGCAAGTCACTTCACTTCTCTGTGCCTCAGTTACCTCATCTGTAAAATGAGGATTAAGACTGTGAGCTCCCTGTGGGACAAAACCTGATCACCTTGTATCCTTCCTGGCGCTTAGAACAGTGCTTTGCACATAGTAAGCGCTTAATAAATGCCATCATTATTTTTATTATTACTGCTACTGCTATTACTTC
The DNA here is from genome assembly GCF_015852505.1 of Tachyglossus aculeatus. Lineage (NCBI taxonomy): Eukaryota > Metazoa > Chordata > Mammalia > Monotremata > Tachyglossidae > Tachyglossus > Tachyglossus aculeatus. Next base: position 50,101,719 of record NC_052075.1, on the reverse strand, counting down.
AAGACAGTGGTCAGCAACTTCTGGGTGAGGAAGGCTTTTGAGAAGAGAGGGGTGGGCAGAATGATGTTTTAGAAAGATGACCCGAGCACTAAATGTTTCACGGAGAGCACACATTTATATTAATAATAATATTGATGGTATTTGTTAAGCCAAGTACAGCTCTAAACGTTGGGGGGAATACAAGGTCATCAGCTTGTCCCACGTGGGGCTCACAGTCTTCATCCCCATTTTCCAGATGAGGGAACTGAGGCACAGAGAAGTGAAGTGGTTTGCCCCAGGCCTCACAGCAGACCAGCGGAGGAGTCGGGATTAGAAGCCACTTCCTCAGACTCCCAAGCCCGGGCTCTTGCCACGAAGCCCCGCTGCTTCTCAGATTATTAGATTTGCATTATTTGCATATTGTACTCATTTCATTCATCCATTCGATCGCTGAGAAGCAGCGTGGCTCAGTGGAAAAGAGCCCGGGCTTTGGAGTCAGAAGTCATGGGTTCGAATCCCGGCTCCGCCACACGTCTGCTGTGTGATCTTGGGCAAGTCACTTAACTTCTCTAGGCCTCCGTTCCCTCATCTGTAAAAGGGGGATGAAGATTGTGAGCCCCGCGTGGGACAACTTGATCACCTTGTATCCACCCCCGGCGCTTAGAACAGTGCTCTGCACATAGTAAGCGCTTAACAAATGCCATTATTATTATTATTTATTGAGCGCTTATTGTGTGCAGAGCACTGGACTAAGCGCTTGGGAAGTACAAGTCGGCAACATACAGAGACGGTTCCTACCCAACAACGGGCCTCACGGTCTAGAAGGGGGAGACAGACAACAAAACAAAACATGGAGATGGGTGTCAAAATCATCAGAACAAATACTCCCGCACTCTTCCCGCTGCCTTGGCTCCTGCTGCGGTTGAACTTTGTGGTTCCACCTCGGAATGGGAGGTGGGGGACGGAGGGCGGGGGTCATGGGCTTTGGAGTCAGAGGTCATGGGTTCAAATCCAGGCTCCGACAATTGTTAGCTGTGTGACTTTGGGCAAATCACTTCACTTCTCTGGTCCTCAGTTCCCTCATCTGTAAAATGGGGATGAAGACTGTGAACCCCCTGTGAGACAACCTGATCACCCTGTAACCTACCCAGAGCTTAGAACAGTGCTTTGCACATAGTAAGCGCTTATTAAATGCCACCATTATTGCGCTCACCTTCCAGGGCAGAAACAACTACATTTGGAAACGGAGAAAATAAGTCGATGAGTTGCTTGGAATCAGAGGAGAGATTGTAGGTGGCAGCAGTGGGTCTTCACCAGCGCTTAGTACAGTGCTAGACATGCAGTAAGCGCTTAACAAATACCATCATTATTATTATTAATCGCCCTGACTTTGTGGTATTGGTTCTGCCAGAACTGGGCTCTGTAGGATCACCTAGAGAAGCAGCGTGGCTTAGAGGAAAGAGCACGGACTTGGGAGTCAGAGGTCGTGGGTTCAAATCCCGACTCCGCCACTTGTCTGCTGTGTGACTCTGGGCAAGTCATTTCACTTCTCTGGGCCTCAGTTCCCTCATCTGGAAAATGGGGATGAAGACTGTGAGCCTCCCGTGGGACAACCTGATCGCCTTGTATCCTCCCCAGCGCTTAGAACAGTGCTTTGCACATAGTAAGCGCTTAACAAATGCCATATCATTATCTGGACCTTGGAAGGAGCAAACTGGGGGGGGGGGGGGAAGGTCCCCTCCCCCTGGGAAGATAGTCTAGGATCAGCCAAACCCTGTATGTTCCCAACTTGTACTTCCCAAGCGCTTAGTATAGTGCTCTGCACACAGTAAGCGCTCAATCAATACGATTGAATGAATGAAACCCGGCTTGATTGCCACAAAATGATGACTGCGACATCATCGCTTGACACGGCGTCAGGGACATAATCCATGGGAGAGCCTGGGCACCTCTTTGCTTGGCATTTAGTAGGGGAGGGGCTGTAGATAACCACCCTAGGTGTCTTTTAGGGATGGAGCGTATTAGGGGAGCATTCTGTTCTGTGCTGGGCTGAGAAGCAGCATGGCCCGGGTGATAGAGCAAGGGCTTTGGAGTCAGAAGGACCTGGGTTCTAATCCCGGCTCTGACACTTGTCTGCTGTGTGACCTTGGGTAAGTCTCTTCACTTCTCTGGGCCTCAGTTACCTCCTCTGTAAAGTGGGATAAGACTGTGAGTCCCGTGTGGGACGGGGACTGTATAATAATAATGACATTTATTAAGCGCTTGCTATGTGCAAAGCACTGTTCTAAGCACTGGGGAGGTTACAAGGTGATCAGGTTGCCCCACGGGGGGCTCGCAGTCTTCATCCCCATTTTCCAGATGAGGGAACTGAGGCCCAGAGAAGTGAAGTGACTCGTCCAAAGTCACCCAGCTGACAATTGGCGGAGCTGGGATTTGAACCCATGACCTCTGCCTCCAAAGCCCGGGCTCTTTCCACTGAGCCACGCCAACCCAGTTACCTTGTATCTGGTATCTTACCTTGTATCTGAGAAGCAGCGTGGCTCAGTGGAAAGAGCCCGGGCTCTGGAGTCAGAGGTCATGGGTTCAAATCCCAGCTCCACCAACAGTCAGCTGGGTGATTTTGGGCGAGTCACTTCACTTCCCTGGGCCTCAGTGACCTCATCTGGAAAATGGGGTTGAAGACTGCGAGCCCCACGTTGGACAACCTCATGACCTTGTATCTACCCCAGCGCTCAGAACGGCGCTTGACACGTAGTAAGCGCTTAACAAATGCCATCATTATTTTATTATTGTTAAAATGGGGATGAAGATTGTTAGCCCCTGTGGGACAACTTGATGACCTTGTGTCCCCCCAGCGCTTAGAACAGCACTTGGCACCTAGTAAGCGCTTAACAAATGCCGTCATCATCATCATTATTATCATTAAAATGGGGATGAAGACTGTTAGCCCCCCGTGGGACAACCTGATGATCTTGTATCCCCCCAGCGCTTAGAATAATAATAATAATAATAATAATGACATTTGTTAAGCGCTTACTATGTGCAAAGCACTGTTTCTAAGCGCTGTGGGGGGCATACAAGGTGATCAGGTTGTCCCACGTGGGGCTCACAGTCTTAATCCCCACTTTGCCACTTCACAGATGAGGAACTGAGGCTCAGAGAAGTTAAGTGACTTGCCCAGAGTCACACAGCTGGCAAGTGGCGGAACCGAGATTAGAACCCACGACCTCTGGCTCCCAAGCCCGGGCTCTTTCCACTGAGCCACGCTGCTTAGAACAGAGCTTGGCACTTAGTAAGCGCTTAACAAATGCCATCATCATCACCATCATCATTATTATTATCATTAAAATGGGGATGAAGACTGTGAGTCCTAGGTGGGAAAACCTGATGACCTTGTATCCCCCCCCCCCAGCGCTTAGAACAGCGCTTGACACCTAGTAAGCGCTTAACAAATGCCATCCTCCTCCTCCTCATTATTATTATAATTAAAATGGGGATGAAGACTGTTAGTCCTGCGTGGGACAACCTGATGACCCTGTATCTACCCCAGCGCTCAGAACAGCGCTTGGCACCTAGTAAGCGCTTAACAAATGCCATCATTATTATCATTAAAATGGAGATGAAGACTGTTAGCTTAGCCCCACGTGGGACAATCTGATGACCTTGTATCCCCCCAGCGCTTAGAACAGCGCTTGGCACCTAGTAAGCGCTTAACAAATGCCATCATCATCATCACCATCATCATCATCATTATCATTAAAATGGGGATGAAGACAGCGAGTCCCACGTGGGACAATCTGATGACCTTGTCTCCTTTTCCATGCCCACTCTGATCCTCGGAGACTTCAACATCCACATGGATATCCCTGGTGACTCCTCTGCCGCCCGCCTTCTATCTCTCCTTGACGCTGCCAACCTCTTGCTCCACCCCACCTCGCCCACTCACCAACTTGGTCATACCCTCGACCTCATCATCTCCTACCGCTGCACTATATCCACCCTCACCAACTCTGAAATCCCTCTCTCTGATCATAATCTTCTCACCTGCCTCCTCACTCACACTCCTTTCCCCTGTAAATCCATATTACTCCCTCACAGAGATCTCCGCTCTCTGGACCCCACCCATCTTTTGGAGCGCCTCACACCCCACCTCGCCGCCCTCTCCTCTCTACCCAGTCTTGATGATCAGATTACTGCTCTCAACTCTACCCTTTCTACTCAGCTAGACTCCCTCGCTCCCCTTTCCCTTCGCCGCTCTCGTACCACTAACCCACACCCCTGGATCACTGCCACTGTCCGCCTCCTTCGCTCTTATGCTCGAGCTACCGAAACACCATGCCAACCTCGTTCACTTCAAGTTTATCCTTTCCTGCCTTAACTCAGCCCTCTCCTCTGCCAGACAAAACTATTTCTCCTCCCTTATTGACACCCATGCCCATCATCCCCGTCAGCTCTTCCGTACATTCAACTCCCTTCTCAGGCCCCTGGTTCCTCCCCCTCCTCCTTCCCTCACCTCCAACGATCTGGCCTCCTTCATTAACAAAATTAAATCCATCAGGTCCGACCTCCCCAAAGTCACTTCCCCCCTTCCCCAACCCCCCGGCTCTCAACACTCTCTGCTACTCTCCCATCCTTCCCAGCAGTATCCTCAGAGGAGCTCTCCTCTCTCCTGTCAAGGGCTACTCCGGTCACCTGTGCTTCTGACCCCATTCCCTCTCATCTCATGAAATCTCTCGCTCCGTCCCTTCTCCCCTCCTTAACTTCCATCTTAAACCGCTCACTCTCCACTGGTTCCTTCCTGCCTTCAAACATGCCCATGTCTCTCCCATCCTAAAAAAAACCCTCTCTTGACCCCACCTCTCCTTCTAGTTATCGCCCCATCTCCCTCCTACCATTCCTTTCCAAACTCCTTGAACGAGTCGTCTACACGCGCTGCCTCGAATTCCTCAACACGAACTCTCTCCTCGACCCCCTCCAGTCTGGCTTCCGTCCCCTACATTCCACGGAAACTGCCCTCTCAAAGGTCACCAATGACCTCCTGCTTGCCAAATCCAACGGCTCCTACTCTATCCTAATCCTCCTCGACCTCTCAGCTGCCTTCGACACTGTGGACCACCCCCTTCTCCTCAAAACGCTATCCGACCTTGGCTTCACAGACTCCGTCCTCTCCTGGTTCTCCTCATCTCTCCGGTCGTTCATTCTCAGTCTCTTTTGCGGGCTCCTCCTCCCCCTCCCATCCCCTTACTGTAGGGGAATTGAACCTCAAGGTTCAATTCTTGGTCCCCTTCTGTTCTCGATCTACACTCACTCCCTTGGTGACCTCATTCGCTCCCACGGCTTCCACTATCATCTCTACGCTGATGACAACCAAATCTACATCTCTGCCCCTGCTCTCTCCCCCTCTCTCCAGGCTCGCATCTCCTCCCGCCTTCAGGACATCTCCATCTGGATGTCTGCCCGCCACCTAAAACTCAACATGTCCAAGACTGAACTCCTTGTTTTCCCTCTCAAACCTTGCCCTCTCCCTGACTTTCCCATCACTGTTGACGGCACTACCATCCTTCCCGTCTCACAAACCCGCAACCTTGGTGTCATCCTCGACTCTGCTCTCTCGTTCACCCCTCACATCCAAGCCGTCACCAAAACCTGCCGGTCTCAGCTCCGCAACATTGCCAAGATCCGCCCTTTCCTCTCCATCCAAACCGCTATCCTGCTCGTTCAAGTTCTCATTCTATCCCGTCTGGACTACTGCATCAGCTTCCTCTCCGATCTCCCATCCTCCTGTCTCTGCTGCCCGGATTGTCTTTGTCCAGAAACGCTCTGGGCATGTTACTCCCCTTCTCAAAAATCTCCAGTGGCTACCAATCAACCTACGCATCAGGCAGAAACTCCTCACCCTCGGCTTCAAGGCTGTCCATCACGTCGCCCCCTCCTACCTCACCTCCCTTCTCTCCTTGTCCAGCCCAGCCCGCACCCTCCGCTCCTTTGCCGCTAACCTCCTCACCGGGCCTCGTTCTCGCCTGTCTCGCCGTCGACCCCCGGCCCACGTCCTCCCCCTGGCCTGGGATGCCCTCCCTCCGCCCATCCGCCAAGCTAGCTCTCTTCCTCCCTTCAAGGCCCTACTGAGAGCTCACCTCCTCCAGGAGGCCTTCCCACACTCAGCCCCCTCCTTCCTCTCCCCCTCCTCCCCCTCCACATCCCCCCCGCCTTACCTCCTTCCCTTCCCCACAGCACCTGTATATATGTATATATGTTTGTACATATTTATTACTCTATTTATTTTACTTGTACATATCTATTCTATTTATTTTATTTTGTTTGGTTTTGTTCTCTGTCGCCCCCTTCTAGACTGTGAGCCCACTGTTGGGTAGGAACCGTGTCTATATGTTGCCAACTTGTACTTCCCAAGCGCTTAGTCCAGTGCTCTGCACACAGGAAGCGCTCAATAAATACGATTGATTGATTGATTGATTGTATCCCCCCCAGCGCTTAGAACAGCGCTTGGCACCTAGTAAGCGCTTAACAAATGCCATCATCATCATCACCATCATTATCATTAAAATGGGGACGAAGACAGCGAGTCCCACGTGGGACAATCTGATGACCTTGTACCCCTCCCCCCAGCGCTTAGAACAGCGCTTGGCATCTAGTAAGCGCTTAACAAATGCCATCATCTTCATCACCATCATCATCATTATCATTAAAATGGGGATGATGATTGCAAGTCCCGCGTGGGACAATCTAATGACCTTGTATCCCCCCCCAGCGCTTAGAACAGCGCTTGGCACCTGGTAAGCGCTTAAAAAATGACATCATCATCATTATCATTAAAATGGGGACGAAGACTGCGAGTCCCACGTGGGACAACCCGATGATCCCGTATCTCCCCCCGGCGCTTAGAACAGCGCTTGGCACCTAGTAAGCGCTCAACAAATGCCATCATCATCATCATTATCATTAAAATGGGGACGAAGACAGCGAGTCCCACGTGGGACATTCTGATGACCTTGTATCCCCCCCCAGCGCTTAGAACAGCGCTTGGCACCTCGTAAGCGCTTAACAAATGCCATCATCATCATCACCATCATCATCATTATCATTAAAATAGGGACGAAGACAGCGAGTCCCACGTGGGACAATCTGATGGCCTTGTATCCCCCCCCAGCGCTTAGAACAGCGCTTGGCACCTAGTAAGCGCTTAACAAATGCCATCATCATTATCATTATCATTAAAATGGGGATGATGATTGCGAGTCCCACGTGGGACAACCCGATGACCCTGTATCCCACCCCCCTCACCCCCCCGGCGCTTAGAACAGCGCTTGGCACCTAGTAAGCGCTTAACAAATGCCATCATCATCATCATTATCATTAAAATGGGGACGAAGACTGCGAGTCCCACGTGGGACAACCCGATGATCCCGTATCCCCCTCCGGCGCTTAGAACAGCACTTGGCACCTAGTAAGCGCTTAACAAATGCCATCATCATCATCACCATCATTATCATTACCATTAAAATGGGGATGATGATTGCGAGTCCCACGTGGGACAACCCAATGACCCTGTATCCCCCCTCCGGCGCTTAGAGCGGCTAGTGAGCGTTCAGCAAACGCCCTCCTTACTATGACAATGATTTTCGCCCCCCTCCCCCCCTGCCCTAGGTCCCCTTCCTCCCGAAAGAGTTAAGCCTCCATCCTTGCCTTCGCCGGGCCCCGGATGTTGATGTCAGAGGGAGGCAGAGAGGGAGAGAAAGGAGGAGAGGAGGAGAGGAGGAGGAGGAGGAGGAGGAGGAGGAGGAGGAGGGGGAGGCCCAGGCTGCCGCACCCCCCGCCCCAAATCGGGGCTTCGGGGAGGGAGGGGGTCCGGGCCCCCCCCCCGCCCCCGCCCCCGGCTTAGGAGTGATGATGGCATTCGTTAGGGGCTCCCTCTGTGCGAAGCACTGCGCTAAGCGCTGATCTGCCCCTGCCTGCGGCCTGCGGAGGCCTCCGGGAGAGGAGCCCCCCGGCGTTGGCCCCCCTGGGGACCCCGGGGCAGGCGGGGAGCGGGCGGAGGGGGGCGGGCGGAGGGGGTCGGGCGGAGGGGAGGGCCGGGCCCGGGGGGAGGCCCGGGGGCTGCGGCGGGGGGGGGCCTGGCCTCGGGCCCCCCCCGGGCCGGGCGTCGAGCGGGCCGGGGGGCGGCCCGACTCGGGGCCATGCCCGGCGGGGCCAAGGAGCCGGGGGCGGGGGGCTCGGGGGGCTCGGGGGGCTCGGGACCCCCCCCGGCCTGCCCACCGCCAGCCCAGTACGTGGGGCCCTACAGGCTGGAGAAGACGCTGGGCAAAGGACAGACCGGTGAGGACCGGCCCGATGCAATGCCCCCCGGGGCCCCCAGCCTGCCCATGGGCCCTTCCTCACCCCCAAACCCTTGCTGCAGGGGGACCCCCCTCCCCAGCCCCACCCCATCTTGCCCAACCCAACGAGACCCCAACGCCCGTGCTGCAAAACCCTCCCACCTCTCTTTTTGGGGGGGTATTTGATAAGCGCTTCCTATGTGCCGAGCACTGTTCTAAGCGCTGGAGATCGGGTTGTCCCACGGGGAGGGGGGGGGCTCACAGTTTGAATCCCCCAGATGAGGTCACTGAGGCCCAAAGTCACCCATCTGACAGTTGGCAGAGCTGGGATTTGAACCCATGACCTTTGACTCCAAAGCCCGGGCTCTTTCCACTGTGCCACGCTGCCTTTCTCTTCTGCCCCCCACCCCGACCTTCTTTTTTTTTGGTATTTGTTAAGCGCTTCCTATGTGCAAAGCACTGTTCTAAGCGCTGGGGAGATTACAAGGTGATCGGGTTGTCCCACGGGGCGGGATGGGGGGGGCTCACAGTTTTAATCCCCCAGATGAGGTCACTGAGGGCCAAAGTCACCCATCTGACAGTTGGCGGAGCTAGGATTTGAACCCATGACCTTTGACTCCAAAACCCGGGCTCTTTCCACTGAGCCACGCTGCCTTTCTCCTCTGCCCCCCCCCCTCTTTTTTTTGGTATTTGTTAAGCGCTTCCTATGTGCCAAGCACTGTTCTAAGCGCTGGGGAGGTTACAAGGTGATCGGGTTGTCCCACGGGGCGGGGTGGGGGGGCTCACAGTTTGAATCCCCCAGATGAGGTCACTGAGGCCCAAAGTCACCCATCTGACAGTTGGCGGAGCTAGGATTTGAACCCATGACCTTTGACTCCAAAACCCGGGCTCTTTCCACTGAGCCCGCTGCACCTTTCTCCTCTGCCCCCCGCCACCTCTTTTTTTTTGGTATTTGTTAAGCGCTTCCTATGTGCCAAGCACTGTTCTAAGCGCTGGGGAGGTTACAAGGTGATCGGGTTGTCCCACGGGGAGGGGAGGGGGGGCTCACAGTTTTAATCCCCCAGATGAGGTCACTGAGGCCCAAAGTCACCCATCTGACAGTTGGCGGAGCTGGGATTTGAACCCATGACCTTTGACTCCAAAGCCCGGGCTCTTTCCACTGAGCCACGCTGCACCTTTCTTCCCTTGCCCCCCCCCCCCCCACCTCTTTTTTTGGTATTTGTTAAGCGCTATCTATATGCCAAGCACTGTTCTAAGCGCTGGGGAGGTTACAACGTGATCGGGTTGTCCCACGGGGGGTGATCACAGTTTTAATCCCCATTGTCCAGATGAGGTCACTGAGGCCCAGTGAAGTGACTTGCCCAAAGTCACCCAGCTGACAGTTGGCGGAGCTGGGATTTGAACCCATGACCTCTGACTCCAAAGCCCGGGCGCTTTCCACTGAACCACGCTGCTCCTCCTGCCTCTTCCCCCCAGCATCTCCTACATCCCACTTCCCTGGGAAACCGGGACCCTGATCCCCGCTGCAGGCACAATTAAGAATGGCTGTGTTGATTCGGTGGTCCTACTTTCTAAACCGGTCCGGGGAACGTTCAGTCGTATTTATCAATCAATCAATCGTATTTATTGAGCGCTTACTGTGTGCAGAGCACTGTACTAAGCCCTTGGGAAGTCCAAGTTGGCAACCTATATCAGGCATTTATCGTGTGCAGAGAGCACTGTTCTAAGCACTCGGGACTACAGTCTAGAGGTCAAGCTTACAATCGGAGGAATATGTATATATGTTTGTACATATTTATTACTCTATTTTACTTGTGCATATTTATTCTATTTATTTTAATTTTGTTAATATGTTTGGGTTTCTTGTCTGTCTCCCCCTTCTAGACTGTGAAACCGCTGTTGGGTAGGGACCGTCTCTGTATGTTGCCAACTTGGACTTCCCAAGCGCTTAGTATAGTGCTCTGCACACAGTTAGCGCTCAATAAATACGATTGAATGAATGAATGAATGAATGAATGAATGAATGAATGAAAGAATGCTAGAGGGCAGAGAGGGGCTGGGGGAGGTGGGGATGGGTGGGGCTGGGGTGGGAGACCTTTCTGGCTTCCTGCCTCCCTCCCAGTGGTCCTTTTGGCTGCCCCTTCCCACCCATCCCATCCTGGCCAACCTGCATCATCATCATCATCATCATCAGTGGTATTTACTGAGCGCTTACCGGTGTGCAGAGCACTGTACTGGGGAGAGTCCTGCGGTCCTCTGCCTCTCCCCTGGTGTCCACCTGCCCCTAGCCCGGCTGGCCTCCTCCTCCCGGCTCCTCCATCCTGTTTGGGGGCGAGGGGGCACGGGAGGCTCAGGATGTGATGGAAACCTTCCCACCCCCACTGCCGCCGCAGGACTGGTCAAGCTGGGAATCCACTGTATCACTGGGCAGAAGGTCGCCATCAAGATTGTGAACCGGGAGAAGCTGTCAGAGTCGGTGTTGATGAAGGTGATGTGATGAGGGAACATCTGGTTGGGGGGGACCCCCGGATTTCGAGGAGGGGGATCTCACCGACCTTCTGTCCGCAGGTGGAGCGCGAAATCGCCATCCTCAAACTCATAGAGCATCCACACGTCCTCAAGCTGCACGACGTCTACGAGAACAAGAAATATTTGTAGGTATTTATGTCCGCCCGCTGACCCGCCCCGACCCCAGCCCTCCTGGGCCCAGCCGAGACCCACCCTCACCTTCCCCAGCCGAGCTCTGCCCCCAGATGATGATGCCACTCGAGCTCCGGCCCGCTTCTAGACTGTGGGCCCATTATTGGGTAGGGACCATCTCTAGATGTTGCCAACTTGGACTTCCCAAGCGCTTAGTCCAGTGCTCTGCACACAGTAAGCGCTCAATAAATACGATTGAATGAATGAATGAATAGTGATGCCACCCCGAGGCCCCCGGGAACGCCGCTTCCCCCTCTGGGTCCTGTGCGCCTTTTTTTCTTTTAATGGTATTTGTCGTGTGCTTCCCATGTGCCAAGCCCTGTACTGAGCGCTGAGGTAGATACGACTTTATCAGGTTGGACCCAATCCCTCTCCCCCCAAGGGGCTCCTGGTCGAAGTGAGAGGGAGAACCGGTATTGAATCCCCATTTTACAGTTGAGGAAACTGAGGCACAGAGCAGTGAAGTGACTTGCCCAAGGTCACGCAGCAGGCAAGTGGCAGAGCTGGGATTAGAACCCAGGTCTTCTGACTCCCAAGCTCCGTCTCTAGGCCACGCTGCTCCCCCGTGCTGCCGGAGGCCTGTCGTGCCCCCCACAGCGTGGCTCAGTGGAAAGAGCCCGGGCTTGGGAGTCAGAGGTCATGGGTTCAAATCCCGGCTCTGCCACTTGTCAGCTGTGTGACCTTGGGCAAGTCACTTCACTTCTCTGAGCCTCAGTTACCTCATCTGGAAAATGGGGACTGTGATCCCCATGTGGGACAGCCTGATCACCGTGTGTCCTCCCTAGCACTTTGAACAATGCTTTGCACATAGTAAGCGCTTAATAAATGCCATCATTTTTATTATTATTATTATTCTCTGGGCCTCAGTTACCTCATCTGGAAAATGGGGACTGTGAGCCCCATGTGGGACAGACTGACCACCGTGTATCCTCCCCAGCGCTTTGAACAGTGCTTTGCACATAGTAAGCGCTTAATAAATGCCATTATTATTATTATTATTATTATTATTATTATTCTCTGGCCTCAGTTACCTCATCTGGAAAATGGGGACTGTGAGCCCCATGTGGGACAGCCTGATCACCGTGTATCCTCCCCAGCGCTTTGAACAGTGCTTTGCACGTAGTGAGCGCTTAACAAATGCCATCATTATTATCATTATTCTAATTCTGATCTAGGGGCTCTGTGCTCGCTGCATTCCTCCCCTTACCCCAACCGTCTCCCTTGGGTGTCCTCCCCAGCGCTTTGAACAGTGCTTTGCACATAGTGAGCGCTTAACAAATGCCATCATCATTATTATTATTCTAATTCTGATCTAGGGGCTCTGTGCTCGCTGCCTTCCTCCCCCTACCCCGGCCGTCTCCCTTGGGTGTCCTCCCCAGCGCTTTGAACAGTGCTTTGCACATAGTGAGCGCTTAACAAATGCCATCATCATTATCATTATTCTAATTCTGATCTAGGGGCTCTGTGCTCGATGCCTTCCTCCCCCTACCCCAGCCGTCTCCCTCGGGTGTCCCCGGGGTGGGTGGGTGGCAGAGGGCAGAGCCTGGGGACGGGTGGGAGAAAGGGAGGGAGGCCCAGCTGCCCAGGGCCGGGACAATGTGCCTCTGTTCTGGGCCCTCCCCACACAGGGGGATACAGTGTGCTGGGGGCCCCAGGGAGGGGGTGATCTCCAATTCCCATCAATCCCTGGAACCTATTTTCCCAAAACATAAAGCTGCTCAGGCCTCATGGGTTGGTGGGAATCGAAGTTCTCATATCCCACAGGATGAGGGGGGACCATCCCAAAGCCCCCCTTCCTTCCCTGATTGCTTTGTTGTCTGTCTCCCCCTTCTAGACTGTGAGCCCGCTGTTGGGTAGGGACCGTCCCTATATGTTGCCAACTCGGACTTCCCAAGCGCTTAGTCCAGTGCTCTGCACACAGTAAGCGCTCAATAAATACGATTGAATGAATGATTGCCCTTGTCCTCCCTTCCCGCCTCCCCCCCGGGGATGGTTAGGCAAGGGGGCTCCTCCTGGGCAGGGAACGTGTCAGTTTATTGTGGTATTATCTCATCTCCCCCCATCCCACCTCCACCTCGTCCCACTTCCTCCTGATAGTATTTATTCAGCACCACCTTGGTTCGGGAGCACTGGGAGAAAATGCCCAGGTGGGAATTAAACATGGTCCCTGCCCCTCATGGGGCTCACAGTATAACATTAATTCATTCATTCAATCGTATTTATTGAGCGCTTACTGTGTACAGAGCACTGGACTAAGCGCTTGGGAAGTACAAGTTGGCAACATATAGAGACGGGGGACAGTTGCGGATAACAGTTGAAAGCCCATGGGTCCCTCCTCTGCCTGGTCCCACCTCCATCTTGTCCCACCTTCCCCTTGTCCCACCTTCACCCGCTCTCACTTTCGTCTGGTCTCACCCCTGCTCGACCCCACCCCAACATGTTCTCACCTCCCCCTCATCTCACCATGTTGCCGACTTGTACAAGCGCTTAGTCCACTGCTCTTCACACAGTAAGCGCTCAATAAATCCGACTGAATGAATGAATGAATCCCACCTGGTTCCCCCTCCTCCTAGTTCCCCTCTTCACTTCATCCTTCCTCCGCCTCATCCCCACCTACATCTCATCCCCCCCCCCCCCCCACCAACCTGGTCTCCCCTTTGCCTAGTCCCCGCTTCCACCTGCTCCGCACTCAATCAATCAATCAATCGTATTTATTGAGCGCTTACTGCGTGCAGAGCAGTGGACTAAGAGCTTGGGAGTCCAAGTTGGCAACATCTAGAGACGGTCCCTACCCACCAGTGGGCTCACAGTCTAGAAGGGGGAGACGGAGAACAAAACCAAACATATTCACAGAAGAAAATAAATAGAATAGATATGTACAAGTAAAATAAATAAATAGAGTAATAAATATGTACAAACATATATACAGGTTGCCACCCGGTTCCCACCCTGTAGCATCCCCACTCTGCCTTGTCCCCTCTAAACCTCATCTCCATCATCATCATCATCATGTCGTATTTATTGAGCACTTACTATGTGCAGAGCACTGTACTAAGAGCTTGGGAAGTACAAATTGGCAACATATAGAGACGGTCCCTACCCAACAGTGGGATCACAGTCTAAAAGGGGGAGACAGAGAACAAAACCAAACATACTAACAAAATAAAATAGAACAGATATGTACAAATAAAATAAATAAATAAATAAATAGAGTAATAAATATGCACAAACACTCTACCTGGATCCCCCCTCTGCCCAGTCCTCCTTCGGCCTGGTCCCTCCTCCGCCTCATTCCCCTCGTCTTCCCGGTCCCCCCTCTGTCCGGTCCTACGAGCCGCCCTCAGTGACCCTCCTCGACAGGTACCTGGTTCTGGAGCACGTGTCCGGTGGGGAATTGTTTGACTACCTGGTCAAGAAGGGCCGCCTGACACCGAAGGAGGCCAGAAAATTCTTCCGGCAGATCGTATCCGCCCTGGACTTCTGCCACAGCTACTCCATCTGGTGAGGGCTGCGGCCGCCTTTCTGGGGGGAGAGGGGGGCGGCCTCCTTGGACCAACGAGGACCAACTTAGGGACTCTATTGCTCTATTTACTTATTTATTTTACTTGTACATATCTATTCTATTTATTTTATTTTGTTAGTACGTTTGGTTTTGTTCTCTGTCTCCCCCTTTTAGACTGGGAGCCCACTGTTGGGTAGGGACTGTCTCTAGATGTTGCCAACTTGGACTTCCCAAGCGCTTAGTACAGTGCTCTGCACACAGTAAGCGCTCAGTAAATATGATTGATTGATTGATTGATTGACAGGGGAGGCACGCAGGAGACTGGATTATTTATTTATTTATTTATTCATTTATTTATTCATTTATTTATTTTGCTTGTACATGTTAATTATTTATTATATATATTATTCATTATGTATTTTATATTATATGCTATATATGTTATATATATTAAATATTTATATTTGATATATATTTTATTTTATATATTTTAAATATTTACATATTTTACATATTTTATTTTATATTATTTATATATTTTATATATTGTTTATTTATATTTAGTTATATTTATTGATTTTTATTTATTTATTTATTTATTTATTTTGCTTGCACATATTCATTCTATTCATTTTATTTTGTTAATATGTTTGGTTTGGTTCTCTGTCTCCCCCTTCTAGACTGTGAGCCCACTGTTGGGTAGGGACCGTCTCTAGACGTTGCCAGCTTGGACTTCCCAAGCGCTTAGTCCAGTGCTCTGCACACAGTAAGCGCTCAATAAGGACGACTGATTGATTGGAGGAAGCACATGGGAGAGGAGTCGGGGGGAGCTCTAATTGATTTTAAAGTCTGTCTTCCCCTCTGGTCTGGTTGTGAGCGGGGATTCATTCGTTCAGTCGTATTTATTGAGCACTTACTGTGTGCAGAGCGCTTGGGAAGTACAAGTTGGTAACATATAGAGACGGTCCCTACCCAACAGTGGGCTCACAGTCTAGAAGATTGTGTAAGTCTAGGGGACTGTGTGGACTTACTCTATTGTATCGTACTCTCTCAGTTGCTCAGTACAATGCTGTGCGTGCCGTAAGCGCTCAACAAATACCATCGATGGATGGATTAGGGCAGAGAAGGCAGGGAGGGAAGAGAGGGCAAGGAGGGCAGGTAAGGCAGGGAGGATAGGGAAGAAAAGGAGGGCAGAGAGAGAGCGGGGAGGTCAGAGAGGGCAGAGGGGACAGGGTAAGCAGAAAGAGCTCCCTTCAAGGCCCTACTGAGAGCTCACCTCCTCCAGGAGGCCTTCCCACACTGAGTCCCCTCCTTCCTCTCCCCCTTGTCCCCCTCTCCATCCCCCCATCTTACCTCCTTCCCTTCTGCACAGCACCTGTATATATGTTTGTACATATTTATTACTCTATTTATTTATTTATTTATTTTACTTGTACATATCTATTCTATTTATTTTATTTTGTTAATATGTTTGGTTTTGTTCTCTGTCTCCCCCTTCTAGACTGTGAGCCCACTGTTGGGTAGGGACTGTCTCTATATGTTGCCAACTTGTACTTCCCAAGTGCTTAGTCCAGTGCTCTGCACACAGTAAGTGCTCAATAAATACGATTGATTGACTGATTGACTGATTGAGCAGGGAGGGTGGAGAAAACAGCGTGGGCAGGTAGGGAGGAAAGAGAGAGCGGGGTGGGCAGGAAGGGTAAGGAGGGCAGGCCCACTGGTCCTCTAGCCCTCTGCGGCAGCTGTGTGACTTTGGGCAAGTCACTTAACTTCTCCGTGCCTCAGTTCCCTCATCTGTAAAATGGGGATTGACTGTGAGCCCCCTGTGGGACAACCTGGTCACCTTGTAACCTCCCCAGCGCTTAGTCCAGTGCTCTGCACACAGTAAGCGCTCAATAAATGCGATTGAATGAATCAGCCACAGGGACCTGAAGCCGGAGAACCTGCTCCTGGACGAGAAGAACAACATCCGGATAGCGGACTTCGGCATGGCCTCCCTGCAGGTGGGGGACAGCCTGCTCGAGACCAGCTGCGGGTGAGCGGGGGGGACCGCAGGCCGGGCCCCTCCCTGCTAGGGGCTGCCGAAGCTGGAGGTTGGGGTGGGGGGGCTTGGGACCCCTGATGGCTGCGGCCTGGGACCCCCCCAGGGGATCAAGGGATTATTATTATTATTATAATAGCATTTGTTAAGCGCTTACTATGTGCAAAGCACTGTTCTAAGCGCTGGGGGGAATACAAGGGGATCAGGTTGTCCCACGGGGGGCTCGCATTTTTTAATCCCCATTTTACAGATGAGGTTGTCCCACGTGGGGCTCACATTTTTTAATCCCCATTTTACAGATGAGGTAACTGAGGCCCAGAGAAGTTAAGTGACTTGCCCAAGGTCACACAGCAGGCCTGTGGCGGAGCCGGGATTCGAACCCGTGACCTCTGACTCCCAAGGCCAGGCTCTTTCCAGTGAGCCACACTGTGTGGCTCACTCACTGGAGTGAGTGTGTGTGTGTGTGTGGAGTGAGTGTGTGGCTCAGTGGAAAGAGCCCAGGCTTGGGAGTCAGAGGTCATGGGTTCGAATCCCAGCTCTGCCAATTGTCAGCTGTGTGACCTTGGGCAAGTCACTTCTCCGAGCCTTGGTCCCCTCATCTGTAAAATGGGGATTATGATGGTGAGCCCCACGTGGGGCAACCTGGGCACCCCCAGCGCTTAGACCAGTCCTTTGCACATAGTAAGCGCTTAGCAAATGCCATCATCATTATTATTATCAAGGGCCCAGGACCCCTGAGAGAGGAGGGGGGGAGGAGGGGGTTGGGCCCCAGACCCCAGAGGGCGGTGGGGGCTGGGAGGGAATTCAGATCTTCTTTCTCCTCAGGTCGCCCCACTATGCGTGTCCAGAAGTGATCAAGGTGAGGCCGGGAGAGTGGAAGCGGGTGGCCTGGTGGGCGGGGGGCAAGGGGGGCTTCTGAAGGGTAGAGCATGGGGCCGCCTCGGGATCTGGGCTGACGCCCCCCATCCTCCCCTCCCCTGCTCCAGGGCGAGAAGTATGACGGGCGGAGAGCTGACATGTGGAGCTGTGGGGTCATTCTCTTCGCTCTGCTTGTGGTGAGACACCGCCCGGGGAGGGGTCCGAGATTGGGGGGCAGGAGGAGACCCCGCTCAACTCGCCCCTCCAACCCCCTGGCCTGGTCCTCCCCGGGAGGCCCGGCATTCCCACTGCCCGGGATGGGCCTCTCCCCAGCAGTGGGCCCGACTCACCCAACGATGCCGGCTTCCCGAATCCAGCTCCCCACCCCACCAAGCCCCACAAGGCCCACGCAGTAAGCGCTCAATCAATCAATCAATCAATCGTATTTATTGAGCGCTTACTATGTGCAGAGCACTGTACTAAGCGCTTGGGAAGTACAAATTGGCAACACATAGAGACAGTCCCTACCCAACAGTGGGCTCACAGTCTAAAAAATATGATTGAATGAATGAAAAGGCGTCACCCCAGCCCACTGTTGGGTAGGGACTGTCTCTATATGTTGCCAACTTGTACTTAATGATGGCATTTATGAAGCGCTTGCTATGTGCAAAGCACTGTTCTAAGCACTGGGGAGGTTCCAAGGTGCTCAGGTTGTCCCACGGGGGGCTCACAGTCTTAATCCCCATTTTACAGATGAGGTCACTGAGGCCCAGAGAAGTTAAGTGACTTACCCGAAGTTACCCGGCTGACAATTGGCAGAGCCGGGATTTGAACCCATGACCTCTGACTCCAAAGCCCGGGCTCTTTCCCACTGAGCCACGCTGCTTCTACTTCTCAATCAATCAATCAATTGTATTTATTAAGCGCTTACTGTGTGCAGAGCACTGTACTAAGCTCTTGGGAACTACACATCGGCAACACATAGAGACAGTCCCTACCCAACAGCGGGCTCAAGCGCTTAGTACAGTGCTCTGCACACAGTAAGCGCTCAATAAATACGATTGATTGATTGATTGATTGATTGATTGATTGATTCCTCTTCCCCGGGCGGGCCTGCCACCGGGGAGGGTAGACACCGCCTGACTCTGAGGGCCGAGGAAGGCCCTCAGCGCCTGCTCTTAGAGAAACAGCGTGGCTCAGTGGAAAGAGCGCGGGCTTGGGAGTCAAAGGTCATGGATTCGAATCCCGGCTCCGCCACTTGCCAGCTGTGTGACTTTGGGCAAGTCACTTCACTTCTCTGGGCCTCAGTTCCCTCATCTGTAAAATGGGGATGAAAACTGCGAACCCCACGTGGGACAACCTGATCACCAGCGCTTCGCACGTAGTAAGCGCTTAACAAATGCCGTCGTAATTATTATTTTTTCCCTCCCACTCCCCTCAGGGCGCCCTTCCCTTCGACGATGACAACCTGAGGCAGCTGCTGGAGAAGGTGAAGCGAGGGGTCTTCCACATGCCCCACTTCATCCCACCGGACTGCCAGAGTCTTTTGCGGGGGATGATCGAGGTGGAACCAGAGAAGCGCCTCAGTGTGAGTGGCGGCCTCGGTCGAGGTTGGGGGGGCGTCCCCGGGGGTGGCTGGGGGTCTGGAGGATCCGGGGCAGGAGAACCGCAGATCCCGGGGCTCTCCCACACCCCCGAGCCCCCTCTTTGGGGTGCAGCGCACCGTCCTAATAATAATAAGGATGGCATAAGTGCTTACTATCAATCAATCAATCAATCGTATTTATTGAGCGCTTACTGTGTGCAGAGCACTGGACTAAGCGCTTGGGAAGTCCAAGTTGGCAACATAGAGACGGTCCCTACCCAACAGTGGGCTCACAGTCTGGAGGACCCAGGGCAGGAGAACCGCAGATCCCGGGGCTCTCCCACACCCCCGAGCCCCCTCTTTGGGGTGCAGCGCACCATTCTAATAATAATAAGGATGGCATAAGCCATCCTTATATCCTTATAATAAGGATAGAGAAGCAGCTGTGGCTTAGTGGAGAGATCATGGGCTTTGGAGTCAGAGGTCATGGGTTCGAATCCCAGCTCTGCCACTTGTCAGCTGTGTCACTTTGGGCAAGTCACTTCACTTCTCTGGGCCTCAGTTCCCTCATCTGTAAAATGGAGACTAAGACTGTGAGCCCCCTGTGGGACAACCTGATCACCTTGTATCTTCCCCAGCGCTTAGAACAGTGCTTTGCACATAGTAAGCGCTTAACAAAAACCATCATTATCATTATTATTATTATTATTATTATTATAAGCGCTTACTAGCAATCGTATTTATTGAGCGCTTACTGTGTGCAGAGCACTGGACTAAGCGCTTGGGAAGTCCAAGTTGGCAACATATAGAGACGGTCCCTACCCAACAGTGGGCTCCCAGTCTGGAGGACCCAGGGCAGGAGAACCGCCGGTCCCGGGGCTCTCCCACACCCCCGAACCCCCTCTTTGGGGTGTAGCGCACCGTCCTAATAATAATAAGGATGGCATAAGCGCTTACTATCAATCAATCAATCAATCAATCGTATTTATTGAGCGCTTACTGTGTGCAGAGCACTGGACTAAGCGCTTGGGAAGTCCAAGTTGGCAACATATAGAGACAGTCCCTACCCAACAGTAGGCTCCCAGTCTGGAGGACCCAGGGCAGGAGAACCGCAGATCCCGGGGCTCTCCCACACCCCTGAACCCCCTCTTTGGGGTGCAGCGCACCGTCCTAATAATAATAAGGATGGCATAAGCCATCCTTATATCCTTATATAAGGATATATCCTTATATCCTTATAATAAGGATAGAGAAGCAGCTGTGGCTTAGTGGAGAGATCATGGGCTTTGGAGTCAGAGGTCATGGGTTCGAATCCCAGCTCTGCCACTTGTCAGCTGTGTGACTTTGGGCAAGTCACTTCACTTCTCTGGGCCTCAGTTCCCTCATCTGTAAAATGGGGACTAAGACTGTGAGCCCCCTGTGGGACAACCTGATCACCTTGTATCTTCCCCAGCGCTTAGAACAGTGCTTTGCACATAGTAAGCGCTTAACAAAAACCATCATTATCATCATTATTATTATTATTATAAGCGCTTACTATCAATCAATCAATCAATCGTATTTATTGAGTGCTTACTGTGTGCAGAGCACTGGACTAAGCGCTTGGAAAGTCCAAGTGGGCAACATATAGAGACGGTCCCTACCCAACAGTGGGCTCCCAGTCTGGAGGACCCAGGGCAGGAGAACCGCCGATCCCGGGGCTCTCCCACACCCCCGAACCCCCTCTTTGGGGTGCAGCGCACCGTCCTAATAATAATAAGGATGGCATAAGCCATCCTTATATCCTTATATAAGGATATATCCTTATATCCTTATAATAAGGATAGAGAAGCAGCTGTGGCTTAGTGGAAAGATCATGGGCTTTGGAGTCAGAGGTCATGGGTTTGAATCCCAGCTCTGCCACTTGTCAGCTGTGTGACTTTGGGCAAGTCACTTCACTTCTCTGGGCCTCAGTTCCCTCATCTGTAAAATGGGGACTAAGACTGTGAGCCCCCTGTGGGACAACCTGATCACCTTGTATCTTCCCCAGCGCTTAGAACAGTGCTTTGCACATAGTAAGCACTTAACAAAAACCATCATTATTATTATTATTATTATAAGCGCTTACTATCAATCAATCAATCGTATTTATTGAGCGCTTACTGTGTGCAGAGCACTGGACTAAGCGCTTGGGAAGTCCAAGTTGGCAACATATAGAGAC
Source organism: Tachyglossus aculeatus (assembly GCF_015852505.1). Classification (NCBI taxonomy): domain Eukaryota; kingdom Metazoa; phylum Chordata; class Mammalia; order Monotremata; family Tachyglossidae; genus Tachyglossus; species Tachyglossus aculeatus. Next base: position 50,080,524 of record NC_052075.1, on the reverse strand, counting down.
GGTCCCTACCCAACAGTGGGCTCCCAGTCTGGAGGACCCAGGGCAGGAGAACCGCAGATCCCGGGGCTCTCCCACACCCCCGAACCCCCTCTTTGGGGTGCAGCGCACCGTCCTAATAATAAGGATGGCATAAGCGCTTACTATCAATCAATCAGTCAATCGTATTTATTGAGTGCTTACTGTGTGCAGAGCACTGGACTAAGCGCTTGGGAAGTCCAAGTTGGCAACATATAGAGACGGTCCCTACCCAACAGTGGGCTCCCAGTCTGGAGGACCCAGGGCAGGAGAACCGCAGATCCCGGGGCTCTCCCACACCCCCGAACCCCCTCTTTGGGGTGCAGCGCACCGTCCTAATAATAATAAGGATGGCATAAGCCATCCTTATATCCTTATATAAGGATATATCCTTATATCCTTATAATAAGGATAGAGAAGCAGCTGTGGCTTAGTGGAAAGATCATGGGCTTTGGAGTCAGAGGTCATGGGTTCGAATCCCAGCTCTGCCACTTGTCAGCTGTGTGACTTTGGGCAAGTCACTTCACTTCTCTGGGCCTCAGTTCCCTCATCTGTAAAATGGGGACTAAGACTGTGAGCCCCTGTGGGACAACCTAATCACCTTGTATCTTCCCCAGCGCTTAGAACAGTGCTTTGCACATAGTAAGCGCTTAACAAAAACCATCATTATCATTATTATTATTATTATTATAAGCGCTTACTAGCAATCATATTTATTGAGCGCTTACTGTGTGCAGAGCACTGGACTAAGCGCTTGGGAAGTCCAAGTTGGCAACATATAGAGATGGTCCCTACCCAACAGTGGGCTCACAGTCTAAAAGGGGGAGACAGACAACAAAACCAAACATACTAACAAAATAAAATAAATAGAATAGATATGTACAAGTAAAATAAGTAAATAAATAGAGTAATAAATAGGTACAAATGGGAAGGGTCAATCAATCAATCAATCGTATTTATTGAGCGCTGACTGTGTGCAGAGCACTGGACTAAGCGCTTGGGAAGTCCAAGTTGACAACATATAGAGACGGTCCCTACCCAACAGTGGGCTCACAGTCTAGAAGGGCTAGAAGTCTAGAAGTGCTTTACTATGCGCAAAGCACTGTTCTAAGCGCTGGGGTGGGTGCCGCCAAGTGTCAGCTGTGTGACTTTGAGCAAGTCACTTCACTTCCCTGTGCCTCAGTTACCTCATCTGTAAAATGGGGATTAAGACTGTGAGCCCCCCGTGACACAACCTGATCACCTTGTGACCTCCCCAGCGCTTAGAACAGTGCTTTGCACATAGTAAGCGCTTAATAGATGCCATCAAAAAAAATCAGGGCTTTGCACATAGTAAGCGCTTAACAAATACCATTATTATTATTATTATTATTGTTATTATTATTGTTATTATTATTATTACAGCCCCGAGGGATGAAGCAGGGGACGGGGGGAGACTGAGGGACATTAGAGAATGCAGGCCTGTGTGTCCAGTAGTAATAATAATAATAATGGCATTTATTAAGTACTTCCTATTTGCAAAGCATTCATTCATTCATTCATTCAATTGTATTTATCATCATCATCATCATCATCATCAATCGTATTTATTGAGCGCTTACTATGTGCAGAGCACTGTACTAAGCGCTTGGGAAGTACAAATTGGCAACATATAGAGACAGTCCCTTCCCAACAGTGGGCTCACAGTCTAGAAGGGGGAGACAGACAACAAAACAAAACATATTAACAAATAAAATAAATAGAATAGCTATGTACAAGTAAAATAAATAAATAAATAGAGTAATAAATACGTACAAACATATATACATATATACAGGTGCTGTGGGGAGGGGAAGGAGGTAAGATGGAGGGGATGGAGAGGAGGACGAGGGGGAGAGGAAGGAAGGGGCTCAGTCTGGGAAGGCCCCCTGGAGGAGGTGAGCTCTCAGTAATAATAATAATAATAGTAGTAGTAATAGTAGTAATAATAATAATGATGGCTTTTATTAAGCGCTTACTATGTGCAAAGCACTGTTCTAAGTGCTGGGGAGGTTACAAGGTGATCAGGTTGTCCCACAGGGGGCTCACAGTCTTAATGCCCATTTTCCAGATGAGGGAAGTGAGGCCCAGAGAAGTGAAGTGACTCGCCCAAAGTCACACAGCTGACAATTGGCGGAGCCGGGATTTGAACCCATGACCTCTGACTCCAAAGCCCGGGCTCTTTCCACTGAGCCACGCTGCTTCTCTAGGGCTTTGAAGGGAGGAAGAGAGGAAAAGCACTGTTCTAAGCGCTGGGGAGGTTACAAGGTACCCTTGGCCACCCCTGCAGCTCCCACCTCCAGCCAGTACAGAGGCTCCAAGGCCATTTTTAGCGCCTCTTCCTTCGAGGTCACAGAAGGACGCCCAAGGGGGGGACGCGCTGCCGTCCTCAGGTCCCCAGAAGGGAATTGAAGCAACGTGGCTCAGTGGAAAGAGCCCGGGCTTTGGAGTCAGAGGTCATGGGTTCAAATCCCGGCTCCGCCACTTGTCAGCTGTGTGACTTCGGGCAAGTCACTTCACTTCTCCGGGCCTCAGTTATCTCATCTGTAAAATGGGGATTAAGACTGAGTCCCCCGTGGGGCAACGTGATCACCTTGTAACCTTCCCAGTGCTTAGCGCTTTGCACATAGTAAGCGCTTAATAAATGCCATTATTATTATTATTATTAATTGAAGGCGCCCTGTGGTCTGTGGTCCAGAATGAGCCCCCTCTTCCCTCTCCCCCTCCTCCCCATCCCCCCGCCTTACCTCCTTCCCCTCCCCACAGCACCTGTATATATGTATATATGTTTGTACATATTTATTACTCTATTTATTTATTTTACTTGTATATATTTATTATTCTATTTATTTTATTTTGTTAATATGTTTGGTTTTTTTGTCTGTCTCCCCCTTCTAGATTGTGAGCCCACTGTTGGGTAGGGACTGTCTTTTGATGTTGCCGACTTGTACTTCCCATATACCTGTACCTGTACCCATATACCTGTATATATGTATATATGCCTGTAAATATTTATTACTCTATTTATTTATTTTACTTGTAATATCTATTCTATTTATTTTAGTTTGTTAGTATGTTTGGTTTTGTTCTCTGTCTCCCCCTTTTTAGACTGTGAGCCCACTGTTGGGTAGGGACTGTCCCTATATGTCGCCATCTTGTACTTCCCAAGCGCTTAGTACAGTGCTCTGCACACAGTAAGCGCTCAATAAATACGATTGATTGATTGATTCCCAAGCGCTTAGTCCAGTGCTCTGCACACAGTAAGCGCTCAGTAAAAAAGATTGAATGAATGAATGAATGAATGAATGAATGGTCCGGCCACTAGGGGCCGCTGCGCGGACGCGTTTGTGCCCCCTTGCAGTTCCAAACTACGAACACTGGAGGGCGCGTCAGACCGCCCCCTCCCGCTTTTTTTAAATTATACTGTTTGTTCATTCAGTCAGTCAGTCCTTCAATCTTATTTATTATAATAATAATAATAATGGCATTTGCTAAGCGCTTACTGTGTGCAAAGCACTGTTCTAGGCGCTGATTGAGCACTTACTGTGTGCAGAGCACTGGACTAAGCGCTTGGGAAGTACAGTAATAATGATGGCATTTATTAATCGCTTACTATGTGCAAAGCACTGTTCTAAACGCTGATTGAGCGCTTACCCTGTGCAGAGCACTGGACTAAGCGCTTGGGAAGTACAGTAATAATGATAGCATTTATTAAGCGCTTACTATGTGCAAAGCACTGTTCTAAGCGCTGGGGAGGTCACAAGGTGATCAGGTTGTCCCACGGGGGGCTCACAGTCTTCACCCCCATTTTCCAGATGAGGTACTGAGGCACAGAGAATAATAATAATAATAATGATGGCATTTATTAAGCGCTTACTATGTGCAAAGCAGTGTTCTAAGCACTGGGGAGGTCACAAGGTGATCAGGTTGTTCCACGGGGGGCACACAGTCCTAATCCCCATTTTACAGATGAGGTACTGAGGCACAGAGAATAATAATAATAATAATGATGATGGCATTTATTAAGTGCTTACTATGTGCAAAGCACTGTTCTAAGCACTGGGGAGGTCACAAGGTGATCAGGTTGTCCCACGGGGGGCTCACAGTCTTAATCACCATTTTACAGGTGAGATACTGAGGCACAGAGAATAATAATAATAATAATGATGGCATTTATTAAGTGCTTACTATGTGCAAAGCACTGTTCTAAGCGCTGGGGAGGTCACAAGGTGATCAGGTTGTTCCACGGGGGGCAGACAGTCTTAATCCCCATTTTACAAATGAGGTACTGAGGCACAGAGAATAATAATAATAATAATGATGGCATTTATTAAGCGCTTACTATGTGCAAAGCACTGCTCTAAGCGCTGGGGAGGTCACAAGGTGATCAGGTTGTCCCATGAGGGGCTCACAGTCTTAATCCCCATTTTACAGATGAGATACTGAGGCACAGAGAATAATAATAATGATGGCATTTATTAAGCACTTAGTATGAGCAAAGCACTGTTTTAAGCGCTGGGGAGGTCACAAGGTGATCAGGTTGTCCCACGGGGGGCTCACAGTCTTAATCCCCATTTTACAGATGAGGTACTGAGGCCCAGAGAAGTGAAGTGACTCACCCAAAGTCACACAGCTGACAATTGGCGGAGCCGGGATTTGAACCCATGACCTCTGACTCCAGAGCCCAGGCTCTTTCCACTGAGCCGTGCTGCTTCTCACAAGTCAGTAACTTAGAGAGATGGTCCCTACCCAATAACTTAAGCGCTTACTACGTATCAAGCACTGTTCTAAGATCTGGAGTACATTCAGGTTGGCTCAGTGGAAAGAGCCCGGGCTTGGGAGTTGGAGGTCACGGGTTCAAATCCCAGCTCCGCCACTTGTCAGCTGGGTGACTTTGGGCAAGTCACTTCTCTGGGCCTCAGTGACCTCATCTGGAAAATGGAGATGAAGACTGTGAGCCCACCGTGGGACAACCTGATCACCTTGTATCCCCCGCAGCGCTTAGAACAGTGCTTTGCACATAGTAAGCACTTAACAAATGCCATCATCATTATTATTCAAGTTAATCAGCTACAGTCCCTGGGGCTCAGAATCTGTGGAAGAGGGAGAACAGGTAGTGAATCCCCATTTGGCAGTTGAGGAAACTGAGGTACGGAGAAGTAAAGTGACTTGCCCGAGGTCACACAGCAGACAAGTGATGGGGCCTGAATTAGAAGGCAGGAACCTTCCCTTCTGCAATACTAAGACTTTCCCGGGGTTGCCTGCTTCTTTGCGTCAGCATGAGTAGAGAAGCGGCTTGGCTTAACAGAAAGAGCCCAGGCTTGGGAGTCAGAGGTCATGGGTTCAAATCCCGGCTCCGCCACGTGTCTGCTGTGTGACCTTGGGCAAGTCGCTTCTCCGAGCCTCAGTTACCTCATCTGTAAAATGGGGATTAAGACAGTGAGCCCCACGTGGGACAATCTGATCAGCTTGTATCCCTCCAGTGCTTAGAACAGTGCTTTGCACGTAGTAAGTGCTTAATAAATGCCATCATTATTATTATTGTTATTATTAACAAATGCCATCATCATTATTATTATCAGCGCTTGGAACGGTGTTTAGCACATAGCAAGCGTTTAACAAATACCATCATCATCATTTGTTTCTATTTATTTTATTTGGTTAATATGTTCTGTTTTGTTCTCTGTCTCCCCCTTCTAGACTGTGAGCCCACTGTTGGGTAGGGACCGTCTCTATATGTTGCCAACTTGTACTTCAATCAATCAATCAATCGATCGTATCTATTGAGCACTTACTGTGTGCAGAGCACTGTACTAAGCGCTTGGAAAGTATAAGTTGGCAACATTAGAGACAGTCCCTACCCAATAGTGGGCTCACAGTCTAGAAGCGGGACAGAGAACAAAACCAACATATTAACAAAATAAAATAAATAGAATAGATATGTACAAGTAAAATAGAGTAATAAATATGTACTAACGTATATACAGGTGCTGTGGGGAAGGGAAGGAGGTAAGATGGGGGGGATGGAGAGGGGGACGAGGGAGAGAGGAAGGAGGGGGCTCAGTCTGGGAAGGTCTCCTGGAGGAGGTGAGCTCTCAGTAGGGCCTTGAAGGGAGGCCCTACTTGTCCAAGTTGCCAACTTGGACTTCCCAAGCGCTTAGTACAGTGCTCTGCACACAGTAAGCGCTCCATTCATTCATTCATTCATTCATCCATATTTATTGATACGATTCAATACATACGATTGAATGAATGAACCCACGCCCTTCAGCCCGTCGGGGAAACAATCGGGGCAGAAAGTGCTGCCAAAGGGTCAGGGACTCACTGTCGATGTCCTTGATGAAGCTGGCGGTACCGGGCATGTAGTTCATTTTGTCCGGGCAACCGCCCACCCTGACTCGGGGCTCACCAGGAGTCCCCGAGCGCTTAGTTCAGTGCTCTGCACGCAGTAAGCACTCAATAAATATGATTGATTGATTTATTTGAGGCCTAATTCCCCTCTTTGTCCACCCTCTGCAGCTGGAGCAGATTCAGAAGCATCCGTGGTACCTGTGAGTACTAGGGGCCGGGATGCCTGGATCGCCGTGGGGACCAGGGAACGGGGGAAGGAGAGAGGGGAGTCGCAGGCCGGAGAGCCCGGAGTGGGAAGCGGGGAAAAGGCAGGGGGTGGGTGTCCGGTTCCGGGGTCCCTGCTGACCCAGCCGGTGGCCCCTGGCAGGGGTGGCCGGGCCGAGCCGGAGCCAGAGCCCGCGGTGGGCCGCCGCGTGGCCATCCGCTCGCTGCCCTCGGGAGCCGATCTGGACCCAGACGTGTTGGAGTCGATGCATTCGCTCGGCTGTTTCCGGGATCGGGAGCGGCTGCATCGGGAGCTGCAGAATGATGAGTGAGGAGGGGAGAGGGCATAAGGGAGAGGGGGGAGAGGGGAGGTAAAGGGGAGGGGGAGAGGTAGAGAAGCAGCGTGGCTCAGTGGAAAATAATAATAATAATAATAATAGCGGTGGCACTGATTAAGCGCTTACTACGTGCAATGCACCGTTCTAAGCGCCAGGGAGGTTACAAGGTGATCAGGTTGTCCCACATGGGGCTCACAGTCTTCATCCCCATTTTACAGATGGGGGAACTGAGGACTTGCCCAAAGTCACCCAGTTGACAACTGGTGGAGCGGGATTTGAACCCACGCCCTCTGACTCCAAAGCCCGGGCTCTTTCCACCGAGCCACGCTGCCTCTCGAAAAAGCACGGGCTTTGGAGCCGGGGGTCGGGGGTTCGAATCCCGGCTCTGCCAACTGTCAGCTGGGTGACTTTGGGCAAGTCACTTCACTGCTCTGGGCCTCAGTTCCCTCATCTGGAAAATGGGGGTGAAGACTGTGAGCCCCCCGTGGGACAACCTGATCACCTTGTAACCTCCCCGGCGCTTAGAACTGTGCTTTGCACATAGCAAGCGCTTAATAAATGCCATTTTTTTTTAAAAAGGAGGGGGGTTAGGGGAGGGCCTCAGGAAAACTAGGAGCAGCAGACAGGGCCCAAGGGACAGAGACACAGAGCCAAACATGTGGACAGATATGAGAGGGGGCAGCCCAGGGAGGGTTGGGGAGGCTTTGTGACCTGACTTGAACGGAGCCCTGTTCCCTGCCCAACTCCCCAACCCTGGTCACTCAGGGAGAACCAGGAGAAAATGATCTACTATTTGCTGCTGGACCGGAAAGAGCGCTACCCCAGCTGTGAGGATGAGGACCTCCCGCCGCGCAACGACGCTGGTGACCACAGGGCCCGAGGGGAGAGGGGAGAGGAGAGGGGGCCCGGGACGTGGGAAGCCCCCAAAACAGGGAATGTCCCTGATTCCTTCCATCTCCCCCCCAAAGACCCTCCCCGAAAGCGGGTGGACTCACCCCTGCTGAACCGGCACGGGAAGCGGAGGCCGGAGCGCAAGTCCCTGGAGGTGCTGAGCGTGACGGACGGGGGCGGGTCCCCGGGGCCCATACGCAGGGCCATCGACGTGGCGCAGCATGGACAGAGGTCAGTGCATCCCTTCCTCCCTCCCCGGGGTCACCCGGGGGGTTCGGAGACCCACCCGGCAGAGAGGTGCTCACCTGAGAATCAGCCCACCGAAGGACACGGAGGGCCTGTCAGGGCAGAGCTCCACTCCCCAGTCCATTTTGGGGCTGCCGGCCTCGAGTTCTGAGCATGGGGTGGGGCGTGGGACCATGGGGCCTTGGCCCTGGCCTCAGAGGAGGCCCCCAGCTGACTCTGAAGGTGCGGAGGGTCAGGAGATGGAGGTCTCCCCAGAGGCCGGTGAGGTGATCGGATGCTGCCATCTGGTTTGGCTCCAAGGGGAAGGAAGGACCAGCCCCCAAAACCCTAGGGAGTGGGCCCACTGGAAAACCCAAACAGAGCCCTCTCCCTCCCCTCAGACCCCCTACACACCTCCATTCCTCAGCTCCCCCCTCACCCCACTGGCTCCCCGGGGATGAGTCCAGAGCCAAAATGTCTGGAGCGGAAGGAATCAGGAACAAGGATTTGTGGCAACAACTCCCGCGAGGCCTCAGGGACCCCAGGATGAGGCAGGAGAGGCTCCTGGGAGTTGCAGTTGCAGGGATCAGAGCTAGGAAAAAGAGTAGGGATAATAATAATAATAATAATAATGATGGTATTTGTTAAGCGCTTACTATGTGTGAAGCACTGTTCTAAGCGCTGAGCACTGTTCTAAGCTCTGTAAGTGGCCACTCTTCTGGATGGTAGAGTGGTAACCTTGGGGTCCCCCAGGGTTTGGTAGCGGGAAGGGTGAATTTATTTAAAATGCGCCTAAATGAGCCAGAGAAGGGAGTGGCACTAAATTTTTACCGGGCAGACGAACGCCTCGTGGATGGAAATGAGGGGGTTGAAAGCAAAACAGAAATCCTCAAGAGTAATAATATCATTATTATGACATTAGAGAAGCAGCGAGGCTTCGGGGAAATAGCACAGGCTTGGGAGTCAGAAGACGTGGGTTCTAATCCCGGCTCCGCCGCTTGTCTGCTGTGTGACCTTGGGCAAGCCACTTAACTTATCTGTGCTTCAGTTCCCTCATCTGTAAAATGGGGATGAAGACTGTGAGCCCCACGTGGGACAACTTGATTACCTTGTATCTACCCCAGCACTTAGAACAGTGCTGGGCACATAGTAAGCATCTAACAAATTCCATTATTATTATTATTATTGAATGTATTAGGTGCTTAATATGTGCCAAGCACTGTACGAAGCACTGGAATAGATACAGGTTAGTCAGGCCAGGTATAGTCCCTGTCCCACATGGGGCTCACGGTCTAAGTAGGAGGGAGAACAGGGATTGAATCCTCTTTTGCAGGTAAGGACACCGAGGCACAGAGAAATGAAGACACTTGTCCGCTGGGTGACCTCGGGCAAGTCATTTCACTTCTCTGTGCCTCAGTTCTCTCATCTGTAAAATGGGGATGAAGACCGTGAGCCCTAGGTGGGACAGGGACCGCGTCCGACCTGATTATCTTATATCTCTTAGAACACCCCGGCCCGCGAGCTAACGATGACCTCAAAGATTAAGGGGATGGAGAAGCTTCTGTATTATTAGGGTGTGATCACCTTTTAGACTGTGAGCCCGCTGTTGGGTAGGGACCGTCTCTATATGTTGCCAACTTGTTCTAGTGCTCTGCACACAGTAAGCGCTCAATAAATACGATTGAATAAATGAATGAACTAAGCGCTTACTGTGTGCTAAGCTCTGGGGTCGAGACAAGACGGTCAGGCCGTATCAGGACCCAGCCCCACTTGGGACTCCCCGTCTAAATGGAAAGGGGGACGGGTGTTGAATCCCCGCTTTACAGACGGAGGAAGTCAAGTGACTTGCCCAAGGTGACACAGCAAGCAAGAGGCGGAGGAGGGATTAGAACCCAGGTCCTCCAACCTCCTCTGTACGGGGGAAGATGGAAGACACTAGGACGCTTCAGTCTGGAAAGATAGAGGCCGAGCAGGGAGGCGGTGGATGGGTGTGAACGGATAAAGCCAGAATCCTTGCTCACCAAATTCCACCCCGGGAGCTAGGGAGGAGCCGCTCAACCTGGAAGGTGGCAGTTTCTGCGCAAAAAGTTTGTTTGCTGAGCGGAGGCCAAGTGTATTGGATTCACTACTGCAGGAAGTTCCCGAGACAAAGTATCAACAGGGCGAAGAAAGGTTTGGCTGAGATCACGGTTGAGGTCTGCGACAGGTTTTGAGCGAGACAAGCTAGGGATCTTTGAAGGCCCATCCCCAGCCGTGGCCTTGGATGACCAGAGAGACAACCATTTCACTGTCTTTCCCAACCTCCTGTGGGGCTTCGAGACCTCTGGGCCGCAAGGGCGACCGATGGACTGATTCACCAGTGATGTCACTCGTGACCTTAACGAGGAGGCCGGTCGTTAAGCGCTCCCTAAGCGTCGAGCACTGTTAGGAGGGGGAGCAGGTATTGAATCCCCACTTTACAGTTGAGGAAACTGAGGTACAGGGAGGTGAAGTGACTCACCCAAGGTAACACAGCAGGCAAGCGGCGGCGCTGGGATTAGAACCCAGGTCCTCCGGCTCCCAGGCTCGGGCTGTATCCACCGAGAATCCCGTTGGGTTGGTCCAGGCTGGATGAGCAGTGTTGGGGGACACCCTGATGGGGGGACGTGAGGGGCGGGAGGTCCCCAAGCTTCTCCCGACCCGACTTTCCCCTTCTGTCTTCGTCCGACCCCCTCCGGAGCCAGGTCCCGCAGCGTGAGCGGAGCCTCCACGGGCTTGTCGTCCAGCCCCCTCAGCAGCCCCCGGGTGAGAAGTTGGGGGGATGTGGTCGGGCGGGAGGGCTCGGAATTACAGCCCCCGGGGACCCTCCCCCAAATCCCATAACGTACTATACGCCGGTCGGTCTTCGACGGGGCCGGGACGGGAGTTCATCCAATCGTATCTATTGAGCGCTTACGGTGTGCAGAGTACTGTACTAAGCGCTTGGGAAGTACAAGTTGGCAACATATCAGTTGGGAGTTGGGAGGGCTAGGGGCTGAGGAGGGGGAGAGGACGCTCCCTCAACCTCAGGAGAAGTTGCCAGAGCTCGACGCCTATGAGTTCCCTGGGAACTCTCCCCCGACAGCCCCGTGGATAGAGGCCCCCGAGGCCTATGGGAACTGTGGTTCATTCATTCAGTCAGTCGTCTTTATTGAGTGCTTACTGTGTGCAGAGCACTGTACTAAGCGCTTGGGAAGTACAAGTTGGCAACATATATAGAGGTGGTTGGGTGCGGGTCACCTGACGCCATCTTGCCTCCCCCTCAGAGTCCCGTCTTCTCCTTCTCCCCGGAGCCTGGGGGCAGTGAGGAAGGCCGAGGCGGGGTCCCTCCGAGCCCGAAGACCCAGACGCTGCCATCCCGGGGCCCCCGGGGTGGGGGCTGTCCCGTCGACCTGCCCCCTCCCCACAGCGCCCGCTCCACCCCGCTGCCTGGCCCGCCGGGCTCTCCCCGGGGAGGCAGCCCCGCGCCCGCCGCGCCCGCCACCCCTCACCACTCTCCCCGAGCCAGCCCCCTCCCCACCCCACTTCACACTCCCCGGGCCAGCCCCACGGGGACCCCCGGCCCCACCCCACCCCCCAGCCCCGGCGGCGGAGTCGGAGGGGCCGCCTGGAGAAGCCGCCTCAACTCCATCCGGAACAGCTTCCTGGGCTCCCCCCGCTTCCACCGACGCAAGCTGCAGGGTACGGGGATCGGGGGGACCCAATGAGGGTGGCGTTGATGGGTGGCGGGATGCCCAGGGTTGGCGGGGGACGAGGCGCGACCGGGTGACTGACCCCCGTTGGTGACTCTCACCTCGTTTCGCCCCATCAGTCCCCACCCCTGAAGAGATGTCCAGTTTGACACCGGAGTCGTCGCCAGAGTGAGTGGCTCCTGCCCAGGGGGATGGGGACCCAGATTCATTCATTTGATTGCATTTATTGAGCACTTACTGTGTGCAGAGCACTGTACTGAGCGCTTGGGAAGTACAAGTTGGCAACATATAGAGACGGTCCCTACCCAACAGCAGGCTCACAGTCCAGATGGGTGGGAGGAAGGAAAGAAGAGGGAGAGAACAGCAGGCCCACCCCACCGGGCCTGAGGCGAGGGCACCTCAGCCCCTGATCCCCTGTGGATCGGCCTCTGCGCCTCCCTTCTACCCCACCAGCCCAGGGAAATAATCCTAATCGTGCTGTTCGTTACACGCTTACTACGTACCAAGCACTGGGCTTTGGAGTCAGAGGTCATGGGTTCAAATCCCGGCTCCGCCGCTTGTCAGCTGTGTGACTTTGGGCAAGTCACTTCACTTCTCTGTGCCTCGGTTACCTCATCTGTAGAATGGGGATTAAGACTGTGAGCCCCCCGGGGGACAACCTGATCACCTTGTAACCTCCCCGGCGCTTAGAACAGTGCTTTGCACATAGTAAGCGCTTAATAAATGCGGTCATTATTATTATTATTATCAGATCGCCTACAGCCCCTGTCCCCCGTGGGGCTCCGAGGCTGTGGAGGAGGGAGAACAGGAATCAAATCCCCATTTTCCAGAGGGGGAAACTGAGGTCACGTGGCAGGCCCTTGGAGGAGTGGGGATTCGAACCCGGGTCCTCCCACTCCCAGGCCAGGGCTCTTTCCGCTAGGCCGCACTGCCTCTCACCTCGTTGAGGGCCCTGCCCCCTCCACCCCAGATCCCCCTCCCTCAGGGCTGCCATCCAGCCCCCCCTGGCTCCCCTTCTCCCAGGTTGGCAAAACGCTCCTGGTTCGGGAACTTCATCTCCCTGGACAAGGAAGAGCAGATCTTCCTGGTGCTGAAGGACAAACCACTCAACAGCATTAAAGCGGACATTGTCCACGCCTTCCTGTCGGTGAGCAGGGCATTGGGCGGGCGGGCGGCCAGGGTCCCCGAGGGCTGGACGAGGCGGGGCCGGGGCCCGGAGGCCTGAACTCTCCTCTCCTTTCCTCTCCTGCAGATCCCCAGCCTGAGTCACAGCGTCTTGTCCCAGACCAGCTTCCGGGCAGAATACAAGGCCTCGGGGGGCCCCTCGGTATTCCAGAAACCCGTCCGCTTCCAGGTGGACATCAGCTATTCCGAAGGGGCCGAGGCCCACAGGGACAACGGCATCTACTCCGTCACCTTTACCCTCATCTCTGGTGAGCCTCCCCAGGCAATCCGTCCATGCTTCTTAACGAGCGCTTCCTGAGGGGAGGCCACTGTACTAAGCGCTTGGGGAAGGACCATACAAGTGAGGCGGTAGACACTCACCCTCCTCGCGGTGAGCTTAATCAGCCTCGGGTTATCCTCTTCTCAACCTCTGCTCACGCGTTCACCCCCATTCATTCAATCGTATTTATTGAGCGCTTACTGTGTGCAGAGCACTGTACTAAGCGCTCCCCCCCCCACATGGGCACAGACAGACGCACACACACTCTCAGCTTGCCCTCACCTTCTCCACCAGGCCCCAGCCGGCGTTTCAAGCGTGTGGTGGAGACGATCCAGGCTCAGCTGCTGAGTACCCATGACCAGCCCTCTGTGCAGGCCCTGGCAGGTGAGAATCAATCAATCAATCAATCGTATTTATTGAGCGCTTACTGTGTGCAGAGCACTGTACTAAGTGCTTGGGAAGTACAAGTTGGGAACATCTAGAGACGGTCCCTACCCAACAGTGGGCTCACAGTCTAGAAGGGGGAGACAGAGAACAAAACAAAACATATTAACAAAATACAATAAATAGAATAGATATGTGCAAGTAAAATAAATAGAGTAATAAATACTTACAAATGTACATACATATATACAGGTGCTGTGGGGAAGGGAAGGAGGCAAGGCGGGGGTTGGAGGGGGGGAGGACGAGGGAGACAGAGAACAAAACAAAACATATTAACAAAATACAATAAATAGAATAGGTATGTACAAGTAAAATAAATGAATAAATAGATTAATAAATACGTACAAACATATATACGTATATACAGGTGCTGTGGGGAAGGGAAGGAGGTAAGGCGGTGGGGATGGAGAGGGGGAGGATGAGGGAGACAGAGAACAAAACCAAACATATTAACAAAATAAAATAAATAGAATAGATATGTACAAGTAAAATAAATAAATAGAGTAATAAATATGTACAAACATATATACAGGTGCTGTGGGGAAGGGAAGGAGGTAAGGCGGGGGGGATGGAGAGGGGGAGGACGAGGGAACTGAGGCCCAGGGAAGTGCAGTGACTTGCCCAAAGTCACACACAGCTGGCAATGGGCAGGGCTGGGATTTGAACCCATGACCTCTGACTCCAAAGCCCGGGCTCTTTCCACTGGGCCACGCTCGGGGTCAGCCGCACTAGGCGGGGGTCTCCTGCATCCCGTCCCCAAGGGTCGAGGGTGGGCTGGGGTCAGGGAAACCTGAGCTCAAGTTTCAGAGAACTCCGACCCACCAGCTGACAAACTCAATCCATCGGTGGTATCGATGGAGTGACGGTGGTGTTTCTTGAGCGCTTGTGTGGAGAAGCAGCGTAGCCTAGTGGATAGAGTACAGCCTGGGAGTCGGAAGGAACTGGGTTCTAATCCCGGCTAGTCTGCTGTGTGACCTTGGGCAAGTAACTTCACTTCTCTGGGCCTCAGTTACCTGTAAGATGGGGATTAAGAGTGTGAGCCCCATGTGGGACAGGGACCGTATCCAATCTAATTAGCTTGTAAAATAACAATAATAGTTGTGATGGTATTAAGCGTCTACTATGTGCCAGGCACTTTTCTAAGAGCTAGGTAATCAGGTTAGACATAGTCCCTAGTCATTCATTCATTCAATCGTATTTATTGAGCGCTTACTGTGTGCAGACCACTGTACTAAGCGCTTGGGATGTACAAGTTGGCAACACATAGGGACAGTCCCTACCTGACATGGGGCTCACAGTCTTAATCCCCATTTTACAAATGAGGTAACTGAGGCACAGAGAAGTGAAGTCACTTGCCCAAGGTCACACAGCAGACACACACAGGAAGCGCTTAAATACCGTTAACAAAAAAAGCACCGGATTAAGCACTTGGGAGAACACAATACAGTAGAGTTGGTAGGCGCGATCCCTGCCCCCAACAACCCTCACTTCCTGGGATGGGCATCGAAACGGAGAAGCAGCATGGCCTGGCGGATAGAGCATGGGCTTGGAAGTCAGAAGGTGGTGAGTTCTCATCCTGCCATTTGTCTGCTGTGTGACCTTGGGCGAGTCACCTCACTTCCCTGGGCCTCGGTTACCTCATCTGTAAAACGGGGATCGAGACCGTGAGCCCCACGTGGGACAGGGACCGTGTCCAACCCGATTTGCTTGTATCCACCCCAGCGCTTAGTAATAATAAGAATAATAATAATGGCATTTGTTAAGCGCTTACTATGTGCAGAGCACTGTTCTAAGCGCTGGGGGGGGATACAAGGTGATCAAGTTGTCCCATGGGGGGCTCACAGGCTTCATCCCTATTTTACAGATGAGGTAACTGAGGCTCAGAGAAGTTAAGTGACTTGCCCAAGGTCACACAGCAGACATGTGGCGGAGTCGGGATTTGAACCCATGACCTCTGACTCCAAAGCCCGGGCTCTTTCCACTGAGCCACGCTGCTTCTCTAGTACAGTGCCCGGCACACAGTAAGCGCTCAACCGACACAATTACTACTATTATTAATATCTCTGGGGGCCCTGGCCCCCGCCGGAAAGAAGGGCCAGAGGTTCCGGCCGGCGACTACCAGGAGGAGACCCGGGTCTCCCCGTTTCATTGTCCTCTCCCGAGTGCTCAGTACAGAGCTCCACTCAAAAGTGCTCAATAAATCCGATGGACTGACTCCCGTCTCCCCCAGATGAGAAGAACGGAGGTCAGCAGCCCCGGCCGCCGGGCCCCCCGAGTCGAGGCGCGCAGCCCCAGCCCAGCCGGCCCGACGTGGAGCTGGGAGGGTCCCCACGCCGGGGCCCCCCCAGGGACAAGAAGCTGCTGGCGTCCAATGGGAGCCCCCAACCCTGACATCGCGGCCCCCCCCGCCGGACTGCACACCCTCACCCTCCTCCCCGACGAGCAGGGTGGGGAGGGGGGTGGGACCCCACAGAGACGGGGGGCCTCAGGGAGGCTCCGGGCCTTTCCTCACCCCTTCCCCCCCCCAGCCGGCCTCGGGGGCTCCCCCCACACACACGACTGTGAAGCTGTAAATATCTCCGCGGAGGAGGGACCCAGGCGTGCTGGGCACCTCGCGGATGCTCCCCCCACTGAGGTGGGGGCAGGGGGGGCAACACAAAGGGGAACGGGATGAGCGGATTTTTATTTATTTTATTTGATATTTATTTATTTATTTGGGGGAGCGGGCTATGGGAGGGCTGGGCTGGGGCGGGGCGGGTGGGGGAGGAGGACCAGGGGGTTTCTGGTTTTGAGTTGGGCCCTGGATCTGGGAGCTTGTCCCCGCGTCTCTGCTGTCTCTCTCTGTCCCCATCACCGTCTCCGTCTGCCCTTCCCGCCCTTCTCTGTCTCCCCCACCCCCTGTTTTCTTCCCCAGCCTGCGCCCTGGATCTGTAACGGGTTATTTGCTTTAAAAATGAATTTTTGGTTCAAGTGGTTCCCTGTTGTGGCTTCCGGCGTTGATAGCGGGGGGCGGGGGGGGTTGCTTCTCAACCCTCCGAGGCTGGGCACGGGGATGTGTGAGCGGACCTTCGCGCCCCATGGCCCGGCCCTTCCGGCCCCGCTGTTTACAGAAACGGAGAAGCGGCCTCCAAAATAAAACCTTTATTGGGGCTTTCGGGATGTGCCCGGTCCTCCGGCAGCAGGGCCATCGGGCTGGAGCGGGGCCGGCTCTGCCAGCTCCCTCTCCTGCCCCCATCCTGCCCTTGGGGAGGGGACGTGGGCAGGGAGAGGGGCGGTTGGAGGGGGTCAAGCAACCGGTCCAGCTCGAAGGGCCCCCGACCCAGGCCCCGAGCAGCCGGCCCCGCCTAGAGCTGCAGGGTCTGGATGGAAAGCTGGAGGTCGGCCGGAGATGGGGTGAGGTGCAGGGAGGCCGCCCGGAGCCGCAGGGAGCAGCTGCCCAGCTGGGCAAAGTCCACGGCAAAGAGGCCGTACAGGAGGAAGAGGATCATGGCCACGGCCCACTCGCAGGCCGCCGCGGCCGAGCGCAGGGGCCAGAAGTGCAGCACCACCACTGCGCCACGCGGCAGGTCAAGGGGCATAGGGCGCAGATGGGGACCGTGACAGCCCTCGCCAGCCCGGCAGCCCCCAACCCCTCTTCCCAATTGCTCTGGTCCTCCCTCTCCCCACACTCCCCGCGCGCCCCTACCCTGGCGGGAGGATACTGGCCACCATGAGGCCGGAGCAGAAGCCGCAAAGCGCCACGCGGAGGGGGCTGATCCAGGGCGCCCCGGGCAGGGGTTGAGACTTCACCCTCCGAGCCAGGAACAGCTGCAGCCAGAAATAGCTGAGCCCGATGGCAAAGGCCAGAAAGGCCCCGACCAGGTGAGTGGGGAGCTGGAGGGTTTGCTGAAAAGATGAACCATCGCCACCCGGGGTCAGAAGGGACCGGCCCCCAAAACAGGGAAGAGAGCTGGGTTGGGGGGACAGGAGGGGAAACCCAAGCCTCCCTCCCCCAACCCCTCCATCCCCTCGGCGCGATGGGGATGTCACCCACAGGGCCAGATCTGTAGCTTGAGATCAAGGGCTGGCGGTGGCGGTGATGGAGGAACTCCAACCCCCCGTTTCCTGTCGGTCCCCAAACTCACCTGGAAGTTGCCCACGATAGAGGTGCCCAGGGCCGAGAGCAGTCCAGCCCCCAGACTCACCTGGTTCCAGCTGGGGGGAGCCCCCCAGTCCTGGAGCTGATGATACCGTAACAGGCAGATAGTAGCAGCTGGGGAAGAGCGAGGGCAGGGGCTGAACCCCGGGGCCGGGAGCCACAGAGCAGGGGGACTAACACGCCTGGGTTCTTGAGGAGAGCGGAGGCTGGGAGAAGGATGGGGCCCAAGGGACCTGGTGTCTCTGGAAAGGGGGAGAGTCAGAGGGGCCCCCGGGGGGGGACTCACCCATGGCTGCACCCAGGTTCAGGATTTGACTGAAGATGCAACTCTGAGGGGGGAAGGAGCCGCAGTGACTGTGGGGGAGGAGAGAGCGATCACACGCCCCATCCTGGGACCCAGGCCCCTGCCCCCAGACCCCTAGTTCCATCCCACTACTCCCAGCCCCATCATGGGTCCCAGGCTCCCTGCCCCACTCAACTCCAGCCCCATCCCAGGCCCCCTACCACCCCCGCATCTTGAACCCGGTCCCTCTGCTCCCCTCCAACCCCACCCCCATCCCAGGCCCCCTGCTCCACCCCAACACACACCCAGCCCCACCACATCCTGCTCCTGTCAGCCTCTGGCCACCCATCCCCTCTCCCCCTGGACTCAGGACGGAAACCCCTGCCCCCGGCCTCCCCAGAGCCGTACCTGATGTAGGGAAACACCCGCGTGAGGTTCACTGAGTTATTGGACACAGCGAGAGCAAACCTGGAGAGGAGCAGGGAGATTGCAGAGTGGGAGGGGAAACAGATCCGCCCAGCCCCCCCAAACCCTACCCAGCCCCCACAAAGACCACCTCCTCTGCATCTGGCCTGTCTGAACCCCGAGGGCAGAGAATCAGGCCCCGCCACAGTTGTGGCAGTTGTCAAAGCAGTGGGGATCCTGCCCTCAGCTCCCCCGGCCCAAAAAACCCCTCTCTTCAACCCTCTGCTCCCTCTTCCTCCTCCTCACCCCGCGATCCCTGCTCCCTTCAGAGGCCCCCAACATCTTACCTACCACTTCACCCGTGCCTCAAAACATGTCTACCAGCTCTGTTGTACTCTTCCAAGTGCTTAGCACAGTGCTCAGCATGCAGAAAGCGCTCAATAAATACCATTGATTGACTGATTGATTACCTCCCGCTCCCCCTCTTGCCCTCCACCATTCAGTCAGTCAGCCACAAACTACTCACACAGTCCAAACTCCAACCGTGGCCCAGGCCGCCAGGAAGGCAGGGAGCAGTGCCCAGCGTCCCCACATTCCCAGGGGGGCCCTGTAGGAAAAAAGATAGGGAACGGGTCCCCAGCTCGGACACCCCCTTTTCTCTCAATCCCTCTCCCTTCCTCCCCGCTTCTCTCTTCCACTGCGTGGTCTGGGCTGGAGAGCTGGAAGGACAGGTGAGAGATGGACACAGGTGTGGAGGATTGGGAGAGGGTGGAGTCAGGTAGGGGAGGCTGAGGGAGGGGCTGGATCTTTTCCTGAGGCAAAGGCAGGACTTGGCCCGAAGTTACTCCCCAATCCCATCTTCCAGAGACCTAAGCTTCCCTCCCATCACCACCCCATTTTCCTCAGAAGGCTGATCCCCCTCCCCAGTCCTCCCCACAGGGAGGAAAACCTCCTGCCCTCCCCCAAGGCACTTCCCAAGCATCTCTTCCCTGCCCTTGAGAGTTTTTTCTGGCTTGCTCACCCACCCAGCCCTGCCTGTCCACCCCACCCCTCCAGACTCAGCCAGGGCCCTGGGCAGGGGAGGGCAGGTTAACGGGGTCAGATCATCATCAATCGTATTTATTGAGCGCTTACTGTGTGCAGAGCACTGTACTAAGCGCTTGGGAAGTACAAATTGGCAACATATAGAGACAGTCCCTACCCAACAGTGGGCTCACAGTCTAAAAGATGGGTCAGATGGCCCAACCTCACCCTCTCCGAAGGCAGAGATCAATAAGAGGAGCCCGGCCTCCTCTATCTCCTGTTTCCCACCCTCTCCCCAAACAATCACACCTTCTCCAACTCTCTCACAGTTCCACTGCTCGCTGCTTTCCAGGTTCTTTCTCCTCCTCTCTTTCCAAGAAGTAGCTTGGCCTAGTGGAAAGAACGTTCTTTCAATCGTATTTACTGAGCGCCTACTGTGTGCAGAGCACTGTACTAAGCGCTCGGGAAGTACAAGTTGGCAACATATAGAGACGGTCCCTACCCAACAGCGGGCTCACAGTCTAGAAAACATGGGGCCTGGGAGTTAGAGGACCTGGGTTCTAATCCCCCGTCTGCCACTTGTCTGCCGGGTGACCTTGGGCGAGTCACTCAGTTCTCATAGTCAGTGAAATGGGGATTCGTTCTTTTTCCCCCGCTTTGACCTTGAGCCCTCTGTGGCTCGGGGAGTGTAGAGATGATGTGATTATCTCCGATCTACCCCAGGGCTTAATGGCTGGACACAGAGTAAGCACTTAACGAAGCAGTGTGGCCTAATGGCAAGAGCCCGGGTCTAGGGGTCTGAGGACCCGGGTTCTAATCCCTGCTCTGCCGCTTGCTTGCTGGGTAATCTTGGGCCAGTCCCTTAACTTCTCTGTGCCTCGATTTCCTCATCTGTAAAAATGGGAATTATCCTACTCCCTCTTCCTTAGACTTTGAGCCCTATGTGGACGGGGACTATGCCCGGCTTAATTATCTTATATCTACCCCGGCGCTTAGTACGTTGCTAGGCACACAGTAAGCACATGATCACCATCAGTATCATTAACAAATGCCACCTTTATGATCTGTCTCTTGAAAAGCAGCGTGGCTCAGTGGAAAGAGCCCGGGCTTGGGAGCCAGAGGTCATGAGTTCTAATCCCAGCTCCGCTGCTTGCCAGCTGTGTGACTTTGGGCAAGTCACTTCACTTCTCTGGGCCTCAATTCCCTCATCTGTAAAATGGGGATTAAGACTGTGAGCCCCGTGAAAAGAGCACGGGCTTGAGAGCCAGAGGTCATGAGTTCTAATCCCAGCTCCGCCGCTTGCCAGCTGTGTGACTTTGGGCAAGTCACTTCACTTCTCTGGGCCTCAATTCCCTCATCTGTAAAATGGGGATTAAGACTGTGAGCCCCGTGAAAAGAGCACGGGTTTGAGAGCCAGAGGTCATGAGTTCTAATCCCAGCTCCGCCGCTTGCCAGCTGTGTGACTTTGGGCAGGTCACTTCACTTCTCTGAGCCTCAGTTACCTTATCTGTAAAATGGGGATTAAGACTGTGAGCCCCGTGGAAAGAGCACGGGCTTGGGAGCCAGAGGTCATGAGTTCTAATCCCAGCTCCTCCGCTTTCCAGCTGTGTGACTTTGGGCAAATCACTTCACTTCTCTGGGCCTCAGTTCCCTCATCTGTAAAATGGGGATTAAGACTGTGAGCCCCGTGGGAAGAGCACGGGCTTGGGAGCCAGAGGTCATGAGTTCTAATCCCACTCCGCCGCTTGCCAGCTGTGTGACTTTGGGCAAGTCACTTCACTTCTCTGGGCCTCAGTTCCCTCATCTGTAAAATGGGGATTAAGACTGTGAGCCCCACGTGGGCCAACTTGATCACACTGCATCCCCCCCAGCACTTAGAACGGTGCTTTGCACATAGTAAGCGCTTAACAAATGCCATCATTATTATTATTACTATCACCTTGCATCCCCGCCCCAGCGCTTAGAGAGTGCTTCACAGCTAGTAAGCGCTTAACAAATGCCATCACTATTATTATTATTTCTTGGCATCTCATTCACCCTCCGCCTGTCCCTGCCTCTTTCTCTCTCTGAGCTCCCCTTTTCCCGCTTCCTGGGTGAGGAACACCCCTAACCCGGCAGAGGGGACCCCCTCCTCAACCCTCGGGACATTTGCTAGCTAGTGAGGGCGTCGTGTTAGGAGGGAAGACGGGGACTTACCATGCACAGACACCCAGGCAGCAGCCGCGATCAGGGCCCTGCTCTCCCCCTTTTAGTTCTAGGCCGGCGGCCTTTGTCATGCACATGCCCCCGCCGGCCTATTGTCCTCTCGGTCCTCCTCCGGGGGCTCCGGCTGGATCTGCTCCGGGCATTCAACCCCGTCGACCCCCTTTTGAACCCCAAAGGCCTCTCCCCAACCTGGCTTTCAGCCCCAAGAAGTGGAGGGGCCTCAGCTTTCCCTCGAGTCAGAATTGATGGGGAGGGGCTCTCCCCCCCCCTCCCCCCAGAAGAGGTAATTAAATCATCAGCTTCTTAATGACTGTCAACTCTCCAGGCCCCTCCCGGGTCTCCAGGCTGGCTGGGGGATGATTTCTTTTTGGACAACCTCTCTGGTCCCGCAGCCACTCACGGGGACAGTCTATAGCGTGGCTTAGTGACCTGGGGTAAGTCACTTCACTTCTCTGGGCCTCAGCTACCTCATCTGTAAAATGGGGATCAATCGGATTTATTGAGCGCTTACTGTGTGCAGAGCACTGTACCAAGCGCTTGGGAAGTCCAAGTTGGCAACATAGAGAGACAGTCCCCACCCAACAGTGGGCTCACAGTCTAAACTATGAGACTCTGAGCCCCACGTGGGACAGGGACTGTGTCCGACCCGGTTGGCTCGTACCCGCCGCGGGGCTTAGTACAGTGCCTGACACGTAGTAAGCGCTTAACAAATACCATAACGGACAAATAGAGCACGGGCGTGGGAGTCGGGGGGAACTGGGTTCTCGTTCCGGCCCCGCCACCTGCCTGCTGAGTGACCTTGGGCAAGTCAGTCAATCAATCAATCGGATTTATTGAGCGCTTACTGTGTGCAGAGCACTGGACTAAGCGCTTGGGAAGTCCAAGTGGGCAACATCTAGAGACGGTCCCTACCCAACAGTGGGCTCACAGTCTAGAAGGGGGAGACGGAGAGCAAAACCAAACATATTAACAAAATAAATAGAATAGATATGTACCGGTAAAATAAATAGTCACCTCACTCCACTGTGCCTCGCTTTCCTCTTTGGTAAAACGGGGATTTAATACCTGTTGTCGCTCCTCCTTAGGCTGTGAGCTCACATGGGACAAGGACTTGTGTCCGGCCTGATGATCTCGCATCTACCCCAGTGCTTAATGCAGTGCTTGGCACCCAGAAAGCTCATAACGAATGCCATAGTTATTAATTAGTCCACTGGCCATCGGCCCCCATCTCTCTCACCTCCTGTCCGGCCTGTGGTCTCTGTCCTGGAGATGTAGGGCACAACTCCCGTGAGAAGGGAGCCATCTCCCCGGTGGACATTGGCCAGAGAGGGGGTTAGACTGATGGAGTTAGGGAATCACATGATGGAGTCAAGAAACCAGAGACAAGGAAGGGAGAGGAACTAAAGTTTCAGGAATGGAGTCGGAGCAAAGAAATGTCTTTATGGAGGAAGCAGAGTCAGAGAGGGGGTTAGCTTGATGGAGTTAGGGATCGGATGATGGAGTCAAGGAACCAGAGACAAGGAAGGGAGAGGAGTTAAAAGTTTCAGGAATGGAGCCAGAGCAAAGACATATCTTTATGGAGGAAGCAGAGTCTGTGGGAATGTGAAGGAAGAGGAGCCCCAACCCCCTGGTCACTTAATACCCCACCGGAAGTGGAGCAATCACTTCCCGTAGAGGACAAATTTGGGGGCCCAGCCATCGCTTCCCCCATCCCACTCCCCTCGGGGAGTCTCAGCTCCTGCCTCATCCCCGCCCACGGTCCCCCGTTCCCCTGGGAGACCCGAGCCTCGGCTCCCTTCTCTCCTCTCCAGTTCCCAAACCCAGAGAATCCGGCCTCAGTCCAGCATCCCAGATGTCCAGTCCCCATCCTTCACTTCCTTAGGCCACCCTGAGGGTGATCTGATCACCCGAGGGTGACTTTTACTTGTCCATATCTATTCCATTTATTTTATTTTGTTGGTATGTTTGGTTTTGTTCTCTGTCTCCCCCTCTTAGACTGTGAGCCCACTGCTGGGTAGGGACTGTCTCTATATGTTGCCAACCTCTACTTCCCAAGCGCTTAGTACAGTGCTCTGCACACAGTAAGCGCTCAATAAATACGATTATTGATGATGATGATGATGATCTGATCCCCTGACCACCATTTCGGCCCCCTTCTCAAGCTTCCTCATAGATTCTGCCGTGGTTCTCTGCCACCCCTCAGCTTTGCTAGCTTTGGGGGGGACGGGGACTGGGGCATCCCATTCCATCCTTCACCCTCCCTGCTCCCACACCCTACCTCTGCCACCTCTCCCCTAGCTTCAGAGATTTCAGTCACCTCACCCTCAAGCCCCTCAACTCCCCTAGCTTCCCAGATTTCCCTCAAGCCACCCCTCAACTCCTCTAACCTCAAGGGCTCAGCCACCCCACCCTCCCAGCTCCCCTCCAGGGGTAAGGCCCCCTGCCCCCAACCCCTTACCTCCTATTCCTCGACACTCAGCTCTCCTCCACCTCGGCCCCCATCTCTTTCGGGAACCCGGGCATCTGCCCTCTCAGCCCCTGGCCCTCCTCAGCAATACAAGTCCTCACCTTGGTCTCTCTGGCCCACATAACGTGGGGAGGAGTGTGGAACCCAGGAGTCCCCATCCCTTTTTACTGCTTTATAAGCGTTTGGATTTCCCCCAAGGGAGGGGCTTGGAGAGCTTGGGTTTGCGTAATCCCTCCCTAGCCTCGACCCTTACAGCTTCCTCTTCCTCAGCCTTGTTACCCACCCTCCCTGACCTCCTGTCTTCTCCCAAAGAAGGAAAGGGAAAAGGCAGCGGATGAAATCCTAAGCAAACGTACTAATGATGGGATAGGAGGCTGGGGGTGGGAGCAGCTGGGAGAGGGGGAGAGTGGGAGTGAATGGACTAATGAGGGAAAGACCCTTCCCCCCTTCGCTCCCCCCCATCTCTCCTTGGCTCAGGGAATTACATCCTTGCTGAGGCATTTTCAGGCCCTTATTGAAATCGAAAGCATCCGAAGAGAGCGTTGCAGTCATTCATTCGTATTTACTGAGCGCTTACTGTGTGAAGGGTGCTTGGGAGAGCACAATACAACAAAAAACCCACACATTCCCTGCCCACGGCGAGCTTACAGTCTCAGGAAGGGTGTCAATAAACATTGGCCTATGTGGGCAGGGAATGTGCCGGCTTATTGTTAAATCGTACTCCCTCCCGAGCGCTTAGTACAGTGCTTTGCAATCAGTAAGCACTCAATAAATTTCGAGACTGTGTGCCCGTTGTTGGGTAGGGGCCATCTCTCTTTTAGACTGTGAGCCCACTGTTGGGTAGGGACTGTCTCTATATGTTGCCAATTTGTACTTCCCAAGTGCTTAGTACAGTGCTCTGCACATAGTAAGCGCTCAATAAATACGATTGATGATGATGATGATGATATGCTGATGATTTGTACTTCCCAAGCGTTTAGTCCAGTGCTCTGCGCACAGTAAGTGCTCAATAAATGTGATTGAATGAATAAGTATGAACGAATGAATGACATTCTAGTAAATGGCGGGCTTTGTGAGCTCGCCTCCTCTCCGTGCGGGGTGATTCCTTTAATAATAATAATAATAATAATAATCATAATGGTGGTATTTGTTAATGCCAAGCACTGTTCTAAGGTTATCAGGTTGTCCCACACGAGGCTCACAGTCTTCATCCCCATTTTACAGATGAGGGAACTGAGGCCCAGATAAGTTAAGTGACTTAATAATAATAATGGCATTTATTCATTCATTCACTCGTATTTATTGAGCGCTTACTGTGTGCAGAGCACTGGACTAAGCACTTGGGAAGTACAAGTCGGCAACGTATAGAGACGGTCCCTACCCGACAACGAGCTCACAGCGCTTACTATGTGCCAAGCACTGTTCTAAGCACTGGGGAGGTTGCAAGGTGATCAGGTTGTCCCACGGTGGGGCTCACAGTCTTCATCCCCATTTTCCAGATGAGGGAACTGAGGCTCAGAGAAGTGAAGTGACTGGCCCCAAGTCACACAGCTGACAAGTGGAGGAGCTGGGATTATTCATTCATTCATTCAATCGTATTTATTGAGCGCTTACTGTGTGCAGAGCACTGTACTAAGTGCTTGGGAAGTACAAGTTGGCAACATATAGGGATGGTCCCTACCCAACAGCGGGCTCACAGTCTAGAAGGGGGAGACGGACAACAAAAAAAACCATATTCACAAAATAAAATAAATAGAATAGTAAATATGTACAAGTAAAATAAATAGAGTAATAAATCTGTACAAACATATACAGGTGCTGTGGGGAAGGGAAGGAGGTAAGGGGGGTTGGGGAGGGGGAGGAGGGGGAGAAGAAGGAAGGGGCTCAGTCTGGGAAGGCCTCCTGGAGGAGGTGAGCTCTCAATAGGGATTAGAAGCAGCGTGGCTCAGTGGCAAGAGCCCAGGCTTTGGAGTCAGAGGTCACAGGTTCGGATACCATCTCTGCCAGTTGTCCGCTGGGTGACTTTGGGCAAGTCACTTCACATCTCCAGGCCTCAGTTACCTCATCTGTCAAATGGGGATGAAGACTGTGAGCCCCACGGGGGGCAACCTGATCACCCTGTAACCTCCCTAGTGCTTAGAACAGTGCTTTGCACATAGTAGAGAAGCAGCGTGGCTCAATGGAAAGAGCCCGGGCTTTGGAGTCAGAGGTTGTGGGTTCAAATCCCGGCTCTGCCACTTGTCAGCTGTGTGCCTCTTCTAGACTGTGAGCCCGCTGTTGGGTAGGGACTGTCTCTATATGTTGCCAACTTGTACTTCCTAAGAGCTTAGTCCAGTGCTCTGCACATAGTAAGCGCTCAATAAATACGATTGAATGAATGAATGAATGGCTCCCTCTCACAGCCCCCAGGGGTTCGGAGAGCCAAGCGAGGGTAGGGACCGTCTCTCTATGTTGCCAACTTGTACTTCCTAAGAGCTTAGTACAGTGCTCTGCACACAGTAAGCGCTCAATGAATACGATTGAATGAATGAATGAACTCTGGGCTGGCTCCCTCTCGCAGCCCGCAGGGCCCTGGGGTTGGACAGCCAGGCGGGGGTAGGGACCGTCACTAGATGTTGCCAACTTGGACTTCCCAAGCGCTTAGTCCAGTGCTCTGCACACAGTAAGCGCTCAATAAATACGATTGAATAAATGAATGAACTCTTGGCTGGCTCCCTCTCGCAGCCCCCAGGGCCCTGGGAGTTGGAGAGCCAGGCGAGGGTAGGGACGGTCCTTACATGTTGCCAACTTGTACTTCCCAAGCGCTTAGTCCAGTGCTCTGCACGCAGTAAGCGCTCAATAAATACGAATGAATGAATGAATAAATAAATAAATACGATTGAATGAATGACTTTGGGCAAGTCACTTAACTTCTCTGGGCCTCAGTGACCTCATCTGGAAAATGGGGATGAAGACTGTGAGCCCCCCGTGGGACAACCTGATCACCTTGTAACCTCCTCAGCGCTTAGAACAGGGCTTGGCACATAGTAAGCGCTTAATAAATGCCATCATTATTAGTATTAGTAGTAGTAGACTGTGAGCCCCCCGTGGGACAACCTGATCACCTTGTAACCTCCTCAGCGCTTAGAACAGGGCTTGGCACATAGTAAGCGCTTAATAAATGCCATCATTATTAGTATTAGTAGTAGTAGACTGTGAGCCCACTGTTGGGTAGGGACCGTCTCTATATGTTGCCAACTTGGACTTCCCAAGCGCTTAGTCCAGTGCTCTGCACACAGTAAGCGCTCAATAAATACGATTGATTGACAGTAGTAAGCGCTTAATAAATGCCATTATTATTATTATTATTATTCTTAGAACCCATGACCCCCGTCTCCCCAGCCCATCCTCTTTCCACGGAGCCCCGCTGCTTGTGTGAGGATGGGGGCGGACCCGTGGAAAACGGCGCCGGTCGGGCGCTGATGGGCAGAGCGACGGCCCAATAGGAAGCCCGAACGGCGGCGGGCACTGGGAGGGGGCGGGCACAGTCACCACGGCAACGGCGCCAACCATTGGCACACCCGGGGCTCGGCCAATGGGAGAGGCGGGGCGGGGAGGCGGGGCGGGCGGGCGTCATGGTGACGGCGGAGCGGCGTGCGGGCTGACCAATGGGAGCGTCTCGGGCGGGCGTCATGGTAACGGCGGTGGGGCGGGCGGGCTGACCAATGGGGACGTCTCGGGCCGGGCGGGCGTCACGGTGACGGCGGAGTGGCGTGCGGGCTGACCAATGGGGGCGTCCCGGGCGGGCGTCATGGTAACGGCGGTGGGGCGGGCTGACCAATGGCGGCGTCCCGGGCGGGGAGGCGGGCCGGGCGGGCGTCGTGGTAACGGCGGAGTGGCGGGCGGGCTGACTGACCAATGGGGGCGTCCCGGGCGGGGAGGCGGGCCGGGCGGGCGTCGTGGTAACGGCGGAGTGGCGGGCGGACTGACCAATGGGAGCGCCCCGGGCGGGGAGGCGGGCCGGGCGGGCGTCGTGGCAACGGCGGAGTGGCGTGCGGGCTGACCAATGGGGGCGTCCGGGGGGCGGGGCCCGGGCCCGGGGGTCCCTCCGGGGAAGGGGCGACAGCTCGGGGGGCCGGGACCGGGACACGGTGCCCAGCGCGGCCGGCGGCGGCGGCGGCGGCGGCGGCGGCGGCGGCCATTCATTCATCCATCCATTCTTTCATTCATCCAATCGTAATTATTGAGCGCTTACTGGGTGCGGAGCACTGGACTAAGCGCTTGGGAAGTCCAAGTCGGCGAGGCGGCTGTGCGTGAGTGTCCGGGGGAGGGGAGGGGCTTCGGGCCGTGACCCCTGACCCGGCCCCCCGGGGTGGCCCCCCGCTCTCCCTGGCCTCCCGTGGGGAAGCCCGTGCCCCCCCATCTCCCCCCCCCTGCCCTGCCCTGCCCCACCGCGGCTGTGTGGGGGTCTCGTGGGGTCCATCCCCCTCCCCCCAGCCCGGTCCCCCTTTGTCCTCCCCGGGCCCCGCCCCCTCGCAGCCTGGGCGATGCCGCGGGGAGGGAGCAGGTGCCGGGGAGTGGGGGGGAGGAGGGGGGATGCCCGAGCCCCCAGGGCCGCCCCCTCCCCTCTGGGGACCCGGGGGACGGGACAAAACGGGGCTGGAGCCCCCAGGGCCACCCCCTCAAGCCGCTGCCCCTTCCCCTCTGGGGAGCTGGGGGAGGGGACCCCAGGGGGCTGGAGCCCCCAGTGCCACCCCCTCCCCTCTGGAGACCCGGGGGACGGGACAAAAGGGAGCTGGAGCCCCCAGTGCCACCCCCTAACTCTGCCAAGTAACCCACTGCCCCCTCCCCGCCCCTTTCCGGGGAGCTGGGGCTGGAGGAGGGGACCCCAGGGGGCTGGAGCCCCCAGTGCCCCCCACCTTGCCCACCCCACTGATCCGCCGCCCCCTCCCCACTCCCTTCCTGGGAACTGGGGGAGGGAACATCAAGGGGCTGGAGCTCCCAGTGCCACCCTCTCGGCCACCCCACTAATCCGCTGCCCCTTCCCTTCTGGGGGGCTGGACGAGGGGACCCCAGGGGGCTGGAGCCCCCCGTGCCCCCCCCCCCGCCCACCCCACTGATCCGCCGCCCCCTCCCCACTCCCTTCCTGGGAACAGGGGGAGGGGACACCAAGGGGCTGGAGCCCCCAGTGCCACCCCCTCAAGCCGCTGCCCCTTCCCCTCTGGGGAGCTGGGGGAGGGGACCCCAGGGGGCTCAGCCCCCAATGCCCCCCCCCGGCCACCCCACTAATCCGCCGCCCCCTTCCCTCTGGGGAGCTGGGGGAGGGGACAAAAGGGGGCTGGAGCCCCCAGTGCCACCCCCCTCTCCCACCCCACTCTGCCAATGATCCCACTGTCCCCTCCCTACCCCCTCCGGGGACCTGGGGCAGGGAGAGAGGACATCAGTGCCACCCCCTTAACCCACTGTCCCTTCCCTGCCCCCCTCCGGGGAGCTGGGGCTGGAGGAGGGGACCCCAGGGGGCTGGGCTGGAGCCCCCAGTGCCACCCCTTCACCCACCCCACTAATCCACTGCCCCCTCCTCTATGGGGAACTTGCATATATATATATATATATACACACACATATATATTTACACCTGTATGTATGTTTGTACGTATTTATAATTTATTTTATTTGTGCATATTTATTCCATTTATTTTGTTTGGTTAATATGTTTTGTTTTGTTCTCTGTCTCCCCCTTCTAGACTGTGAGCCCACTGTTGGGTAGGGACCGTCTCTAGATGTTGCCAACTTGGACTTCCCAAGCGCTTACTCCAGTGCTCTGCGCACAGTAAGCGCTCGATAAATACGATTGAATGAATGAATGAATGAGGGGACCCCAGGGGGCTGGAGCCCCCAGTGCCACCCCCTCACCCACCCCACTAATCCGCCGCCCCCTCCCCACCCCCTTCCGGGGAGCTGGGGCTGGAGGAGGGGACCCCAGGGGGCTGGAGCCCCCAGTGCCACCCCCCCACTCACCCCACTAATCCGCTGCCCCCTCCCCACCCTCTTCCGTGAAACTGGGGGAAGGGACATCAGGGGGCTGGAGCCCCCAGTGCCACCCCCCTCCCCCATAGCTAATTAACCCACTGTCCCCTCCCTGTCCCCCCTCTGGGGAGCTGGGGCTGGAGAAGGGACCCCCAGGGGGCTAGAGTCCCCAATACCCACTATGGGGCTGAGGGAGGGGACCCCAGGGGGCTCCAGTCCCCAGTGCCACCCCCCTCCCTGCCCACCTCCTGGAAGCTGGGGCTGGGGGAGCCAAAGGGAAAAGGGAACCCCGGGTGCTTGAGAATCCCCCAGCCCCTCAGCTGTCCGGAGCAAGAGCCGCCAAGGGCCTAGATCCTCCAGAGAAATTCAGGCTGGGGGATGTCAACGCCTGGCTTTCCCATGTCCTTACCTCCCTGCCCCACTCCGGGAAGCTGGGGCTGGGAGAGGAGGGAACCCTGGGTGCTTGAGAATCCCCCAGGCCCTCAGCTGTCCGGAGCAAGAGCCGCCAAGGGCCTAGATCCTCCAAAGAAATTCAGGCTGGGGGGGGGGGGTCAACGCCTGGCTTTCCCATGTCCTTACCTCCCTGCCCCACTCCGGGAAGCTGGGGCTGGGAGAGGAGGGAACACTGTGTCCTTGAGAATCCCCCAGGCCCTCAGCTGTCCGGAGCAAGAGCCGCCAACGGCCTAGATCCTCCAGAGAAATTCAGGCTGGAGGGGGTCAACGCCTGGCTTTCCCATGTCCTTACCTCCCTGCCCCACTCCGGGAAGCTGGGGCTGGGAGAGGAGGGAACCCTGCGTGCTTGAGAATCCCCCAGGCCCTCAGCTGTCCGGAGCAAGAGCCGCCAACCGCCTAGATCCTCCAGAGAAATTCAGGCTGGGGGGTGTCAGCGCCTGGCTTTCCCATATCCTTACCTCCCTGCCCCACTCTGGGAAGCTGGGGCTGGGGGAGCCAAAGGGAAAAGGGAACCCTGCTGGGGGGTGTCAGTGCCTGGCTTTCCCATGTCCTTACCTCCCTGCCCCACTCCGGGAAGCTGGGGCTGGGAGAGGAGGGAACCCTGGGTGCTCGAGAATCCCCCAGCCCCTCAGCTGTCCGGAGCAAGAGCCGCCAACGGCCTAGATCCTCCAGAGAAATTCAGGCTGGGGGGGGGGGTCAACGCCTGGCTTTCCCATGTCCTTACCTCCCTGCCCCACTCCGGGAAGCTGGGGCTGGGAGAGGAGGGAACCCTGCGTGCTTGAGAATCCCCCAGGCCCTCAGCTGTCCGGAGCAAGAGCCGCCAACCGCCTAGATCCTCCAAAGGAATTCAGGCTGGGGGGTGTCAACGCCTGGCTTTCCCATGTCCTTACCCCCATGCCTGGCTCACCTGCCCCTTTAACCTCCCCCCCCAACCCCTGATGCCCCCTCTTCCAACCCCTTCCCACCTGTTCCTCTTCTTCCAGGACAGCCCGGGGAAGCAGCATGGTCCAGACGGCGCTATGGGGGCGGAAAGGGTGACGGCCCGAGAGCTGTGTGAGAACGACGACCTGGCCACCAGCCTCGTTCTGGACCCCTACCTGGGTTTCCGGACCCACAAGATGAATGTCAGGTGGGTGGGTGGGTGGCAAACGGGAGGGGAGAGAAGGGGAGAGGAAGCCCTCCGCGGGCTTGAAGGAGGGAGCGGAGAGGAGAGCGGGTACGGAAAGAGAAAAGCAGAGGAGGGAGGGGTTCTCTGTTAGGCCTGAGCCTGGTCTGTGGGAATCAATCAGTCCTATTTATTGAGCGAGCACTGTACTAAGCGCTTGCATGGCTCAGTGGAAAGAGCCCGGGCTTTGGAGTCAGAGGTCATGGGTTCGAATCCCAACTCCGCCACATCTCTGCTGTGTGATCTTGGGCAAGTCACTTCTCTGGGCCTCAGTTCCCTCATCTGTAAAATGGGGTTTAAGACTGTGAGCCCCACGCGGGACAACCTGATCGCCCTGTATCCTCCCCAGCGCTTAGAACAGTGCTTTGCACATAGTAAGCGCTTAACAAATGCCAATTATTATTATTATTATTATTACAGTATAACAGACACATTCCCCATCCACAAGGAGCGTGGCTCCTAGAGAAGCAGCGTGGGTCAGTGGAAAGAGCCCGGGCTTGGGAGCCAGCGGTCATGGGTTCTAATCCCGGCTCTGCCGCTTATCGGCTGTGTAACTCGGGGCAAGCCACCTTCTCTTAGAACAGTGCTTTGCACGTAGTAAGCACTTAGCAAATGCCATCATTATTATTCTCTGTGCCTCAGTGACCTCACCTGTAAAATGGGAATTAAGACCGTGAGCCCCACGTGGGACAACCTGATTACCTTGTATCCCCCCGGCGCTTAGAACAGTGCTTTGCACATAGTAAGCGCTTAACAAATACCATCCTTATTATTAGGGAGTTTACAGTCTACAGGTGGAGACATGGTAATATAAATAAATAATGGATACGGACAGAAGTGCTTTGGAATCAAGTTTGGGGACTGGGAGAGGATTCTCCCCCCACCACCCCGAGCCGTTTTGGGCCGAGCAAAGCGGGACTGTCTCTATATGTTGCCAATTTGTACTTCCCAAGCGCTTAGTACAGTGCTCTGCACATAGTAAGCGCTCAATAAATACGATTGATGATGATGATGATGGTTAGTTTGGGGCACCTTGGAGGCTGGTGCCTGTGAAATCCCTGGGTCTTCCCAGAGAAGCAGCGTGGCTCAGTGGAAAGAGCCCGGGCTTTGGAGTCGGAGGTCAGGGGTTCGAATCCCGGCCCCGCCAACTGTCAGCTGTGTGACTTTGGGCAAGTCGCTTCACTTCTCTGGGCCTCGGTTCCCTCATCTGTGAAATGGGGATTAAGACTGTGAGCCCACTGTGGGACAACTTTATCACCTTGTAACCTCCCCAGCGCTTAGAACAGTGGTTTGCACGTAGTAAGTGCTTAATAAATGCCATTATTATTATTATCATCTTCCTGGGTTGTGGGCAGGACTGTCCTTTGGGGGTGCAGGGGGCGGGGCTAAGTGAGGTCTTCTAGACTGTGAGCCCGCTGTTGGGTAGGGACCGTCTCTATGTGTTGCCAACTTGTACTTCCCAAGCACTTAGTACAGTGCTTTGCACACAGTCAGCACTCAGTAAATACGATTGATTGATTGATTGAGGTGAGAGGTGCTGGAAGACAGGAAGGGGAAGAATGTGGGGGAGGAGCTGGGAATCAATCAATCAATCAATCGTATTTATTGAGCGCTTACTGTGTGCAGAGCACTGTACTAAGCGCTTCGGAAGTCCAAGTTGGCAACATATAGAGACAGTCCCTACCCAACAGTGGGCTCACAGTCTAAAAGGGGGAGACAGAGAACAAAACCAAACATACTAACAAAATAAAATAAAGAGAATAGATATGTACAAGTAAAATAAATAAATAAATACATAGAGTAATCATCATCATCATCAATCATATTTATTGAGCGCTTACTGTGTGCAGAGCACTGTACTAAGCGCTTGGGGAAGTCCAAGTTGGCAACATATAGAGACAGCCCCTACCCAACAGTGGGCTCACAGTCTAAAAGGGGGAGACAGAGAACACAACCAAACATACTAACAAAATAAAATAAAGAGAATAGATATGTACAAGTAAAATAAATAAATAGAGTAATCATCATCATCATCAATCGTATTTATTGAGCGCTTACTGTGTGCAGAGCACTGTACTAAGCGCTTGGGAAGTCCAAGTTGGCAACATCTAGAGACAGTCCCTACCCAACAGTGGGCTCACAGTCTAAAAGGGGGAGACAGAGAACAAAACCAAACATACTAACAAAATGAAATAAAGAGAATAGATATGTACAAGCAAAATAAATAAATAAATAGAGTAATCATCATCAATCGTATTTATTGAGCGCTTACTGTGTGCAGAGCACTGTACTAAGCGCTTGGGAAGTCCCAAGTTGGCAACATCTAGAGACAGTCCCTACCCAACCGTGGGCTCACAGTCTAAAAGGGGGAGACAGAGAACACAACCAAACATACTAACAAAATAAAAAAAATAGAATAGATAGGTACAAGTAAAATAAATAGAGTAATCATCATCATCATCAATCGTATTTATTGAGCGCTTACTGTGTGCAGAGCACTGTACTAAGCGCTTGGGAAGTCCAAGTTGGCAACATCTAGAGACGGTCCCTACCCAACAGTGGGCTCACAGTCTAAAAGGGGGAGACAGGGAACACAACCAAACATACTAACAAAATAAAATAAAAAGAATAGATATGTGCAAGTAAAATAAATAGAGTAATAAATCTGTACCAACATATATACATATATACAGGTGCTGTGGGGAAGGGAAGGAGGTAAGGGGGGGGCAAGGCCCAGCTTGGGTGGCTGTGGCCGAGGGGAGGCCCCGGGTCACCCCGGGCCCGGTCCGGCCGTTCCCCGAGCCCGGGCCCGGTCCTGCTTTCCCCCCAGCCCGGTGCCGGCCCTGCGGCGGCAGCATCATCTGCGCACGGCGCTGGAGGCATTTCGGAAGCAGCGGGACCTGGAAGCGGCATACCGTGCCCTGACCCTCGGCGGCTGGAGGGCCCACTACTTCCAGAGCCGGAGGCGGCAGCAGGAGGCCTCCCTCAAGGCTCACGTGAGTGCCGCCGTGCCACCTGGGGAAGGCGCCTGGGCCCCGCCGTCCGAGGACCTGGGCTTCTCATTCATTCAATCGTATTTATTGAGTGCTTACTGCGTGCAGAGCACTGGACTAAGCGCTTGGGAAGTCCAAGTTGGCAACATCTAGAGACATCCCGACCCAACAGCGGGCTCACGGTCTAGAATCTGGGAAATAGCACGGCTTAGTGGATAGAGCCCGGGCCTGGGAATCAGGAGGACCTGGGTCCTTCTCCCGGCTCCGCCACTTGCCTGCTACATGACGCTGGGGAAGTCACTTCCCTTTCCAGCGCTTAGAACAGTGCTTTGCACATAGTAAGCGCTTAACAAATGCCGTCATTATTATTATTATTGTTTTCTGGGACTCAGTTCCCTCATCTGTAAAATGGGGAGAAGAGTGGGAACCCCCTGTGGGACAGGGACTGGGTCTAACCAGATTAACTCGTAGAGAAGCAGCATGGCTCAGTGGAAAGAGCCCGGGCTTTGGAGTCAGAGGTCATGGGTTCAAACCCCGGCTCCGCCAATTGTCAGCTGGGTGACTTTGGGCAAGTCACTTCACTTCTCTGGGCCTCAGTTCCCTCAGCTGTAAAATGGGGATTAAGACTGTGAGCACCCCCATGGGACAACCTGATCGCCTTGTTACCTCCCCAGCGCTTACAACAGTGCTTTGCACATAGTAAGCGCTTAATAAATGCCATTATTAATTATCTACCCCAGTTCTAAGCACCATCATTATTGTAATCATCCCGGCTCCACCACTTGCTGGCCGTGTGACCTCGGGCAAGTCTCTTGGCTGCCCTGGGCCTCCGTTTTCTCGTCTGTAAAATGGGGATTCAATACCTGTTCTCCCTCCTGCTTAGACCATGAGCCCCCGTGGGACAGGGGCTGTGTCCGACCTGGTAAACTCCCCTCTGCTCCAGTGCTCGGCACAGAGTAAGCGCTGAATGAACCCTCCCGTGCTTATCAATTTCATTCATGCATTCATTCAATCGTATTTATCGAGCACTTACTGCGTGCGGAGCACTGTACTAAGCTCTTGGGAAGGACAAGTCGGCAACATATAGAGACGGTCCCTCCCCGACAACGGGGTCACGGTCTAGAAGGGGGAGACAGACAACAAAACATGGAGACTGGTGTCAAAATCGCCAGAACAAATAGAATTAAAGCTATATGCACATTTTCCCACAGATCTACCGCTACCTCCGCGCCTTCCTGCCCGAGAGTGGGTTCACCATTCTTCCGTGCACCCGCTATTCTCTG
Organism: Tachyglossus aculeatus; assembly: GCF_015852505.1. NCBI lineage: Eukaryota > Metazoa > Chordata > Mammalia > Monotremata > Tachyglossidae > Tachyglossus > Tachyglossus aculeatus. The sequence goes on along the minus strand of NC_052075.1, from coordinate 50,044,463 downwards.
GAAACCAACGGGGCCAAGGTGGTCTCCACCCGAGCCTGGTAGGGAGGCCGGCGCTGGATCGGACCGGGGGTGGGCCGAGGCGGGGAGGAGGACGGGGGCTCCCGAGGGCTCTTCCCTCTGCTTTGTTCTCCAAAGGGGATACTGGGAGATGTGGTGCCCGTCCCCTGGACTGGTGGGAGGCAGAGTCTTCGTCTTTTGGGGGGTGACCGGGCAGTGGAGGAGGCCCCTCGGGGTCTTTGCCCTCCCCGCCGTCCTCCCACTGTCCCCCCTCCCCCCTGCCACGGTCACCAGGAAGAAGCACGAGAAGCTGGAACTGCTGGTGGGCTGCATCGCGGAGCTGCGGGAGGCCGACGAGGAGCTTCTGCGGGCCGGAGAGAACGACTTCAGCGTCATGTACTCCACCCGCAAGCGCAGCACTCGCCTCTGGCTGGGCCCCGCTGCCTTCATCAATCACGGTGAGAATGGGACTGCCGGGGACCGCCCCCCGACCTCTGTGGCCCCGGGCCCCACCCCCGGCACGGGCCCGCCGCCTTCCTTGACCGAGGACGGAGTCCGTCTGTGCCCCCGTAACCCTCTCCCCGCCTCGTCCCCTGGGTCTCAGACAGGGCACCCCCCCCGCCCCCCAGCCCCGGCCCAGCGGCCTGTCCTCACCCGACTTCTTTTCTCTCCCTGTGGCTTCCTCCCATCCCCCGGAGCACCCAGACTGTAGGCCCAATTGTAAGGTAAGGCCCAAGGGCAGGGGCAGCAGCCGGGTCGGGGGTGGAGGGCGAGCGGCCGGGGGAGGGAGGGGTGACCGTCACCCCCAGAAGAACGCTTTGGAGAGGCATAGAGGGTGCCCAGAGCCCCTCCAGAGCAGAGCCCAGAGGCCCCGTGTCATTGCCCCCCAGTTCGTGCCCTCGGACGGAAACGCCGCCTGCGTCAAGGTTCTGCGAGACATCGAGCCCGGCGAGGAGGTGACGTGTTTCTACAGTGACAGCTTCTTCGGGGAGCAGAACGAGCTGTGCGAGTGCTTCACCTGTGAGAGGTCAGGGCCGCGGGGAGCAGACGGCGCCCGGGAGAGCCGCCGAGGAGAGGCTGGAGGGGTGGGGGCGCGGGCACCTTTAACACGTCCCACGGCCTCCCTCTCCAGGAAGGGGGAAGGGGCTTTCCGGCCGCAGGAGAAGGCCCCGCCGGCGGCGGCCCCGACCCCCCCGGAGAAGTATCAGCTGCGGGAGACCGAGCGGCGGCTGCGGAGGAACCGGCCGGGCAGGACGGGGCCCGGGGGAAAAGCCTGGGGCTGCCACTACCCCTTGCATCGGGACCTGCTCTGTGGTAAGCGCCCCACTCAGGCCGCCATCCCCCAGTCCTCCTCCCCCCCACCCCGCCACCCCTCTCCCGAGGCCTCCCCGGGTTCTCCAGCGGGTCCACCTCCGACGCAGCCTTTCTTTGTCCGTGTCCTTCCGTGTCTCTTCCTTCAGCCGCCTGCCACCCGCTCCGGGTCCCGCCCCCCGGCCGCCCCGCTCCCGCCCTGTGGCTCCAGTGGCTGCCCCGGCCTCGGCCGTCCCCGCGCCCCCGCCGCCGCCCGGCCCGCCGGCCCGCCGCCGGTCCTCGCCTGCCTTCCCTGCGGCCCCTGACGGTGGCCCTCCATCCCTGGGGGGGCTGCGGGCCTCGTTGCCGCCTGCGGGGCGAGCCGGTCATAGCCCTGGCCCGGGCCCTGCCCCGCCGCCTCCCGGCGGCGCCGGTGCCCCCCGGCCAGGACTGGCACTGGGCCCGGCGGTACGGGCTCCCCCGCGTAGTACGGGTGGACCTGAGCGGGGCCGCCCCCCGTCCCCGGCTGCCTTCCGCCCCTCCGAAACGGACTGTGGCCTTCGCCCCCTTTTCCCCATCCAAGCGGCTCCGCCTGGTCCTCAGCGATGGGGCCCTGGCCCTCACACCGACCGAGGAGACCCACTGAGCCCGGGGGGAGAGGGGCCCCTGCCCCGACTCGCTCTCTTCCCCAAGACCCTCCCCATCCTCAGATCAGCAGGGAATTCACTGGGGAAGGTCAGGGGGTGCAGGGGAGGGGGGCTTGCCAATTTCAGAGACGTCCCCCCCCCCAGTCCAGCCTCCTAGCTCTACCCCCGAGACCTCCACCTCCAGTCCCCTCAGGGACCCAGGTGTCCTGCTCCCTCAAACCAGCGGGGAGCTGACAGCCCCCCTTTCCCCACCACACCACTCTTGCCTCAGCCCCTCGCGGGCGCAAAGCCATAAGTGCGGAGGGGGTGTGAAGAGACCAAGCTCACCTGGCTCCTTCCCCCCCCACACACCCCCCAACCCCGTATCTGTGACTGTTTTGGGTGGGACTTGAAGAGGCCCGGGGTTCCCCCAAAATGCAGGATTGGGGGGTTCATGGGCACCCTCAGGATCGCAGACAGAAAGCGTGCGTGTTTATGGGGATGACGACTGGGGCTAGGGTGGCTTGTTTTTCTACTCTTTGCAGTACGTTGGAGTGAGTGCAAACGTGTGAGTGTGTAAACGTGTGAGTGTGTATCTCCCTCCTTGGGTCAGAGGGGCAGGGCCCCAGCCCCATCCCCGCTGCGCCTTGGTTTCCCCCCCCGCCCCGGGTCACTGGTGCTAAACGGGAGGTGGCCGGGGGAGGAGGGGACAACAGGGAGTTTGAAATCCTTTTTTTATAAAGTTCCCTTTGGCCTGAACCCATGAGTTGTGCGTGAGCTGTTATTGAGGGATGGGGCAGAGGACTGCCTCATCCCTGAGCTTGGGTCAAAGGAGGCCCATCAAACAGGCCTTCCTTCACCCTCCTGACCTGTCCGTCCGCCTCTTCTTCATCGGGGGAGAGAGGGGCCGACCCATCTGGAGCCACTGGTATTCATTCAATCGTATTGAGCGCTTACTGTGTGCAGAGCACTGTACTAAGCGCTTGGGAAGTACAAGTTGGCAACATATAGAGACGGTCCCTACCCAACAGTGGGCTCATCTGCAAAATGGGGATTAAAAGTGTGAGCCCCTTGTGGGACAACCTGATTACCCTCTATCTACCCCAGTGCTTAGAACACTGCCTGGCACATAAGAAGTGCTGAACAAATACCATCATTATTATTATTATTATTTACACTAGGTCATGCTTTTAATCCAAGCTCTCAGTGAGCCCACTATTGGGTAGGGACTGTCTCTATATGTTGCCAACTTGTACTTCCCAAGCGCTGAGTACAGTGCTCTGCACACAGTAAGCGCTCAATAATTACGATTGATGATGATGATGCTCTGCTCCCATTAAGTGCTCAATAAATACCACTGATTGATGGACTGATCTACAGGCAGGACAGGAGTCTCTGCTTAAATACAGACCAGGTTTTCCTCAACATGTGAAACTTTGAGGAGATGCTAAAGATGACCCTACCATCATTATTTTCAAGAAGGAAATGAAAAACCAAAGAGCTACACTTGAAACAGCTCACTAATTGCCTCTGCTGGGCCTTGCTACCCTCTGGTATAATTTCTGGTTCTGCCTCGCAGGTTTGGGGGAGATCAGCTACTTCTTCTCTAGCCTCTGCAGAGCTTCCTGCAGGAGAGGAAATGCTAATCAGTCAATCAATCAATCATATTTATTGAGCGCTTACTGCGTGCAGAGCACTGTACTAAGCACTTGGGAAGTACAAGTTGGCAACATATGGAGACGGTCCCTACCCAACAGTGGGCTCACAGTCTAGAAGTCTTCCTACGAGACTTCAGGACATCTCTACTTGGATGTCCCACCAACACCTCTTAACATCTAGAAGAACTTCTCTGTGACTCAGTTACCTCATCTGCAAAATGGGGATTAAAAGTGTGAGCCCCTTGTGGGACAACCTGATTACCCTCTATCTACCCCAGTGCTTAGAACACTGCCTGGCACATAAGAAGTGCTGAACAAATACCATCATTATTATTATTATTATTTACACTAGGTCATGCTTTTAATCCAAGCTCTCAGTGAGCCCACTATTGGGTAGGGACTGTCTCTATATGTTGCCAACTTGTACTTCCCAAGCGCTGAGTACAGTGCTCTGCACACAGTAAGCGCTCAATAATTACGATTGATGATGATGATGCTCTGCTCCCATTAAGTGCTCAATAAATACCACTGATTGATGGACTGATCTACAGGCAGGACAGGAGTCTCTGCTTAAATACAGACCAGGTTTTCCTCAACATGTGAAACTTTGAGGAGATGCTAAAGATGACCCTACCATCATTATTTTCAAGAAGGAAATGAAAAACCAAAGAGCTACACTTGAAACAGCTCACTAATTGCCTCTGCTGGGCCTTGCTACCCTCTGGTATAATTTCTGGTTCTGCCTCGCAGGTTTGGGGGAGATCAGCTACTTCTTCTCTAGCCTCTGCAGAGCTTCCTGCAGGAGAGGAAATGCTAATCAGTCAATCAATCAATCATATTTATTGAGCGCTTACTGCGTGCAGAGCACTGTACTAAGCACTTGGGAAGTACAAGTTGGCAACATAAAGAGACAGTCCCTACCCAACAGTGGGCTCACAGTCTAGAAGGGGGAGACAGAGAACAAAACCAAACATATTAACAAAATAAAATAAATAGAATAGATATGTACAAGTAAAATAAGTAGAGTAATAAATCTGTACAAACATACATATATACAGGTGCTGTGGGGAAGGGAAGGAGGTAAGACTGGGGGACGAGGGGGAGATCTAAGCTCTTGTGGGCAAAGAACATTAATTCAATTGTATTGAGCGCTTACTGTGTGCAAAGCGCTGTACTAAGTGCTTGGGGGAGAGTACAATAGAACAATAGACATTCCTTGCCCACAACAAGCTTGGGATGGTTACCTTTGTGGAACCAGAACCAAACAAAGTCCTCCACTTCGGGTATTTCCAATTCAAGTGAAAGTCACTTCCAACGTTCCTAAGTTTCCCTCCCCCGTCTCATCTTGTACTTCCCAAGTGCTTAGTACAGTGCTCTGCACACAGAAAGCGCTCAATAAATACGATTGGTTGATTGATTACAACACACTGGTGACGATGGTAATAATAACGATCATTCTAATCCCGGCTCCAACACTTACCTGTTGTGTGGCCTCCTCTGGGCCTCGGTTCCCTCCTCTGGGAAATGGCGATCGAGACTGTGAGCCCCATGTGGGACGAGGACCGTGTCCACCCCGATTTTAATCAATCGTATTTATTGAGCGCTTACTGTGCGCACAGCACTGTACTAAGCGCTTAACAAATTTGCTTTTATCCACCCCAGCGCTTAGTACGGTGCCTGGCACATAGTAAGCGCTTAACAATAATAGCGCATTTATTAAAGGCTTACTATGTGTCAAGCACTGTTTTAAGCACTGGAGTAGATATTCTATTTTATTTTGTTAATATGTTTTGTTGTCTGTCTCCCCCATCTAGACTGTGAGCCCGCTGTTGGGTAGGGACCGTCTCTATATGTTGCCAACTTGTACTTCCCAAGCGTTTAGTACAGTGCTCTGCACACAGTGAGCGCTCAATAAATACGATTGAATGAATACAAGGTCATCAGAATGGACCCAATCCCTATCCCCCATAAGGACCACAGTCTAAGAGGGTGGGGGAACGGGTATTTAATCCCTATTTTACAAACGAGGAAACTGAGGCACAGAGAAGTTAAGTGACTTGCCCAAGGTCACACAGCAAGCAGTCGGCAGAGCTGAGATTAGAACTCGGGTCTTCTGACTCCCGGGCCTGAGCTTCTTTCCACTAGTCGATCCTGCTACTTGAGATATTGGTCTGAACTTTATACTGAGAAGCAGTGCGGCTCAATGGAAAGAGTATGGGCTTGGGAGTCTGAGGTCATGGGTTCGAATCCTGGCTCTGCCACTTGTCTGCTATGTGACTTTGGGCAAGTCACTTAACTTCCCTGTGCCTCAGTTCCCTCATCTGGAAAATGGGGATTAAGACCGTGAGCCCCACGTGGGACAACCTAATCACCTTGTATCCCCCCCAGCGCTTAGAACAGCACATAGTAAGCGCTTAGCAAATATCATTATTATTATTATTACAGCTGATCCTGTTGTGGTACTGTTTGTGAATGAAGGCTCCCAGGAGCCGGACGGGGAATAGATTTGAAAGGGAGACAGTATGGCTTAGTGGAAAGAGCGCAGGCCTGAGAGTCAGAGGGCCTGGGTTCTAATTCCGTGCCCGCCACTCGTCTGCCGTGGACCCCGGGTGGGCCACTTCACTTTGCCGTGCCTCAGTTTGCTCATTTGTAAACTGGGGATTAAGACTACGCCCACGTGGGACACGAACTGTGTCCAACCTGACTAGCTTGTATCCACCCCAGCGCTTAGTACAGTGTCTGACACACGGTAAGCACTTACCAAACATGAAACACCGGGAACAAAAAGGACACACGTGGGCATATTACCTCTCTGAGTGCTCAACCTGGGGTCATTTTGGCAAAGGTACAGTTGAGGAACCAATCCCCATATATAATTTTTACCGTATGGGAACATTGGTGCCAACGAAGGTTGGCATTCGATGTAGCATGGCCTAGTGGAAAGAGCAGAGGTCTGGGATTCGGAAGTCCTGGGTTCTAATCCCAGCTCGGCCACCTGTCAGCTGTGTGACCTTCAGCACTCCAATGTGCCTCAGTTTCCTCATTTGTAAAAATGGAGATTAACTCCTACTCCATACCCAGACCAGGAGCACCATGCGGGACAGGGACTGTGTCCAGCCTGATTAATCTTGTATTTACCACAGCGCTTGGCACATAGTAAGCGCTTAAATACCATCATTATGGTTATGAAATTGAGACTGTGAGCCCCACATGGGACAGCCGATCTGCTTGTATTCACCCCAGCGCTTAGTACACTGCCTGGCACATAGCGCTTAACAAATACCACAATTATTATCATCAATAATAATTAATTATTATTACTTATTAAAATAAATAAATAAATAAATGTTTATTGAAATGTTATTGAAAATAATAATAATAATAAGTAATAGCCCTTATTTTTATTTTAAAGAAATTGAATGGTAAACTATGTACCTTTTCAGGATCCATTTTGGCCCAAAGACTAGAGAGACAAAATGTTCTAATAATAATAATACTTGGAATTTGCATAATACAGTTATTTTTCCAAAGTGTTTTTTTCATTGCGTATTGCATATTTTTTTTTTTTTGCAACATCCCTGTATCCCTGTGAAGTAAGGAGAGGTAGGTGGAGCCCGCTGTTGGGTAGGGACCATCTCTATATGTTGCCAACTTGTACTTCCCAAGCGCTTTGTCTAGTGCTCTGCACACAGTAAGCGCTCAATAAATACGGCTGAATGAATGAATGAATGAATTATCAGTTTGGACACTGCCCTTGTCCCACGTGGGGTTCATAGTCTCCATCCCCATTTTACAGATGAGGTAACAGGCACAGAGAAGTGAAGTGACTTGCCCAAAGTCACACAGCAGACAAGCGGCGGAGCCGGGATTAGAACCCACGGACCTCTGACTCCCGAGCCCGTGTTTGGAACAGTGCTTGGCACATGGAAACCATTTAACAAGTACAATTATTATTATTGTGCAGTTTCCAGGAACCGAATGGTATCATCAGTCCAAGGGCCACTTGTTTCATCCTCGTGCTGTGGGCCGGGGCTTTATTTCTTTTTCCCAGAGGAAATTACATTTCAATCTGTATCATCATCATCATCAATCGTATTTATTGAGCGCTTACTATGTGCAGAGCACTGTACTAAGCGCTTGGGAAGTACAAATTGGCAACATATAGAGACAGTCCCTACCCAACAGTGGGCTCACAGTCTAGAAGGGGGAGACAGAGAACAAAACCAAACATACTAACAAAATAAAATAAATAGGATAGATATGTACAAGTAAAATAAATAAATAAATAAATAAATAGAGTAATAAATATGTACAAACATATATACAGGTGCTGTGGGGAAGGGAAGGAGGTAAGAAGGGGGGATGGAGAGGGGGACAAGGGGGAGAGGAAGGAAGGGGCTCAGTCTGGGAAGGCCTCCTGGAGGAGGTGAGCTCTCAGCAGGGCCTTGAAGGGAGGAAGAGAGCTAACTTGGCGGATGGGCAGAGGGAGGGCATTCCAGTATCTTCCTGATGCGCTCACCTGGGCATTCCTGGAAATTGTGGCATCCCCCCGGAAGGGCTACCTCCGCCTTAACAACCCCTGCGGCCCAGTTTCCCCGCAAGCCCCCAGCTAGCCCTCCTGATGAGGGAACTGAGGCCCAGAGAAGTTAAGCGACTTGCCCAAAGTCACACAGCTGACAAGCAGCGGAGTGGGATTTGAACCCATGACCTCTGACTCCAAAAGCCCGGGCTCTTTCCAGGCAAGGTGACTGTGAGGATGGGAGAGAGGAGAAGGACCGCTCCGCCACCCGGCAACTGATCGCTTGTGGTCCCCAGCCCAGCCGGGAAAGGCCCCGACACACTAGTGACGTTGCCTGCAGTTCCAAGATAGTGATCTTTTGTACATATCTATTCTATTCTACATATCTATTCTATTTTATTTTGTTAGTATGTTTGGTTTTGTTCTCTGTCTCCCCCTTTTAGACTGGGAGCCCACTGTTGGGTAGGGACCGTCTCTATATGTTGCCAATTTGTACTTCCCAAGCGCTTAGTCCAGTGCTCTGCACATAGTAAGCGCTCAATAAATACGACTGATGATTGATGATGATCCTGCTGCCACTTGAAGGACTCCGTGGGCGTGCGTGTCTTCAAGAACCTCTGACTCATTTGCCCGCTTTTCCCACCAAAATTTGTGGGAAAACTTTTCCCGTCTTTGCCGCGTGGGTTCATTGTAAACTCCTCGAGGGGAGGGAATGGGACCGCCTTCCCTGTGGTCACGCTGGGCAGGGAACGTTTCTGCTGTTTCTGTCATACTGTCCTCTCATTCATTCAATCGTATTTATTGAGCGCTTACTGTGTGCAGAGCACTGGACTAAGCGCTCGGGAAGTCCAAGTTGGCAACATATAGAGACGGTCCCTGCCCAACAGCGGGCTCACAGTCTAGAAGGGGGAGACAGACAACAAAACAAAAACATATTAACAAAATAAAATAAATAGAAGAAACGTACAAATAAAATAGAGTAATAAAATATGTACAAACATATACATATATACAGGTGCTGTGGGGAGGGGAAGGAGGTGGAATATTATAGCTCTATACACATCATTAATCAAATAGAGTAATAAATATGTACAAATATACACAAGTGCTGTGGGGAGGGGGAGCAGAGGAAAAGGGGGGGATCAGTCTGAGCCCGTTGTTGTGTAGGGACCGTCTCTATAATGTTGCCGATTTGTACTTCCCAAGCGCTTAGCACAGTGCTCTGCACACAGTAATAATAATAATAATAATAAGAGCATTTATTAAGCGCTTACTATGTGCAAAGCACTGTTCTAAGCGCTGGGGAGGTTACAAGGTGAAAGCGCTCAATAAATAATAATGATGATGGCATTTGTTAAGCACTTACTATGTGCAAAGCACCGTTCTAAGTACGAATGAAGGAATGGAAGGCCTCCTGGAGGAGGGTCATTCATTCATTCAATCGTATTTATTGAGCGCTTACTGTGTGCAGAGCACCGTACTAAGCGCTTGGGAAGTACAAGTCCCAATTGCTTGCACGGCTCAGTGGAAAGAGCACGGGCTTTTGGAGTCAGAGGTCTTGGGTTCAAATCCCGGCTCCGCCGCTTGTCAGCTGTGTGACTTTGGGCAAGTCACTTAACTTCTCTGGGCCTCAGTTCCCTCGTCTGGAAAATGGGGATTAAGACTGTGAGCCCCCCACCCCCACCCCCGTGGGACAACCTGATCACCTTGTAACCTCCCCAGCGCTTAGAACAGTGCTTTGCACATAGTAAGCGCTTAACAAATGCCATCATTTATTTTTTTTTAGTACAATGCTCTGCACATAGTAAGTGCTCAATTGATTGATATGGACCTCTCCCAAGCGTGTGGTACAGCATTCAGCACACAGGAAGCGCTTACTAATAATAAAGCGCTTACTATGTCCCAGGCACTGTACTAAGTGCTGGGGTGGATACAAGCAGCAGCAGAAGCAGCATGGCATAGTGGATAGAGCATGGGCCTGGAAATCATGGGTTCTAATCCTGGCTTCTCCACTTTTCATTCATTCATTCATTCAATCGTATTTATTGAGCACTTACTGTGTGCAGAGCACTGGACTAAGCGCTTGGAAAGTACAAGTTGGCAACATATAGGGACGGTCCCTACCCAACAGTGGTATTACTGTATTACCCAACAGAGAACAAAACATATTAACAAAATAAAATAAACCCTTATCTGCTGTGTGACCTTGGGCAAGTTACTTCAATTTGTACTTGTACAAGTACAACTTGTACTTCCCAAGTGCTTAGTACAGTGCTCTGCACACAGTAAGCGCTCAATAAATGTGATTGATTGATTGATTCATGTCTCTGTGCTTCAGTTACCTTATCTGTAACATGAGGATTGAGAATGAGCCCCCCGCTTGGGATAGGGACTGTGTATAATCTGATTTGCTCGTATCTACCCCAGCGCTTTGTACAGTGTTTGGCACTTAGTGAGTGCTTAACAAATACCATTATTATTATTATTATTATTATTATTATACAAGCAAATTGGGTTGAACACAGTCCCTGTCCCACGTGGGGCTCACGCTCTCAATCCCCACTTTGCAGATGAGGTAACCGAGGCCCAGAAAAATCAAGTGACTTGACCGAGGCCACACGGCAGGCAAGTGGCCGAGGCGGGATTCATTCATTCAATCATATTTACTGAGCACTTACTGTGTGCAGAGCACTGTACTAAGCGCTTGGGAAGTCCAAGTTGGCAACATCTAGAGACGGTCATCATCATCATCAATCGTATTTATTGAGTGCTTACTGTGTGCAGAGCACTGTACTAAGCGCTTGGGAAGTCCAAGTTGGCAACATATAGAGACAGTCCCTACCCAACAGTGGGCTCACAGTCTAAAAGGGGGAGACAGAGAACAAAACCAAACATACTAACAAAATAAAATAAATAGAATAGCGGGCTCACAGTCTAGAAGGGGGAGACAGACAACAAAACATATTAACAAAATAAAATTAATAGCCCACTGTGGGGTAGGGACCGTCTCTATATGTTGCCAATTTGTACTTCCCAAGCGCTTAGTACAGCGCTCTGCACACAGTAAGTGCTCAATACGATTGAATGAATGAATGAAATAGAATAAATATGTACAAATAAAATAGAGTAATAAATACGTACAAACATATATACAGGTAATCCCCATTTTACAGATGCCCCATTTTACAGCTCAGTTACCTCATCTGTAAAATGGGGATTCGAACCCGTGACCTCACAACTTACTAAATCCCAGTCACCGAGCAGGGCAGGAGCTGGCAGTAGAAATGACGGTTTACCTTGAACCCTCCACACTCACCCGGCATCGTCTGGGCCCGAGCCAAATGCAAACTTCTTCTTCTCCCCTGTCCCCAAGGAAGGTGTCCTGTCAGCCTCTGTGGCAGCTGGAAGAAAAGGCAGAGAGCAGGACTCAGAAAGGGGAAGGGAGAAGGAGCTCTTGAACTTTGGAAAGATCTTAGTCTCCAGTGAGTATTTACGAACGATTGCTTAGAGAAGCAGCGTGGCTCAGTGGAAAGAACCCGGGCTTTGGAATCAAAGGTCATGGGTTCAAATCCCAGCTCCGCCACTCGTCAGCTGGGTGACTTTGGGCAAGTCGCTTCACTGCTCTGGGCCTCAGTTCCCTCATCTGTCAAATGGGGATGAAGACTGTGAGCCCCATGTGGGACAACCTGATCACCTTGTATCCCCCCAGCGCTTAGAACGGTGCTCTGCATGTAGTAGGCGCTTAACAAATACCATCATCATTATCATGCCTTGATTTGAAGGTGAAGCTTTGTTTTGGCGAGGTAAATATAACTCCCCAAATCTCATCTTGGTTGCAAATGAAGTAGGAAGCGTGGCTCAGTGGAAAGAGTCTGGGCTTAGAGTCTAGAGGGGGAGACTGTATGGTATTAACTTCTGCCTCCCCATCTAGACAGTCTGCTAGGTTTTTTTTAATGGCATTTATTAAGCGTTTACTATGTGCAAAGCACTGTTCTAAGTGCTGGGAAGGTTACAAAGTGATCAGGTTGTCCCACGGGGGGCTCACAGTCAATCCCCATTTTGCAGATGAGGGAACCGAGGCCCAGAGAAGTGAAGTGACTTGCTCAATGTCACACAGCTGATAATTGGTGGAGCCGGGATGTGATCCTGTGACCACTGACTCCAAAGCCCGAGCTCTTTCCACTGAGCCACACTGCTTCTCTAGTTATGCTAGTTACGGGCAGAGAACGTGTCTGCTTATTCTCTTTTACCTTACTCTCCCAAGTGCTTAGAATCAATCAATCATATTTGAGCGCTCACTGTGTGCAGAGCACTGTACTAAGCACTTGGGAAGTACAAGCTGGCAACATATGGAGACAGTCCCTACCCAACAGTGCGCTCACAGTCTAGAAGGGGGAGACAGAGAACAAAACTAAACATACTAACAAAATAAAATAAATAGAATAGATAGGTACAAGTAAAATAAATAAATAGAGTAATAAATATGTACAAACATATATACATATATAGAGGTGCTGTGGGGAAGGGAAGGAGGTAAGATGCGGGGGATGGAGAGGGGGACGAGGGGGAGAGGAAGGAAGGGGCTCAGTCTGGGAAGGCCTCCTGGAGGAGGTGAGCTCTCAGTAGGGCCTTGAAGGGAGGAAGAGAGCTAGCTTGGCGGATGGGCAGAGGGAGGGCATTCCAGGCCCAGGGGTCGATGGTGGGACAGGAGGGCTGAGTAGGTGCGAATGAGGTTGCCGTTAATGTTACTTACTTGGTGATAACAAGGGCCTTTTTCCAGGGGTTGGGGGGAGCGAATCAGTCAGGACCGGACCAGGAAGGGGGGTTGGGGGACACTATAAGGAAGGTCGCTTAAGTGTTGGGGGGTGGAAGCAGGGGGCGTCTATGGGGGCGCTCGGAGAAGAGGAGAATAATAATGTTTTGCATCCAGTACGCACTCAATAAATGCCATCGATCGATTGGGGGTAGACAATATAAATAAATGAGACAGGGTGAACATCAAGTGTGTCCTCGGGAGCCCCCCAACCCATCCTCAGACTCCGGTTCTCTCTGGCCCCGGACCCCAGCCTCACCGCCTCTCTCCCTCTCCCTCCTTCCGCCCCATTCGCCCTAGGCAGGGGGGTTGGGGGGCTCACCCATCTGAGGGGACACAGGGACTTGTAGACTTTTTGGTACCAGTCGCAGGGGCTGGGGTCCTTCCCATGCCTTTTCATCACCCTGTTGCAGCAGTGGTAGTCTAGGAAAAGACACTCAACAAGGGAAAGATTCCCCCACTCCCAAGCCTAACATTGCTCTCCCCAAAACACCCAGCCCCAACCCACCCCTTCCCCACTTAGCCCTCCTCACCCTCCAGCGATGCATCCCCCCCACCTCCCTTCCAGCTCTCCTCAGAAACCCAACCTTCCTGCCCAAATTCCAGCTCCCCTCGGAAGTCCAGGTACCTCTCCCCCCTCACTCTGGTTTCAGTTCCCCTCCTCACGGCCCCACACTTACCCAAGTAGTTCTGGAAGCAATCGGGGGTCTGATTGGTGTTGGGGAACCGGGGGTCAAAGGGTGCCCTTTTGTACTCGCCCTTGACCCCCTTTCCAGCGAAATCTTTCATCTCAGTGGGTGAGACCGGGGCCTGTTGAGGGGGAAGGGGATAATAATAATAATAATAATGACGGCATTTATTAAGCGCTTACTATGTGCACAGCACTGTTCTAAGCGCTGGGGAGGTTACAAGGTGATCAGGTTGTCCCAGTGGGGGGCTCACAGTCTTCATCCCCATTTTACAGAGGAGGGAACTGAGGCCCAGAGAAGTGAAGTGACTTGCCCAAAGTCACACAGCTGACAAGTGACAGAGCCGGGATTTGAACCCATGACCTCAGACTCCAAAGCCCAGGCTCTTTCCACTGAGCCACGCTGCTTCCCCGATCAGTTGGGAAGGTCAAGAGGCCTATAGGGCCCAGGGAGGGCTGTTCGTTGGACATGGCCTGGGGAAGGCGGATGGGAGGCTGGGAGTAGAGGTGGGGAAGAAATAGGGCTGCGGGAAGGGACACCTTTCAAATCAGCTCTTAGAACATCGTAAGCGCTTAACAAATGCCATCATTATTATTATTATTACTAAATCAGGTGGGTGTGGGGTGGAGCTGTGGGCTTTCACCTGAAGCAGGTGTTGGAACAGGTGGTGGTGAAGGTCAGCCCAGGTCGCCCTCATTGCCCAGATTGGCTCCTGGATGCCCAGCTTGGGTCCATGAGGGGAGAGGCCCGTTGGCACCCCGGCAACGGCTCTGCCCACCCCCACAGCCGATGGAATTGGGAGCCCTCCAAGGACCCAGGCGATCCCTCCACCCCACCCCCGGCATGGCTCCTGTGGGACCTGCTGCAGAGCTTGGGTTGACCCCTCATGGCAGTGGTCAAGGCCCGGGGAGGCCCGGACCCCTGCCCTCGGGCAACTGACCACCTGACAGATGACCGGGGAAGGACACCCCGAGCCGGAGCCCATCTCCCATCCCCAGAGCGCAGAGTTACGGGGAGACGGTTCCCCAGACGGCCCACCCAGGGGTGACGGAGGGGAGAAAACGGAGGCCGGGAGGGACCGGAATCCGGCGCGCTTTCTTCCTAGTTCTAACAAGGACAGAGAACATCTCTGAACCTGAATGAATCCGACCCCTACAACAGCGTAGACCAGGCTCAAGTTTTGGACGGGGGCTGTTTGCTGGGGTGATGGAGCGGTGGGAGACTGGCCCCAAACACCTCAGGGTCCCCGCGTGTCTCCGAGTCTTCAGGTCAGGGCTCCCCAGGTCAGCGTAGATACCCCCAGCCCCCAACTCTATTTATTTTTTTTGTGCATATTTATTCTATTTATTTTATTTTGTTAATATGTCTGGTTCTCTGTCTCCCCTTTCTAGACTGTGAGCCCACTGTTGGGCAGGGCCCGTCTCTACATGTTGCCAACTTGTACTTCCCAAGCGCTTAGTCCAGTGCTCTGCACACAGTAAGCGCTCAATAAATACGATTGAATGAATGAATGAACTCTGAGAGGTGGGCCAGGAGCGGAGCCAGGCGGCCCAGGGACGGGAACAGGATGTCAAGGGGGCTCGGTTAGCTGGCCGAAGGCGTGAGGATGGACTTCCAGGGACAGACGCTGTAGTATCTGGGAAAGGGTTTTAATGGAGAACGGGGAGAGGGCCGGCCAGATCATGCCCAAATCCCCCCGGAAGGACAGCCACTGCAACTTTTCCGCTCCCAAGTGGGGCTCCTGCCCCCAGGCCTGGTGTGTGTGTGGGGGGTAAGAGCAACAGGAACCTGTCGGGAAGAGAGACAGTGAGGGGCTGCAGATTCCTGGGAGAGCCAGAGTCCACAAGGTAGGGTGGGGGGCGGATATTGGGATTGTGGGGGGAGCCGGAGGCCCGGGGATTGGATGGTGGAGCTCGTGGGGAGAGCCCGGGGCCGGGGTGACTTGGGGGTCTCTGAGGGGAGAGGTAGGTTTGAGGGTCCCCTCCTTACCTGGCTTTGGCTCCGGGCTGCAGTGGAGCCTGATCTCAGGAGAGAGAGGCTCCTTAGCGGGGAGTGGTCCACAGTTCAGAGTTTCGGGGATTCTTTGACGAGGCAGAGAGAGAGGGAGACAGAGAGAGAGAGAGATGGAGGGGAGGATAAGGGAGGGGAAGGCCGGACAGGAGACTCGTTTAGCCCAGTTCCTGGGATGGAGATCCTCACCCAAATTAAGAACCTCTACCCCCATCACCTGCCCCCGACCCTAGGAAGACCCCACCGGGGCTGGGGAGCAGGGGGCCCTGGATCTCTAACGGGAGCCAGGTGGGGATTGGAAAAATTAGGTCCCCAAGCGCAGCGGAGAGCAGGGCCTAAGGGGCGGGGGGAGAGGGGTTTGCGGGGGTGGGGTGGGGGTCGGCTGACCAGAGCAGCCCAAGTCCCATGAAACCTTAAGCGGTTGACAAGAGACCTGAGACAAAAGCGTGGAGAACCTTAGATTGGGTGGCCAGAATATCCAGAGCCCTGGGAGAAGCTGAAAGGCCGTGACAGTTTCTTCTCTGTCCTCCCAGGCCGGCCAGTCGGGTCACAGGCCCAAGATGGGGTGATGCCGGGGAAGGAGGTCTGGGACACCTGGACAGAGCTAACGCTGTCATGGTCCGAGACCCAGGGAGAATGCGGGAATGCCTGGCCGGAGCGCCTGGGCGCCTCGGGCCGCCTCTCCTCCCAAGAAGATCCTCCAGATCCCTGGGAAGATTGGGCAGAGATCTGAGCCGACTGAGAGATCTCGGGCAGGGGGCTGCGCTGGCGGCTGGAGCCTCGGACCGCGCCCCCGGCCCGCGGGGTGAGGCGGCCGGAGCCTGGGACCCCGGGGCTCCCGGAGTCGCCGGTCCAGGACGGGAAGGAAGCCGAAGAGTATGACGGGGAATCCCGGTTGGCCAATTTAGCCAACTGGGCGGAAACCTGGGAAGGGACGACGCCGAGTGACCCGCGTGCCGAAGAACTGGAGCCCCCCGTGCCGGGGACGGCCCCCTTGGATGGCTTCGTCCCCTCCGGGGCCTGGGTTTGGGGGGCATCGGGGCCGCGTCTGTGGGACAGGCCCCGGACCATCTGGAGCCAAGGGAGGCTCTCCAGTCTCGAGTCGCCGGAGCTCAGCTCCAGGGACAGTTGGCTGGGGTGCTTGGACGGCCACGGGGTGGCATGGCGATGGCGGATCTTTTCCCGCCACCCTTCCTCGTCTTCCCAAGACCCGCCCGATGCGGATGAGGCCGCAGGGCGCCTTTTCGATCTCCTGACTGCCTCGGGGAACCTCTCGGAGATTCGGGGAGAGGCCTCTGAGAGGGGGGCCGCCGAGTCCCTCAAGAAGCCCTCTGAGGCCTCCTTCGGGACAAACCGGCGGCTGGATTGCTCGGGCAACATCCCAGAGATCTCCTGGATCCTCGGGGAAGGTTGGCCGGTGGGTCGCACCACGGTGCCTTCCCTCGGCTGACCCCTGGTCCGGCTGAGTTCCTCCGGGGTGCTTCCGCGCAAGAGCTGGCCGCCGGGGTCCGTCCTGACCCCGGTGCCTGGACCTGATCTCTCCGCCGCTACCCTGCTAGACATCTTAGCTGTAGGGGTTGCGGGGGGCATACTGGCCCTGGCCCTGACCGCCTCCTGGGACACCTTGCTGAGGGATCCCTCACCAAGGGGAATGCCAGATCTCCCACTGGAGATGAAGGACAGCTCTGAGGGCGGGACCCGGGATCTTTCTGAGGAGTCGGCCCAAGGCATGGCACCGGACCGTGGGCCACCCACCCCTTTGGATCTTTCAGGGGACGCCAAGCTCCTGGTCCCCTTGCGGGGAGCCGCGTTAGCTTCCCGCCTGGAATCCCCCAGGGATCTCTCGGCCGGTGGCCCACGGGATGCTTCCCTAGGCTGCGCCCGGGATGCCTCATTGGACCGCCCGCCTGAAGCCCCCTTGGGTCTTCCACTTTCCGGACCCTCACCCAGAGCCATCCGAGAGTCCCCTCTGGGGGTCCTCCCGGATCTCTCCGCGGATCGCCCTGGGGATCTTTCCGTTTGATCTGCCCAGGAGACCCCGCTAGATCTCTCACTGGAAACCCCCTGGGTGCCTCGTGGGGATCGCTCCCCAGGAGCGGCGCTGGATTTTCCGCCACCCCCCCCCCTTGCCTCTCTCGGAGGAAGCCCCTCTTCCGGATCGTCCGCCGGGAGCGGCGCTGGATCTTCCGCCGGACCCCTCCTTGGCTCTTTCGGAGGAAACCCCTCTTCCAGATCGCTCATGGGCAGAAACGCCAGGTCTTCCACCGGAAACCCCTGTGGATCTCTCTGTAGGTTGTCCATGAGATTGGGACGCCCCAGTAGGCCTCCCGCCGGCGCCTCCCTGGGCTCTCTCGGAGGAAGCCCCTCTCTTGGATCGCTCGGTGGCAGCTCTTTTGGGGCTCCTCTCAGAAACTCCCTTGGTCCCCTCGGCGGGTCGTCCGTGAGATCTCTCGGCGCTCCCTGCCCGGGGTCCGGCCCCGCCGGATCGCCCCTTGTCTCTCTCGGAGGAAGCCCCTCTTCTGGATCGTTCGGTCGCAGCTCTGCTGGGGCTCCTCTCGGAAACACCCGTGGCCCTCTCGGCGGGTCGCCCGTGAGATCTCTCGGCGCTCCTGGCCCGGGGCCCGGCCCGGCCGGAACGCCCCTTGTCTCTCTCGGAGGAAGCCCCTCTTCTGGATCGCTCAGTCGAAGGAACGCGGGGGCCCCTCTCCGAAACTCCCCCGGCTCTCTCAGGGAATTGCTCCAGGGGTCCTTTGGTGGAATCCGCCCAGGACACCACGCTCGGTTTTCCGCCGGGAACCCTCTCGGATTTTTCGGGGGACGTCCCTCTTCTGAATCGCTCACTGGAGCTCCTGTCGGAAGCTCCCGGCCCTCTGTCGGAGGCATTCCCACCGGATCTTTCGGTGGGATCTGCCCAGGACACCCCAGATTTCTCACTCAAGCGGCCGCTGGATCTGGGCCTGCCTAGGTACCCGCTCGGTCGCCCGTCAGATCTGTCCGGGGCCAGCCCGCCCTGGCCACGGCCTGTCACGGTCCCTCCTCTCCTTGGGCTCGGTCCCTTCTGGCCTCCCCACTCGGTCCCTTCCAGCAGGGCAGAGGTCCACGGCACCTCTCCTTCTCGCCGGTTGGGTGGAGGGCTGGAGGCGGGGAAGGTGATGGAGGACGAGGAAGAGGAGGAGTCGACAGTATCCATTAACTCCCGAGGGTCCAGGGCTCTCCAGTTCTTCTCGCTGGGGAAGGACTCCAACCAAGGGGCTTCCAGGCGGTTGGGACCCAGGAAACGGGGGTCAAAGGAAGAGGGTATTTTAGCCTCTGAAAAGCAGCTGCCACTACTCTTCTTGGAACTGCTGCCTCCACTGAAGGGCCAGCTGGGCTTCAGTGAGGGAGGACCCTAGGGAAGGGTGGGGAGTCAGCACCCAAGTTGTTCCAACTCTACTTCTTGCCCCCAGTTCCCCAGACCCTGGTAGTCACAGACGCCCTTCTTTCCCCGCTCCACCCCAGGCGCAGTCTCGTTCCTTCCCCTCCCCGCCCTTCCCCAGGCTCCCCTTAGGATCCCTGGTGGTCTCTGGCTCGTCGGGCCGGTCCACTCGGGGAACTGGGCATTCTGGGAACCCAGCCCGGAGGCCTTCATACCCGGGGCTTGTGGAACGAGCGGGAGACGGCGCTGAAGATGGTGTTGATGGTCGGTTGGCCTGGCGGGGAGAGAGGGGAGACCAGAAGTCGGTGACACAACCGAGCCCCCGCCCCTGGGGAGGCCCGGCAAGTTGCAAACTAGGAGGGTCGGTCAACTAGCCTCCTCGTGCTTGGGGGGCCCAGCTGGGGAGGGGTCTGGAGGCCGGGCCCCGGGCCCCGAAGGAAGCGGGGTCGGTGAGGGTCGCTCGATCCTCTGCCACCCCCATGGCTAGCCCCCTCTTGCCCTCAGGGAAGCGGAGGCAGGGGCCCGAGCTCCAACAGGGAAGTCCACCGATGGGCCCAAAACACCATTGGAAGGGCAGTGATAGCAAATGGTAAACAACCTCTCATAACTCATCTCCCCACCCGATTTCCTCCCCTCCTGCCTCATCTAGGCACCAGAGTCCTCACCTCCATGAACTTAGTCACTCCCCCTATCCTCACCCCACCACTCACTGCACTTCTGGCCCCTACGGTTACATTCACTTGCTTCCCCCTACCAAATAATCGCTGTATCTGCTAAGCACTCACTACGTGCCGAGCACCGTACCAAGCCCTGGAGTAGATATACGGTCCAACACAGCCTCTGTCTCGCTTGAGGCTCACGGTCTCACAGGGAGGGAGAATGGGCATTTAACCCCCACTTAGCGGTGAGGGAACCGAGGCCCGGAGGAGCAAAGTGACTTGCCCAAGGTCACCCAGCAGGCAAGCGGCACCGCCAGGATTTAGAACCCGGGTCCCCTGACCTCCAGGCCTGGGCTCTTTCCACTGGGCCACCATAGCTACCTGAAATTTATTGTAGTGTTTTTCCCAGGCTGAACTGAAAGCTTTATGAGGGCAGGGATCGTGTCTACTGTCTTGTACGCTCTCAAGCATTTAGTACAGTGCTCTGTACACAGTCGGCACTCAGTTGAAACAATCGATGGGTTAGAAGAAGCCTAGGCCAACCCCCCAACCCCCCCAACTTTATTACCTTTGCCTTGTGATTTAGGCTTCTCAGTTGAGCGTCTAGAAGAGGCCCTGGGGAAAGCCGGTTGCCAGAGGATTGCTCCTGGCTCTTCTCCCGCTCCTCCCTCCCTCCTCCCCTCCGTCTCACACCCCATCCCCTCCTTTTCCCTTCAACTCCAAACTCGATGTTAAGGATGTAGGAACCCCATCTCCCACCCCTGGCTCCCAGGTGTCCGATCCCTCGAGCCCAGACATCCAGTCCTACCTCGCCTGTGAGGCCGCGCGTGGTGATCTGGGGCGGGTTGGAGGCTGCTGATATCTGGATTCATGAGATGTCCCTGGTTTGGGGGTCCGGATCAGTGGCATTGAGTCTCCCACTGGGCGGGAAACCAATATATCTCCCATATCCTGTGGAAGGAGGGAGGGAGGGACAGGGAGAGAGGAAGGGAGAGAGAGAAAGGGAGAAAGAAATTAAACAGAGAGGGAGGAAAAGAGGGAGAAAAAGGGAGAGACAAAGAGAGGAAAAGATGGAGAGACAGAAAAAAAGAGGGAAAGACAGTGTAAGAGAGGGAGGGAGAGACAGAAAGAAGCATGGAGGGAGGGGGGAAAAGGAGAGAGAGGGAAAGAGGGGAAAAAGGGAGAGAGGGAGAGAGAGAAAAGGGGGGAGGAAGAGAGAGAAAAAGACTATAAGCTCCTTGTGAGCAGAAACATGTATACCAACTCTGTTGTACTCTCCCAAGTGCTTAGTACAATGCTCTACACATAGTCAACACTCAATGGACCGCACTGTAAGAGATGGAAAGAGGAAGAATAGCATTGCCAGTGGGAGCCTGGAAATGGGATGGAGAGAGGACCTATAGATTTCCCCTGTAGTCTGGAAGCTCCTTGTGGACAAGGATTATGTCTACCAACTCTACTGTACCATACTCTCCAAGCAGTA
Source organism: Tachyglossus aculeatus (assembly GCF_015852505.1). Taxonomy (NCBI): domain Eukaryota; kingdom Metazoa; phylum Chordata; class Mammalia; order Monotremata; family Tachyglossidae; genus Tachyglossus; species Tachyglossus aculeatus. The sequence goes on along the minus strand of NC_052075.1, from coordinate 50,023,304 downwards.
CTAAGGTACAGCGTTCTGCACATAGAAAGCTCTCAATAAATACCATTGATTGAGAGAGGGAAAGGGAGTAAGAGGCTCGTTGTGGGCAGGGAATGTGTCTACCAACTCTGTTGTACTGTACTCTCCCAAGCGCTTTGTACAGAGCTCTGCACACAGTAAGCACTCATTCATTCATTCATTCAATCGTATTTATTGAGCGCTTACTGTGTGCGAGCACTGTACTAAGCGCTTGGGAAGTACAAGTTGGCAATATGTCAGAGGGAGAGGGGGAACACAATCATATTTTGCTCAAAGATTTAGTCCAAAATGCAGATCTTGGGAATACAATTTTTTAAAAAACCATAGGCCAACCAAATTCTCGATGCTGTGTGCACATAATAATACTAGTACCTCAATTTTGTGTAATTTTATTTCCAAAGCTGTTTCACATCAGGTAATTCATTTAGTTTGTCCTAATAGTCCCATTGAAGTAGGGAGAGGCATTGGGATTTAAATTCCATTTCCTGTCTTTATAAGGAAAGAATCTTTCATAACACAGTTCACTTGAAATCATTTTGACATAATTATTTTTATTAGTTTTTATTTGTCCCTCTCTGAAAGAAGGAAATTTAATCCTTAAATTTGTTTTTCAGTGGTCTATGTAAATGACCACCTGTATATATGTATATATGTTTATATGTTTTTACATATTTATTAGTCTATTATTTTATTTATTTTACTTGTACATATTTATTCTATTTGGTTTATATGTTTTGTTGTCTGTCTTCCCCTTCTAGACTGTGAGCCCGCTGTTGGGTAGGGACCGTCTCTATATGTTGCCAACTTGTACTTCCCAAGCGCTTAGTACAGTGCTCTGCACACAGTAAGCGCTCAATAAATACGATTGAATGAATGAATATAGAGACGGTCCCTACCCAACAGCGGGCTCACAGTCTAGAAGGGGGAGACAGAGAACAAAACAAAACATTTTAACAAAATAAAATAAATAGAATATGTACAAATAAAATAGAGTAATAAATATGTACAAACATATATACATATATACAGGTGCTGTGGGGAGGGGAAGGACGTTAGGTGGGGGGATGGGGAGGAGCGGGAGAGGAAGGAGGGGGCTCAGTCTGGGAAGGCCTCCTGGAGGAGGTGAGCTCTCAGTAGGCTTTGATCAGTTGAGAGAGGGAGAGAGGGAAAGAGGGGAAAAAGGGAGGAAGGGAGTGAGACAGGGAGAGAGGCTATGACATCCTGTGGGCAGGGTGTTCCCTTGTCTGCCATCTCTGTTATATTGCACTCGACCAAGCGCTTAGTACAGTACTCTGCACACAGTAAGAGCTCCGTATACATCGATTGATTGAGAGAGGGAAAGAGGGGAAGAGGAGAAAGAGAGTCTCCAAGCTCCTCGTGGGCAGGGAGTGTGTCTATCAACTCTGTTGTATTCTCCCAAGAGCTCAGTACAATGCTCTGCACAAGGTAAGTGCTCAAAAATACCATTGATTGATTGAGAGAGGGACAGAGGGGGGAAAGGAAGAAAGCGGGAGAGAGAGATTGAGAGAGAGAGATCATCAATCATACGATTGATGATGAGAGAGAGAGAAATGGGGTAGGGAGAGAGACATGTTCAGGTCAGAGTTGGGAGCCAGGAGCCTTCACTGAGAAGGAGTGGGCCGAGGGCCTCCTCCTTCCCGAGGGCACTGCTCCCAGTCCTCTCTCGCTGATCAATCAATCAATCAATCAATCAATCAATCGTATTTATTGAGCGCTTACTGCGTGCAGAGCACTGTACTAAGCTCTTGAGAAGTCCAAGTTGGCAACATATAGAGACGGTCCCTACCCAACAGTGGGCTCACAGTCTAGAAGGGGGAGACAGAGAACAAAACAGAACATTATTAACAAAATAAAATAAATAGAATAGATATGTACAAGTAAAATAAATAAATAAATAGAGCCCAGGGGGCTGTCACCTCTCTCCACAGATCCTTCCAGTGCCGAGGGGGGCCGTGTTGCATGGTGATGTTGCTGGAAGCGCTCTGAGAATACTGACTCATCAGGGAAGACCCTGTGGGACAGAGAGAGACGGATTCTAAATATCTCAGAAACCAGCACAGTCGGGGCGCCGAGCCAGAGAACTGAAAGCAGAGAGAGCTGGCCGACCTGCTCCACGGAATGGCCCAAGCGTTCAGTACAGTGCTCCACACACAGTAAGTGCTCAACAAATACGTTGGATCGATCGATTGATTAAGAAAGATGATACCTGTTAAGTGCCGACTATGTGCCGAGCACCGTGGTAAGCACTTGGGGAGGTATGAGATCCTTTCATTCATTCATTCAATTGTATTTACTGAGTGCTTACTGTGTGCAGAGCACTGGACTAAGCACTCGGGAAGTACAAGTTGGCAACACGTAGAGACGGGCCTTACCCAACAGCGGGCTCACAGTCTAGAAGGGGATCATCAGAAAGGTGGAGAAGACACAGTTTCTAGGACTCTCACCAGACTGGGGGGTGTTGGTTCGCCTCCCCGTACTTAGAGAGGACCCTCCCTGCTCGGCGAGAAGTCCCTGAGAGGAATCCTCTTCCTGTGGAGAGGGAGGAAGAAGGGGCGGGGGGCGAGGTTAGGCCACCCAGCCGAGACCCCAGGCGAGCAGATTTCATCCAGTGACGACAATCACAACTGTGCTATTTGTGAAGTGCTTACTATGTGCCAAGCACTGTCCTAAGCACTGGGGTAGATACGGGATAATCACATCGGACCCAATCCCTGTCCCACGTGGCTCTTGCATTCTGAGGGGGAGGGAGAACAGGGATTTTATCCCCATTGGACAGATGAGGGGCGGAGGTCCAGAGAAGTAAAGCAACTTGCCCGAGGTCACCCGGCAGGCGAGCGGCATGAGAACCCTGGTCCTCTGACTGCCCAGCTGGAGCTCCTTCCACTAGGCCGCCCTGTCCTCCTCTTTTAGACTGTGAGCCCACTGTTGGGTAGGAACTGTCTCTATATGTTGCCAATTTGTCCTTCCCAAGCGCTTAGTACAGTGCTCTGCACACAGTAAGCGCTCAATAAATACGATTGATGATGATGATGTCCTCCTCACCCCCTAGCCTCCTCTCCGCCCCCGATGAGATGGAAGCCCCCTTCCCTGGAGTCCCCCCACCACACTGCATCACATAGGTTTTGATCCCAGCTCCACCCCTGGGCTGCCGTGTGACCTCGGGCAACTCCACTTCTCTGTGCCTCAGTTCCCTCATCTGTAAAATGGGGATTAAGACTGCGAGCCTTATGCGGGACAGGGACCGTGTCCAGCCCCATTACCTTGTATCTACCCCAGTGCTCAGAACAGTGTCCGGCACACAGTAAGCGCTTAACAGATACCATAATTATTATTATTATTATCCCCCCAACACCTTCCACCCCCTCTATCGCCCACTCCTTCCTCCCAGGACCGAGGCTCAGAGTCCAGGGTCCAGCTCCAACCCGCCCGACCCACCGGACGGCCCGACCCCAGAAACACAGGCCTCCGGACTCACCGGGCGGTGTCGGCCGGGGGTCCTGAGCGGAGATCGGGCGGAGGGGTGGGAAGGCGTGAGGCTGGGCTGCTGAGAGGTGGGCTGGGAAGGTTGGTGGTCCCAGGGCGGGGGGGGGCCACGCAGGAGGTAGATGATGCGGAGCCAGCGGTCGAAGGCAAAGCCCGCCTCGTCCCTCGGCATGTCCATTTGCAGGTAGAAGGAGCGACCCGTGGCCAGACGCATCTTTATCCGCTGCACAGACATGTCGTGGATAAACAGGCGGACCAGCTCCATGGGGAACATCCTGGGTGGGCGGGAGGCGGTGGGGGGCCGGGTGAGGGGCTGCGGGATCGGGGGAGCCCCAGCGGATTGGGGAGCCAGGTTTGGCCAGGGTGCAGGGGCGGATGGAGGAGTTGGAAGTGGAGAGGGAGCGGAGCAGGGAGAGGAGACAGAGGGGCTGGAGGCGGGATCGGGGACGGGGGATTTACAGGAGGTTGGGAAAAACTGGGGGTCCGAGAAAAGGGCAGATTGGAAGGGAGAAGGGACGAGATTGGGGATGGGGGACAGGAGAGAACTTCCCAGGGAGCCGCCAATGGAAACTCCTTTCCCTCGACTAAACTGGAAGCTCTAGACTAGAAGCAGCGTGGCTCGGTGGAAAGAGCCCGGGCTTTGGAGTCAGAGGTCAAGGGTTCAAATCCCGCCTCCGCCAATTGTCAGCTGGGTGGCTTTGGGAAAGTCACTTCACTTCTCTGGGCCTCAGTTACCTCATCTGGAAAATGGGGATTAAGACTGTGAGCCCCCCGTGGGACAATCTGATCATCACCTTGTAACCACCCCAGCGCTTAGAACAGTGCTTTGCACATAGTAAGCGCTTAATAAATGCCATTTTTAAAAAAAGCTCGTGGTGGGCAGGGAATGTGTCTGTTTTATTATTATACTGTACTCTCCCAAGGGCTTAGTACAGTGCTCTGCACACAGTAAGTGCTCAATAAATACCATCGATTGATTGATGGGCTTTAAAGAACTCAATCAGCTCAGCCCCTTCTAGTTTACCTCGCTGATTCCCTCCTCCAGCCCAGCCCGCATGTGGTGGGCAGGGGATGTGTCTGTTTTATTATTATACTGTACTCTCCCAAGGGCTTACTACAGTGCTCTGCACACAGTAAATGCTCAATAAATACTATCGATTGATTGATGGGCTTTAAAGAACTCAATCAGCTCAGCCCCTTCTAGTTCACCTCGCTGATTCCTTCCTCCAGCCCAGCCCGCACGTGGTGGGCAGGGGATGTGTCTGTTTTATTACTATACTGTACTCTCCCAAGGCTTTAATACAGTGCTCTGCACACAGTAAGTGCTCAATAAATGCCATCGACTGCTTGATGGGCTTTAAAGAACTCAATCAGCTCAGCCCCTTCTAGTTTACCTCGCTGATTCCTTCCTCCAGCCCAGCCCGCTCACGTCTCTCCTCTTCCGCCATCCTTCTCACTGTCCTTGATCTCATCTATCTCACCGCTGACCCCTCGCCCACATCCTTCCTCGGGTCTGGAACTCTGTCCTCCTTCATATCTGACAGAGCATAACTCTCCACATCTTCAAAGTCCTACTAAAATTATATCTCCTCCCAGGGGCCTTCTCTGACTAGGCTTTCATCCGCCCTCTTCGCTGTCCCTTCTGCATCACCTGTGCGCTTGGGTTTGTACCTCTTCAATACTTTGACATTCACCCCACTCCCAGCCTCAGCAATTCTGTCCATATCCTTACACCCTGCCATCTCCCCTAAAAGCAACTGATTTTAACGTCCGCCTCCCTCCTTTAGACCGTAAACTCCTTGTGAGCAGGGAACCTGGGTTCTAGTCCTGGCTCTGCCGCTTGTGTGCTGAGTGGCCTTGGGTGAGTCACTTCACTGCTCTGTGCCTCCGTGACCTCATCTGTAAAATGGGAATTAAGAGTGTGAACCCCATGTGAGACAGGGACTGTGTCCAACCTGATCAGCTTGTATCTACCCCAGCTCTTTGACAACTATAATAATAATAATAATGGCATTTATTAAGCGCTTACTATGTGCAGAGCACTGTTCTAAGCGCTGGGAAGGCTACAAAGTGACCAGGTTGTCCCACGGGGGGCTCACAGTCTTAATCCCCATTTTACAGATGAGGTCACTGAGGCCCAGAGAAGTGAAGTGACTTGCCCAAAGTCACACAGCTGACAATTGGCGGAGCCGGGATTTGAACCCATGACCTCTGACTCCAGAGCCCGGGCTCTTTCCACCGAGCCACGCTGTTTCTCACAGACAACTAGACTGTGAGCCCGCTGTTGGGTAGGGACCGTCTCTATATGTTGCCAACTTGGACTTCCCAAGAGCTTCGTACAGTGCTCTGCACACAGTAAGCGCTCAATAAATACGACTGAATGAATGAATCGCACATACTAAAAGCTTAACACCATTAAAAAAAAACCCAAACCACTCAATACCTGTAAGCACTCAATAAATACTCACAGTTTAACAAACACCATTAAAAAAAACTCCAAACCACTCAATCAATCAATCATATTTATTGAGCGCTTACTGTGTGCAAAGCACTGTACTAAGCGCTTGGGAAGTACAAGTTGGCAACATATAGAGACAGTCCCTACCCAACAGTGGGCTCACAGTCTAAAATACCTGTAAGCACTCAATAAATACCTGTGATTGACTGTTGACTGACTGACTTTGGGCAAGTCACCACCTCTCTTTATCTTTGTTCTTTCTTGAATCCTCTTGTCCTTCCTTTTACTGGCCTAGCCTAAGCGTGGAGTCCTTTGGGGAAGGGTTTCCCTATCCTGTGCTTTCTGGTTTTTTATTTTTTTATTTTGTTAGTCTGTTTGGTTTTGTTCTCTGTCTCCCCCTTTTAGACTGTGAGCCCACTGTTGGGTAGGGACTGTCTCTATATGTTGCTAACCTGTACTTCCCAAGCGCTTAGTACAGTGCTCTGCACACAGTGAGCGCTCAATAAATACGATTGATTGATTGATTGATCCAGGGGGGAGCCAGGGAACCAGGAAGGGAAGGGCAGAGGGCAGAGCGACTGAGGCAGGGAGGGGGAATCAGAGAATAGGAAGATGAGGTGGAGGGGTGGGGATGGGATGGGGAAAGAGGGGGTTGAGGTGGGGTGGGGGTAAAGTCCCAGTTAGCCATGGGGACCACCAAGAAGAGGGGTGGTGGGAGGGGAGCCCACATCTAGGGCAGATGGAGGAGAGGGCGACTGAGGACTTTCTTCCCTCCCCAAGGGGTGCAGAGGGCAACTCAGGGCAGCTGCTCCTTTTTCCCAACGGCCTCAGTTCAGGAAACCTCAGGCCCCACAAATCCTCCTGCCTCCCCACCACACCCCAATGCGTAAGGACCTGAACTGGCCCGTTGGCCCTGGCTCGAACTCAGGTCCTGGGCCAGAGAGGTAGAACAGCAGAGGGTTGGATGGTGTGTGTGTGTGGGGGTCCCCTAGGCAATCCTCTACACATTTCTCCTTAGGAGGCCCTCCCCCTTCAGCGTGGCTCAGTGGAAAAAGAGCCCGGGCTTTGGAGGCAGAGGCCAATTGTCAGCTGGGTGACTTTGGGCAAGTCACTTCACTTCTTCTGGGCCTCAGTTACCTCATCTGGAAAATGGGGATGAAGACTGTGAGCCCCCCCGTGGGACAACCTGATCACCTTGTAACCTCCCCAGCGCTTAGAACAGTGCTTTGCACATAGTAAGCGCTTAATAAATGCCATCATTATTATTATTATTATTACCACCAAAACCAAGTCAGTCAGTAAGCGCTCAATAAATACGATTGAATGAGTGAATGAATGAATTAGTCAATCAAATATATTTACCCTGGCTCTTTCTTCTCTTCTCACCCCTTAGAGAAATCCCACACACTGCAAATACAGAGAGTGCTTGGCCTAATGGATAGAGCACGGGCCTGGAGGCAGAAGGAACGGGCTCCTAATCCCAACCTACCTACTCCTCTCCTGTTTCCCACGCCAGAGGAATGCAATGGGAATAGGGATCTTACAGTCCCCTTTAGGTTGTAAATTCGTTGTGGGCAGGGAATCTATCTGTGGGAGAAGCAGCGTGGCTCAGTGGAAACAGCCCGGGCTTTGGAGTCAGAGTCATGGGTTCAAATCCCGGCTCCACCAATTGTCAGTAAGTCACTTCACTTCTCTGGGCCTCAGTTACCTCAACTGTAAAATGGGGATGAAGACTGTGAGCCCCCCTTGGGACAACCTGATCACCTTGTAACCTCCCCAGCGCTTAGAACAGTGCTTTGCACATAGTGAGTGCTTAATAAATGCCATTGCTATTATTATTATCTGTTTATGGTTATATTGTACTCTTCCAAGCACTGTGATCCGTACACAGTAAGCGCTCAATAAATACCACTGACTGACTGATGGTGTCTGGGGGAAGAGATAAGCCCCAACTCCATCCCAGCCCCAGCCCCTGTTCAAAGTGGGTGGGCTTCCCCCATAGCTCCAGTTTTAGAAAACATTGGGACCAGGAGGGTCTCCGAGTCGGGGGGACGGCGGTACCCGGGCACTTGGGGAAGGGCCTGGCTGCAGGGGGAGGCCACAGTCAGCGGGGAGAAGGGGAGGGAAAGAGGGACCCCTGGTCCAGAGATGGAAACCCTTCCCCCAGCCCTGTGATTGCCCATCTTTTTCCAGCTCTGGACCGTGGAGAATCAGAGTCCGTGAGGGAGTGTGGGAAGGAAAGGGGGAAGCAGAAAGAGGGGTCTGGAATTCAGGTGGGGGTGGGCCTGGGGGGTGGTTGAGGGAGCTCTGGGGTGGCAGTACCGGGTGAGGACGAGGCCGGGGGCTTCCGGAGGGGAGGTGGGGCGGGCCACCAGCAGCAGGTCGGGAAGCGGCAGCCCCGGCCTGGACGCGGCAATACCCAGTGCCACGCGATTCACGCGGTTGTGCAGGTCGACGGCTTCCCCCCGCTTCGTCACCTGTGCGGGAGGGGTGACGGAGAAGGGACCGGGACCCTCCAGACTCCCCGGGGACACGACCCTCCCCACGTCGCCCTTCCCACCTCCCTCCCGTCCGGACCTCTCCTACTTGGGCCTACTGGCGCCCGAGAGGGTGGCGCCCCGTTTCTTCCCGAAACCAACTGCCCCCCGATCTAAGACCCCCATTCCCCACCCCTAATCCTCCAGCCCCCCAGCCCTCCCCATCCCCCCTGCCCCAGCCCGGCAGGCACCTGAACAAACTGGCTCTCAAACATGGGCAGAGGCCGCAGGGGCATGTACTCGCCGGACAGAAGGGTCTTATGCATCTCCCCGAGCAGGGGGATCCAGCCCCCGAATGAGTATTCGCTGCTGGTGGGGGGGGGCTTCCGCCGCATGGTGGCTAGGGGAAGGGAGAATTGGGCTACCTCCTGGCCCATGGATCCCCCTCCCCGATCGCCGGGCCCCCTGAGATCCACCTCCTTCCCCCCAACCGGCCTCCACCTTGTCCCTTGGGCGACGAAGGGGACGGGGTGCGGGGGTTGCCCAGTCCCCACCTGGTGGGTGGGTCTCGCAGTTATGGCAAGAAGCGGGAGCCCCTCAGGGGCCCGGGAGACCAAGAGGCTTGGGCAAAGGACAAGAGAGAGGCAAGGGGGTCCGCAGAATGGGGGAAAGCCTGGCCATGGGCCCCGGGAAGGACAGCGGATCCTCCGGTGGGACAGTTGACAGGCCTGGGGCGGGGGGGGGAAGGAGGGGAAAGCCGGTCAGGGGGAGCCATTGTGACATCACGCCAGTCACCAGAGGGAAGAAGGACGGCATTCTAGAGGTGGAACCCGGGCAAACTTACCCCAAGGCCCCCATTCTGCACCTCCTTGCAACGTTGCCCAGTGGAAAGAGCACGGGCTTAGGGGTCAGAGGACGTGTCTCCTGCCTGACCTTGGGCGAGTCACTTCATTTCCCTGTGCCTCAGTTACCTCATCTGGGAGCTCCACGTGGGACATGGCGTAGTAGAGCGTGAGCCTGTCTCCCCCTTCTAGACCGTGAGCCCGCTGTTGGGTAGGGACCGTCTCTAGATGTTGCCAACTTGGACTTCCCAAGCGCTTAGTACAGCGCTCCGCACACAGTAAGCGCTCCATCAATCAATCAATCCATCAATCATATTTATTGAGCACTTACTGTGTGCGGAGCACTGTACTAAGCGCTTGGGAAGTCCAAGTTGGCAACATAGAGAGACGGTCCCTACCCAACAGTGGGCTCTCAGTCTAGAAGGGGGAGACAGAGAACAAAACCAAACATATTAACAAAATAAATAGAACAGATATGTACAAGTAAAATAAATAGAGTAATAAATATGTACAAACATATATACATATATACAGATGAATAAATAAAGGTCAATAAATACGATTGAATGAATGAGGCTGGGAGTCAGGAGGCTATGGGTTCTAATCCCGGCTCTGCCACTTGCCTGCTGTGTGACCTTGGGCAAGTCACTTAACTTCTCTGTGCCTCAGTTCCCTCATCTGTAAAATGAGGATTAAGACTGTGAGCTCCACGTGGTACAACCTGATTATCTTGTATCTACCTCAGCGCTTAGAACAGTGCCTGGCACAGAGTAAGCATCAATCAATCAATCAATCAATCGTATTTATTGAGCGCTTACTGTGTGTAGAGCACTGTACTAAGCGCTTGGGAAGTACAAGTTGGCAACATATAGAGACAGTCCCTACCCAACAGTGGGCTCACAGTCTAGGAGGGGGAGACGGAGAACAAAACCAAACATACTAACAAAATAAAATGAATAGAATAGATATGTACAAGTAAAATAGAGTAATAAATATGTACAAACATATGTACATATATACAAGTGCTGTGGGGAAGGGAAGGAGGTAAGACGGTGGGGATGGAGAGGGGGATGAGGGGGAGAGGAAGGAGGGGGCTCAGTCATCATCATCATCATCATATGTTGCCAACTTGTACTTCCCAAGCGCTTAGTACAGTGCTCTGCACACAGTAAGCGCTCAATAAATACAATTGAATGAATGAATGTGGGACAGGGACTGTATCCACCTTGATTACTTTGTAACTACCCCAGTGCTTACAACAGTGCCTGTCACATAGTAAGCTCTTAACAAATGCCACTATTATTATTATTATTAGGCATTTTCCTCCCCACACTGGGGGTTCTCCCCCTGTTAATTCCCGGGCTGCCCTCAGGGCACGGAGCTGGGGGAAGAAAGGGAAGGAGAAGGAGGAGGAGGAGGTGGTGAAGCAGCCTAGGGGCCCAAAACAAGGAACTCAGATTCATTCATTCATTCAATCGTATTTATTGAGCACTTACTGTGTGCAGAGCACTGGACTAAGCGCTTGGGAAGTACAAGTTGGCAACATATAGAGACGGTCCTTACCCAACAGCGGGCTCACAGTCTAGAATGAAGTGTGGCTCAATGGAAAGAGCCCGGGCTTGGGAGTCAGAGGTCACGGGTTTTAATCCTGGCTCCGCCACTCCTCAGCTGTGTGACTTTGGGCAAGTCACCTCACTTCTCCGTGCCTCAGTGACCTCATCTGGAAAAGGGGGATTAAGACTGTGAATCCCGTGTGGGCCAACCTGATTACCTTGCATCCCCCCCGCCAGCACTTAGAACAGTGCTTGGCACATAGTAAGGGCTTAACAAATGCCATCATCATCATTATTATTATTATGAAGTCAAATGGAGAATAATAAATATTTATTTGAAAAGACAGGACAGGAAACCAATCATTCCATGCCCATCTTATCCCCGGGCAAGATAGAGAAGCAGCGTGGCTCAGTGGAAAGAGCACAGGGTTTGGAGTCAGAGGTCATGGGTTCGAATTCCACCTCTGCCACATGTCAGCTGTGTGACCTTGGGCAAGTCACTTAACTGCTCTGAGCCTCAGTTACCTCATCTGTAAAATGGGGATTAAGACCGTGAGCCCCAGGTTGTGGGACAACCTGATCACCTTGTATCCACCCAGTGCTTAGAACAGTGTTTTGCACATAGTAAGCACTTAACAAATGCCATTATTACTATTATCCTCCCACCCCCAAAGCGGTTGAGGGGAGTGGGGATGGGAGGGAGGACGGTGTGACTGCACAGTGAAGGGGCTAGGCCCCAGGAAGCTTGAGTGGTTTGGAGTACAGACCGCCAAGCTCCTCCAGACTATAAACTAGACCAGAAGCTCCTCGTGGACGGGGAACGTGCCTACCGATTCTGTTGTAATGTGCTCTCCCAAGCGCTTAGCACAGTGCTCTGCACACAGTAAGTGCTCAAAAAATACCATGAATTGAGTTACTGATTGACTGATAGCAGGAGGTCTGGGAGAGAGGCAGTCTCCACACCGGGATCTGAAATCACATCTCCAGGAGGCAGTGCTCAGCACATAGAAGGTGCTTAATAAATGCCATTATTATTACCATTAGTAATAATCTATTTTCTCCCTACTTTATATCCCCCCCACAAAGTGCCACTTGGGTACTTCTTCCCGTGACTAATCTCTCCTGCGCTGACAACCTCCCTAGCATAACTTTACCTACCTGACGCTCTCTAGACTGCAAGCTTGCTGTGGGGAGGGATTGTCTATTTATTGTTAATATTGTACTTTCCCAAGCGCTTGGTATAGTGCTCGATAAAAATGACTGACTGATGACTGACTCGCCCTATTACCAAATCCCCAACTCACACACATATATCGTCCTTGGCTCTTCCTCCTGTCTGGAATGTATTTTTGTGTCTGCCTTCCCCTGACAGAGGGTAAACCGGAGGGCAAGGATTGTGTCTACTATCTGTACTGTTCTCTCCCAAGCACTCAGTACAGCGCTCTGCACGCACACGGGAGGCGTTCGATAAAATCTAGTGATCGACGGAGCGATCGATAGGATCGGTTAACGGTGCTGTCCCTCCCTGAAGAAGGGAAGGACAGTGTGTCATCCCAGGGTGGAGACCAGGGGCTTCGGGGGCTCTCTCGAGTGGCTGTTTCATGGATGGTGCAGGGAAGGGGTTGGGATTTTCTCTGCCGGAGTTGCCCCTTCCAGGGGGCAAAATACAACAACCTGCCCCTGCATCCAGGTAATTGACCTCTGACCTTTGCTTTTTCCATAAGCCACCCCAATGACCTCAAAACTGAATTCCCAGCAGCCCCCCTCCAGGGAGAGCCCACGGGGACGGACCATTTCAGGCCAACTTGAGCCTCAAATGCCTCGGGATAATAATAATAATAATAATGATAGCATTTATTAAGTGCTTACTGTGTGCAAAGCACTGTTCTAAGCGCTGGGGAGGTTACAGGGTGATCGGGTTGTCCCAAGGGGGGCTTACAGTTTTAATCCCCATTTTACAGATGAGGTCAACTGAGAAGTGAAGTGACTGGCCCAGAGTCACACAGCTGACAGTTGGCGGAGCCGCGATCGGAACCCACGACCTGATCAATCAATCAATCGTATTTATTGAGCGCTTGCTGTGTGCAGAGCACTGTACTAAGCGCTGGGGAATGCAAGTTGGCAACATCTAGAGACAGTCCCTACCCAACAGCGGGCTCACAGTCTAGAAGGGGGAGACAGAGAACAAAACCAAACATATTAACAAAATAAAATGAATAGAATAAATATGTGCAAGTAAAATAAATAAATAATAAATTGATTGATTGATTGATTCTCCGTAGGGTCTCCGGGCCCAGTCCCTCTCAGTCCATCCTGGGGTCAAGAGGCGGCGGCTGAGGGAGGGGAAGCTTCTGCTAAGCGCCTTAGGAGGCAGCTGGCGGCTAATCCTTCGTCCAAGACAGCGCGGGCACCGCTTCAGCCTCTCCATCTCACCCTCCGCCACTCCCGCTCCCAGAGCCCGGCTGGCCAAACGACCTATCGACTAGGGGCAGACCAAAGTCCTCTCCTCTGCTCACGCACTATAATAATAATGAGGGCATTTATTAAGCGCTTACTACGCGCAAAGCTGGAAGCACTCCTCAGAGAAGCAGCATGGCTCAGTGGAAAAGAGCATAGGCTTTGGAGTCAGAGGTCACGGGTTCAAATCCTGGCTCCGCCGATTGTCAGCTGGGTGACTTTGGGCAATCAATCAATCAGTCGTATTTATTGAGCGCTTACTGTGTGCAGAGCACTGTACTAAGCGCTTGGGAAGTACAAGTTGGCAACATATAGAGACAGTCCCTATCCAACAGTGGGCTCACAGTCTAAAAGACTTCTCTGGGCCTCATCTGTAAAATGGGGATGAAGACTGTGAGCCCCCCGTGGGACAACCTGATCACCCTGTAACCTCCCCAGCGCTTAGAACACTGCTTTGCACATAGTAAGCCCTTAATAAATGACATCATCATTATTATTATTATTATTGACCTGACTGCCCAGGGGAGCCAAGAGGTCCCCAGCTCTAAAGAGGAAGCCTGGGTACCCAATAGGAAGGGCAGGGGGCCAAGCTACGCATGGAGCCTGGAGTGAGGAGAAGAGGTCGAGTCCCAGAGACCCCTCCAAGGATAGAGGGGTGGGAGGAAGGAGGGGAGAATAGATCAGATGCTGGACCTCCATCCTCTTAGTCCAGTGCTCTGCACACAGTAAGCGCTCAATAAATACGATTGAATGAATGAATGGTTCCCCCATCTCTACCAGCTTCTCCATCTCCTAGGCTCACTTGAGTCTGGGTCCTCTCAAGGGGGAATCGGGGGTCTGGGCAGGTCCAGGGACCAGCAGCAGGGTCCCGAGCAGGGGCACTGAGGAGGTGTTTGGGGTGGGGAGGGTCCCACGCTGGAAGAGATGAAGACAGGGACAGCCGGATGGGCTCTCTAGACCGTGATCTTGTTGTGGGCAGGGATTGTCTCTCTATTACTGTATTGTACTTTCCCAAGTGCTTAGGACAGTGCTCGGCACACAGTAAGTGCTCAAGAAATATGACTGAATGGATGAATGACACGGGGCGGCTGAGCCCAGAGTGGCAAGCAAAGGGGCCCCAAGGGAAAAGAAAGGAGAAACAGGGACCTGGAGGCCCAGGCAGGGGACGAGAAATAAAGCAGGGTGACTCTGAGAGGCAGAGGAGGGCCTGGGGGAAAAGGCAGGGGGGTGGGGGGGCCTCCCTTTCCCAGGTGTCCGGCGGGGGGAGGTGGGCTAGGAGGAGGCTGAGGTTGGTGAGCCGGCCTAGAGCCAAGAATGGTCGCCCTGCAACAGGAACCAGGACCAACAACGGCAGACACCCGGCCGGCAGCCGGGCGGGGGGGGGGGGAAAGGGAGGAGCAGCAGGGGAAGGGGGGAGCAGCAGGGGCAGGAGAAGCAGGGAAAGCGGGGAGCAGCAGGAGCAGGAAGAGGAGGAGCAGGGGAAGAGGGGAGCAGCAGGGGCAGGAAAAGGAGGAGCAGGGGAAGAGGGGAGCAGCAGGGGCAGGAGAAGCAGGGAAAGAGGGGAGCAGCAGGAGAAGGAAGAGGAGGAGCAGGGGAAGAGGGGAGCAGCAGGGGCAGGAGGGAGAGAAGCAGGGAAAGAGGGGAGCAGCAGGGGGAGGAGGAGGAGGAGCAGGGGAAGAGGAGCAGCAGGGGCAGGAGAAGCAGGAGGGAGAGGAGAAGCAGGGAAAGAGGGGAGCAGCAGAAGCAGCAGGGGAAGGGGCGAATAGTAGGTGCAGGAGAGAGAGGAGCAGGGGAAGGGGGAGTAGGAGGAGCAGGGGGAAAGGGGAGTAGCAGGGGTAGGACGGAGAGGAGAAGCAGGGAAAGAGGGGAGCGGCAGGAGCAGCAGGGGAAGGGGCGAACAGCCGGGGCAGGAGAGGGAGGAGCAGGGGAAGGTGGGAGGAGCAGTGGAAGAGGGAGCAGCAGGGAGCGAAACAGGGAAAGAGGGGAGCGACAGGAGCAGCAGGGGAAGGGGTGAACAGCAGGGGCAGGAGAGGGAGGAGCACGGAAAGGGGGGAGCAGTAGGGGCAGGAGAGGAACAGCAGGGGGGAAGAGAAGCAGGGGAAGGGGGAGGAGCAGGGGGAGGAGGAGGAGAAGAGGGAGGAGTAGAGGCAGGGGGCCAGAAGAGAAGGAACAATTATAATAATAATGATGGCATTTATTAAGCGCTTACTATGTGCAAAGAAAGCACTGTTCTAAGCGCTGGAGAGGTTACAAGGTGATCAGGTTGTCCCACGGGGGGCTCACAGTCTACATCCCCATTTTCCAGATGAAGGAACTGAGGCCCAGAGAAGTAAAGCGAGTTGCCCAAAGTCACACAGCTGACAATTGGTGGAGTCGGGATTTGAACCCACGACCCCTGACTCCAAAGCCCGGGCTCTTTCCACTGAGCCACGCTGCTTCTCGGAAGAGAGGAGGAGGAGGAGGAGGAGGAGGAGGAGGAGGAGGAGAAGATGGAGAGGAGAAAGAAGAGGAAGGAGAAGGAGGAGAAGAAGAAGAAGAAGGAGAAGCAGGAGGAGGAGAAGGAGGAGAAGAAGAAGGAGAGGAAGGAGGAGAAGAAGAAGGAGGAGGAGGAGGAGGAGAAGAAGAAGAATCCTCCGGGATCCAACCCAGTCCGCACCCTCCGCTCCTCCACCGCTGATCTCCTCACCGTACCTCGCTCTCGCCTGTCCCGCCATCGACCCCCGGCCCACGTCCTCCCCTGGGCCTGGAATGGCCTCCCTCTGCCCATCTGCCAACCTAGCTCTCTTCCTCCCTTCAAGGCCCTGCTGAGAGCTCACCTCCTCCAGGAGGCCTTCCCAGATTGAGCCCCCTCCTTCCACTCCCTCTCGTCCCCCTCTCCATTCCCCCCATCTTACCTCCTTCCCTTCCCCACAGCACCTGTATATATGTATATATGTTTGTACATATTTATTACTCTATTTATTTATTTATTTTACTTGTACATTTCTATCCTATTTATTTTATTTTGTTGGTATGTTTGGTTCTGTTCTCTGTCTCCCCCTTTTAGACTGTGAGCCCACTGTTGGGTAGGGACTGTCTCTCTATGTTGACAATTTGTACTTCCCAAGCGCTTAGTCCAGTGCTCTGCACATAGTAAGCGCTCAATAAATACGATTGATGATGATGATGAAGAAGGAGGAGGAGGAGAAGGAGAAGGAAGAGGAGGAGATGAAGGAGAAGGAGGAGAGGAAGGAGAGGAAGGAAGATGAAGAAGAAGGAGGAGGAGGAGGAGGAGAAGAAGGAGAAGGAGGAGAAGAAGGAGGAGGAGATGAAGGAGAAGGAGGAGAGGAAGGAAGATGAAGAAGAAGGAGAAGGAGGAGGAGGAGAAGAAGGAGAAGGAGGAGAAGACGGAGGAGGAGGAGAAGAAGGAGGAGGAGATGAAGGAGAAGGAGGAGAAGACGGAGGAGGAGGAGAAGAAGGAGGAGGAGATGAAGGAGAAGGAGGAGAAGAAGGAGGAGGAGGAGAAGAAGGAGGAGGAGAAGGAGATGAAGGAGAAGGAAGAGAAGAAGGAGAGGAAGAAAGATGAAGAAGTAGAAGGAGAGGAAGGAAGATGAAGGAGAGGAAGGAAGATGAAGAAGAAGAAGGAGAGGAAGGAAGATGAAGAAGGAGGAGGAGAAGGAGGAGGAGGAGGAGAAGAAGGAGGAGGAGGAGGAGAAGAAGGAGGAGGAGGAGAAGAAGGAGAGGAGGAGGAGAAGAAGGAGAGGAAGGAAGATGAAGGAGGAGGAGGAGGAGGAGGAGGAGAAGGAGAAGGAGAGGAAGGAAGATGAAGAAGAAGAAGGAGGAGAAGAAGGAGAAGAAGAAAAAGGAGGAGGAGGAGGAGAGGAGGAGGAGGCTCCGCGGCCTAATCGCAGGTCCCACGGGCCCTCCCTCGCCGGCGGGCGAGGGGGCGTCCGCTTAAAAGTTAAAATCTGCGCCCCCAGCTTGGCCCGCCCCCCTATCAAGTCCCCTGCCCCCGCCCCTCGGAAGCGATAAAGTCTTGTTGAAAGCTCACTGAGACGATGGTGGAGGGCGGGGGGGGGGGGGGGGGGAGGAAGCGTCCGGAACAATAAAGTTTTGTTGAAAGGTCGCGGGTCCGGAGTCCGCCGGAGATCCCCGAACGGGACCCGAGCCCCTCCGACGCTGCCCGAGCGCCGGCCCGAAGGGGAGCCGAAGGGGGAGCCGAAGGGGGGGCGCGCACGCGCCTGGAGACCGGAAGCGGAAGTGCGTGGTTGGTTTAAAGGCGGGGCCCGAGGCCTCGCTGGGCCCTTTCCGTCTGCGGGCGCGGCGCGGGCAGGAGGTAGGGCGGGCGCGCTCGGGCCGAGCCCTGCGGCTTTAGTTTTATTTTTTCCCCGCCGCCCCCCGACGACCCCAACCCTCCTCACCGCCTTCCTTTCCCCTTCCCCAGCCCCGCCATGTCGGCCTACCTGCAGTGGATGGTCATCCGCAACTGCTCCAGCTTCCTCATCAAGCGCAATAAGCAGACTTACAGCACCGTGAGTCGGGGGGGGGGGTGGTGGTGGGGGTGTCATTCATTCATTCATTCATCAATCGTATTTATTGAGCGCTTACTATGTGCAGAGCGCTGGACTAAGCGCCATGATGGCATCAGCGTCTTTTAGACTGTGAGCCCACTGTTGGGTAGGGACTGTCTCTATATGTTGCCAATTGGTACTTCCCAAGCGCTTAGTACAGTGCTCTGCACATAGTAAGCTTTCAATAAATACGATTGATGATGATCCTGTGGTTGTACATGTTTATTACTCTATTTATTTTACTTGTACATATCTATCCTATTTATTTTATTTTGTTGGTATGTTTGGTTTTGTTCTCTGTCTCCCCCTTTTAGACTGTGAGCCCGCTGTTGGGTAGGGACCGTCTCTATATGTTGCCAGTTGGTACTTCCCAAGCGCTTAGTACAGTGCTCTGCACATAGTAAGCGCTCAATAAATACGATTGATGATGATCCTGTGGTTGTACATATTTATTACTCTATTTTACTTGTACATATCTACCCTATTTATTTTATTTTGTTGGTATGTTTGGTTTTGTTCTCTGTCTCCCCCTTTTAGACTGTGAGCCCACTTTTGGGTAGGGACTGTCTCTATATGTTGCCAATTTGTACTTCCCAAGCACTTAGTACAGTGCTCTGCACATAGTAAGCGCTCAATGAATACGATTGATGATGATGATCAGCGTGGCTCAGTGGGAACAGCACGGGCTTGGGAGTCAGAGGTCGTGGGTTCAATCAGTCAAGCAAGCGTATTTATGGAGCGCTTACTGTGTGCGGAGCACTGGGCTAAGCGCCGTGATGGTATCAGCGTGGCTCAGTGGGAACAGCACGGGCTTGGGAGGCAGGTTGTGGGTTCAAATCCCGGCCCCGCCAATTGTCAGTCACTTAACTTGTCTGGGCCTCAGTGGCCTCATCTGTAAAATGGGGTTGAAGACTGTGAGCCCCCCGTGGGACAACCTGATCACCTTGTAACCTCCCCAGCGCTTAGAACAGTGCTTTGCACATAGTAAGCGCTTAACAAATGCCGTCGTTATTATTATTGTTGTTATTCCCTGTGCCTCAGTGACCTCATCAGTAACATGGGGATGAAGACTGAGCCCCATGTGGGACAATCTGATCACCTTGTATCCTCCCCAGCACTTAGAACAGTGCTTTGCACATAGTAAGCGCTTAACAAATGCCATTATTTTATTTT
Source organism: Tachyglossus aculeatus (assembly GCF_015852505.1). Classification (NCBI taxonomy): domain Eukaryota; kingdom Metazoa; phylum Chordata; class Mammalia; order Monotremata; family Tachyglossidae; genus Tachyglossus; species Tachyglossus aculeatus. The sequence goes on along the minus strand of NC_052075.1, from coordinate 50,004,272 downwards.
TTTAATTTTTATTAAGCACTTACTATGTGCAAAGCACTGTTATAACAATAATGGCATTTATTAAGCGCTTACTATGTGCAAAGCACTGTTCTAAGCGCTGGGGAGGTTACAAGGTGATCAGGTTGTCCCACGGGGGGCTCACAGTCTTCATCCCCATTTTACAGACAAGGGAACTGAGGCCCAGAGAAGTTAAAGTGACTTGCCCAAAATCACCCAGCTGACAATTGGTGGAGCCGGGATTTGAACCCAAGACCTCCGACTCCAAAGCTCGCGCTCTTTCCACTGAGCCACGCTGCTTCTTTGGCAACATGTAGAGACGGTCCCTACCTAACAGCGGGCTCACAGTCTAGAAGGGGGAGACAGACAACAAAACATTAACAAAATAAAATAAGTAGAATAAGTATGTACAAGTAAAACAGAGTAATAAATCTGTGCAAACATATATACAGGTGCTGTGGGGAGGGGATGGAGGTAAGGCTGGGGGGAGGGGGAGAGGAAGGAGGAGGTTCAGTCTGGAAAGGCCTCCTGGAGGAGGTGAGCTCTCAGTAGGGCTTTGAGGAGGGGGCTCTGGGGATGGGGAGGACGGACGGACACCCCCTCACCCCTTCCTCTCCCTGCCAGGAGCCGAACAACTTGAAGGCCCGGAACTCATTCCGCTACAATGGACTGGTTCACCGCAAGACGGTCGGCGTCGAACCCGCGGCCGACGGCAAAGGCATCGTGGTGGTGCTGAAGAGGCGCGCAGGTATGGGCAGGGCCGTGGCTTCTTAGTGGCATCTATGAAGAAGCGCTTACTACATGCCAAGCACCGCGCTAAGCGCGGGGTTGGGGGAGACGGGGTCAGCAGAGTGTCCAACGTGGGGCTCACGGTCTTCCTCCGCATTTGACAGATGAGGGAACTGAGGCTCAGAATAATAATGATGGTATTTGTTAAGCGCTTACTAAGTGCAAAGCACTGCCCTAAGCGCTGGGGGATACAAGGTGATCAGGCTGTCCCACGTGGGGCTCAGTCTTCATCCCCATTTTACAGATGAGGGAACTGAGGCTCAGAATAATAATGATATGGATAGTATTTGTTAAGCGCTTACTATGTGCAAAGCACTGTCCTAAGCGCTGGGGGGGATACAAGGTGATCAGGTTGTCCCACGTGGGGCTCAGTCTTCATCCCCATTTTCCAGATGAGGGAACTGAGGCACAGAGAAGTTAAGTGGCTTACCCAAAGTCACACAGCTGGCAATTGGCGGAGCTGGGATTTGAACCCATGACCTCTGACTCCAAAGCCTGGGCTCTTTCCACTGAGCCCCGCTGCTTCTCATAACGTCCCTATGACCCCAGCAAAACCCTCTGTATTGCACTCCTTTGACAGTCCAATTTGGGGGCTTTGCTAGGAACCCCCCAGGGCGCATACACACCCAAACATTATTCAGTTGTATTTATTGAGGGCTTACTGTGTGCTGAGCACTCTACTAAGCGCTCGGGAAGTACAAATTGGCAACATAAAGACACGGCCCCTACCCAACAACAGGCTCATGCTCACAAGCAAGCGTGGCTTTCTCCCCACTGCCTGTTGGTTTTAATTCCCGGAGGGATGAAGATGGTATTTGTTGAGCGCTTACTATGAGAAGCAGCGTGGCTCAGTGGAAAGAGCACGGGCTTTGGAGTCAGAGGTCATGGGTTTGAATCCCAGATCCGCCACATGTCCGCTGTGCAACCTTGGGCAAGTCACTTAACTTCTCTGAGCCTCAGTTACCTCATCTGTAAAATGGGGATTATGACTGTGAGCCCCACGTGGGACTACCGATCACTTTGTATCCCCCAAGCGCTTAGAACAGTGCTTTGCACATAGTAAGCGCTTAACAAATGCCAACATTATTATTATTATTTTATGTGCCAAGCACTGAGTAGATAGAGGGTAATCAGCTTGTCCCATGTGGGCCTTGCAGACTTCATCTCCATTTAACAGATGAGGGAACTGAGGCCCAGTGACTTGCCCAGGGTCACACAACTGACAAGTGGCAGCGCCTTGGTTATTGTCCGTCTCCCCCTTCTAGACCGTGAGCCCGTTGCTGGGTAGGGACCGTCTTTATCTGTTGCCACCGTGTACTTCCCAAACACTTAGTCCAGTGCACTGCACGCAGTAAGCGTTCAATAAATACGATCGAATGAATGAACTCACGTCCGCCGACTCCCTGCTCTGAACGGCACTCTCGAGTTCTCAGACTGAGGACCGGCGTTGGGTCGGCAGGCTGCCGTCGGGTTGGGTAAGGTGAGGCATTCCCACTCTCTCTCCTGACTCTCCCTCCGCCCCGCAGGCCAGCGGAAACCCGCCACCTCTTACGTGAGGACGACGATCAACAAGAACGCCCGGGCCACGCTCAGCAGCCTCCGGCACATCATTCGCAAAAACAAGTATCGCAAGGACTTGCGCATGGTGAGGGGCCCCGCTGGCCACAGGTCGGGGTGGGGTGGGGGGGACCTCCAGCTTTTCAGGCCCTGACGACGTCCTTCCTTCCATCCCCCCAGGCGGCCTTGCGCCGGGCCAGCGCCATCCTGAGGAGCCAGAAGCCGGTGGTGGTGAAGAAGAAGCGGGCCCGGGCCCCCAAGAGTGCCTGAGAACCTCTACGGGGGCACCCTCCCCATCCCCAATAAAGCGTCACCACGTGATCCTGGCGTCAGCCCCTTCTTCTGCGCCCCGGTCCCCCCTTCAACTGGTTTCTGCTGTTCTCTGGGCCAGGAGGGTGTTGGGCTGGGGGCCCACGTTGGCCTCGGCTGCATCTGCATTATGTTGCCAATTTGTACTTCCCAAGCGCTTAGTACAGTGCTCTGCACACAGTAAGCGCTCAATACAATTGATGATGATGATCTGTCCCCCTCACCATGTCTTGGTTCCGTGCCCTGCCTGAGCTGATGAATCCTGGTCCTCATTAATGCAGCAGCATTTTACCGTCCCCTCCTTCCATCAGAGTCGCTCCCTTCATCCTAAGCCCGAGATTTTCCTTTCGACCTTGAGCCTTCTCAGCCGGCACAACGGGGCAGGAGATGGAGGTGGGGCGCCTGGCTACATGGGGAAGAGGGCGGAGGCGGCAGCTAATACTAAGGATCGAGCCCTTTTATTAACAGACGAGGGTGCCCGGGTCTGCCCGGGTCTCTCCCATCTTATGGTGAGGGGGACAGGTTAACCCCACACTTTTCCGCTTCCTCCCCAAGGCTCCGGGCTGGTTTTACCGGCCCCGCCTGCTTCATGGCTTCTTGGCTTCATACTGGATGAGTCTCATGATGTCCTCGTTCTTCAGAACTTCTTCGATGAATTCCCCTTCCGCGATCCTGTCTGGGGGAGAGGGCAGGGTCAGCAGTGGTTGGGGAAAGGAGTTGAACTGAACGGAGATCCAGCCGGCTACGGCATTCCCAGGCCCAGAGAGCAGAGTGATGGGCCCAAGGTCACACGGCGGGCAAGTGGCAGAACTGGGATTGGAATCCCAATCAATCGTATTTATTGAGCACTTACTGTGTGCAGAGCACTGTACTAAGCGCTTGGGAAGTACAAGTTGGCAACATATAGAGACGGTCCCTACCCAACAATGGGCTCAGTCTAGAAGGGAGAGACGGGGAACAAAACCAAACATATTAACAAAATAAAATAAATAGAATAGATATGTACAAGTAAAATAGAGTAATAAATATGTACAAACATATATACAGGTGTTGTGGGGAAGGGAAGGAGGGGGAGAGGAAGGAGGGGGCTCAGTCTGGGAAGGCCTCCTGGAGGAGGTGAGCTCTCAGTAGGGCCTTGAAGGGAAATGCAAGTCACTTCATCATCATCATCAATAGTATTTATTGAGCACTTACTATGTGCAGAGCACTGTACTAGGCGCTTGGGAAGTACAAATTGGTAACATATAGAGACAGTCCCTACCCAACAGTGGGCTCACAGTCTAAAATTAAATAAGCGCTTACTATGTGCAAAGCACTCTTCCAAGCACTGGAGAGGTTACAAGGTGATCAGGTTGCCCCACGGGGGGCTCACAGTCTTAATCCCCATTTTACAGTTGAGGCAACTGAGGCCCAGACTCGTCCCACTGGGCCCCACTGCTGTAGAGTGGGTAGGGGGAGAGGGAGACCTTGGGCCCACCGCTTTGCTCTCTGGGCCTGGGAATGCCGTAGCCCGTGGGTCCCCTGAGTGACCGGGAGATTTAGGGTGAGGCCCCCCATGCCTTGGTACCATTCTCCCTTTTGTTGAAGTATCTCCAGAGCTTGTCTGCCCGCTTCTGGGGTGTGTTCTCATCCTCGGGCAGCCCTTTCTGTTCTTCCGGAGGGATCATCTTGAAGATGGCCTGGAGGTGGGTAGAGAAATCTGGCTGAGGAGCCCAACTCAATGGACAATAATAATAATAATAATGGTATTAAGCGCTTTCTATGTGCAAAGCACTGTTCTAAGCGCCGAGGGGATACAAGGCGATCAGGTTGTCCCACGTGGGGCTCATGATCGTAATCCCCATTTCACTGATGAGGTAAGAGGCCCCGAGAATAATAATAATAATGGCATTTATTAAGTGCTTACTATGCGCCAAGCACTGTTCTAAGCGCTTGGGAGTTTACAAGGTGATCAGGTTGTCCCACGTGGGGCTCACGATCTCAATCCCCATTTTACAGATGAGGTAACAGGCCCAGAGAATAATAATAATAGCATTTATTAAGTGCTTACTATGTGCCAAGCACTGTTCTAAGCGCTGGGGAGTTTACAAGGTGATCAGGTGGTCCCACGTGGGGCTCACGATCTTAATTCCCATTTTACAGATGAGGTAACAGGCCCAGAGAATAATAATAATAGCATTTATTAAGTGCTTACTATGTGCCAAGCACTGTTCTAAGCGCTGGGGAGTTTACAAGGTGACCAGGTGGCCCCCCGTGGGGCTCACGATCTTAATCCCCATTTTACAGATGAGGTAACAGGCCCAGAGAATAATAATAATAGCATTTATTAAGTGCTTACTATGTGCCAAGCACTGTTCTAAGCGCTGGGGAGTTTACAAGGTGATCAGGTTGTCCCACGTGGGGCTCACGATATCGATTCCCATTTTACATATGAGGGAACTGAGGCACAGAGAAGTTGTGACTTGCCCAAAGTCACACAGCTGACAATTGGCAGAGCGGGGATTTGAACCCATGACCTCAGACTCCAGAGCCCGGGCTCTTTCCGCTGAACAGAGCCACGCTGCTTCTCATTAGCTTGTAGATAGTAGAGCGTGGCTAAATTAAAGACAAGTTGGAGCTGTTGGCAGGTTCCCAAGAATAGAGCGGAGGGCCTCAAATTAAGGAAAGGCTATAATTTGCTGGATTTGGATTACACCGGCTCATGCTAAATTGTGAATCCCATCGAAGGCAGCGATGGAGCAGTTACTGGGGTGCGGAGCGCTGTACTAAGCACTAAATCTCCCTGAGGGCAAGGATTCTGTCTACAGTAGTCTCCCAAGCGCTTAGTGTAGTGCTCGGCACACATTAAAGAAGCAGCGTGGCTCAGTGGAAAGAGCATGGGCCTTGTACTTCCCAAGCGCTTAGTACAGTGCTCTGCACATAGTAAGCGCTCAATAAATACGATTGATTGATTTGGAGTCAGAGGTCATGGGTTCAAATCCCGGCTCCGCCAACTGTCAGCTGTGTGACTTTGGGCAAGTCACTTAATTTCTCTGGGCTTCAGTTCCCTCATCTGTAAAATGGGGATTAAGACTGTGAGCCCCCCGTGGGACAACCTGATCTCCTTGTAAACTCCCTAGTGCTTAGCTCATAGTAAGCGCTTAATAAATACCATTATTATTATTATTAAGTGCTCAATGCTGAATGAAAGAGTGAGGGTAGGGATCATGTCTATTAACCTACTTTCCCAAGTGTTTATTGTAGTGCTCGGCCTACATTAAGCGCTCAATGCTGAAAAAGAATGAGGGTAGGGATCGTGTCTACTGACTATCCTACTTTCCCAAACGCTTTGTACAGTGCTCTGCACACAGTAAGTGCTCAATAAAAACCACCGGCAATGGAAGCGGGGATGCAGCCGTAACACTAAAGTTTGTCAGTGAGTGCTCAATAAAAACCACTGGTAATGGAAGCACGGATGCAGCCGTAACACGAAAGTTTGTCAGTTGCCTCGACCATTCATTCATTCATTCCATCGTATTTATTGAGCGCTTCCTGTGTGCGGAGCACTGTACAAAGCGCTTGGGAAGTCCAAGTTGGCAACATATAGAGACGGTCCCTTCCCAACAGTGGGCTCACAGTCTCGAAGCAGAGAAGCAGGGTGGCTCAGTGGAAAGAGGCTTTGGAGTCAGGTCATGGGTTCGAATCCTGACTCCACCACATGTCTGCTGTGTGATCTTGGGCAAGTCACTTCGCTTCTCTGGGCCTCAGTTACCTCATCTGTAAAATGGGGATTAAGACTGTGAGCCCCACGTGGGACAACCTGATCAGCCTGTATCCTCCCCAGCGCTTTGCACATAGTAAGCGCTTAACAAATGCCAATTATTATTATTATTAGAAGAACTAGACTAGACTACCACACACTTCACCTGTCCCGATCACTCCATTTTTGGTCCCGTTGCCCCTCATTCCCCCTCCTTCCTCTCAACCACTGTTCCAAATCTTCCCCTAATCCTGTCCAGAAGAGACAGACATTGGTTAATAAAATTAATGTCTATCCCGCTCTAGACTAAGCTCATCACGGGCAGGGAACGTGCCCGCCGACTCTGTTGTATTGTCCTCTCCCAAGCTCTTAGCACAGTGCTGTGCACACAGTAAGCACTCAGCAATCATCATCATCATCAATCGTATTTATTGAGCGCTTACTATGTGCAGAGCACTGTACTAAGCTCTTGGGAAGTACAAATTGGCAACATATACAGTCCCTACCCAACAGCGGGCTCACAGTCTAGAAGGGGGAGACAGAGAACAAAACCAAACGTATTAACAAAATAAAATAAATGGAATAAACATGCACTAATAAAATACATAGAGTAATAAATACGTACAAACATCTTCATAGGTACAAACGTCGATATGTCAATACCAGTGCCACTAATGAGAGACGATCTCTGCCCGCCGTGGGTGTGGATTCTTGTTGAGCGCTTACTACGTGTGAGGGACTGTACTAAACGCCAGCTCCCTGCCCCCCTTCCCGGCCCGCTCGCTAATACCAGAGATGATGATCTCACCGAAGCTCCCTCCAGGATGTCGGTTTGCTGTTGCTGCTGTGTTCCCTCAGTCTTTCCACTACTGACCCCATTTCTTGAGAAATTATTTCACAGCGTCTAATTATATCTATCAATCAACGGTATTTATGGAGCGCTTACTTTGTGCAGAGCACTTTGCTAAGCGCTTGGGAGAGGATGAGGAGCAGCGTGGCGCAGTGGAAAGAGTACGGACTTCGGAGTCAGAGGTCATGGGTTCAAATCCCAGCTCCGCCAACTGTCAGCTGGGTGACTTTGGGCAAGTCACTTCATTCATTCATTCAATCAATCGTATTTATTGAGCGCTTACTGTGTGCAGAGCACCGTACTAAGTGCTTGGGAAGTACAAGTTGGCAACATATAGAGGCGGTCCCTACCCAACAGCGGGCACTTAATCAATCAATCAATCGTATTTATTGAGCGCTTACTGTGTGCAGAGCACTGTACTAAGCGCTTGGGAAGTGCAAGTTGGCAACATATAGAGACGGTCCCTACCCAACAGCGGGCACTTAATCAATCAATCATATTTATTGAGCGCTTACTGTGTGCAGAGCACTGTACTAAGCGCTTGGGAAGTACAAGTTGGCAACATATAGAGACGGTCCCTACCCAACAGCGGGCACTTAATATCAATCATATTTATTGAGCGCTTACTGTGTGCAGAGCACTGTACTAAGCGCTTGGGAAGTACAAGTTGGCAACATATAGAGGCAGTCCCTACCCAACAACGGGCTCACAGTCTAACTTCTCTGTGCCTCAGTTACCTCACCTGTAAAACGGGGGTTAAGACTGTGAGCCCCCTGCGGGACAACCTGATCACCTTGGAACCTCCCCAGAGTTTAGAACAGTGCTTTGCACATAGTAAGCACTTAATACCATTATTATTACTATTACCACAGTTAGCAGACTCGTTCCCTGCCCACAACGAGTTTAGAGGGGGAGACGGACATGAATACGGGTAAATAAATCATTGAAAATATGTAATTTAAAGATACGTACGGAAGCACCGCGGGGCGAATATCACATATATCAAACTTCAGGGCCGCGTCGTCGGTCTCCACCGCAGATCAGCCACCCATTTCCCCCCGCCCACACCGCCGGCGCCCACCCGCCTCACCGTGACGATCTCCAGGACTTCGGCCTTGCTGACGGTGCCGTCGCGGTCCACGTCAAAGAGCGAGAAGGCCCACTCCAGCTTGAGGCGGGTGCGTCCGGACGAGGTGAGGTGGAGCGCCAGGATGTACTCGCGGAAGTCCAGGGTCCCGTCGCCGTTGGCGTCGAAGCTGCGGAAGACGTGGCCCGCGTAGCCGGCCGGGCCGGACCGCGGGAAGAAGTGGGCATAGATGCGCTCGAAGTCCGCCCGGCCGATGCGTCCGTCGGGGCACTGCTTGCGGAAGCCCCGGTACCAGGACACCAACTCTTCCTCCGAGTAGGACGTCTGCACTTTCAGCTCCTCCAGCACTTCCCGGGACAGAGCCCCACTTGCACTGTTCCCCATCTCCGTCTCTGTTCCCCTTTCTCCTCCCTTCCTTTTTTCCTTCTTTTCCCAGTTCTCTCTCCCTTCGGGTTGTTTTGCCCCCTGCTCTTCCCCAGTTCAAGACCCCACCGGCCCCCGGCAACTCTCTGATTTTTGTGGCCTCCTCCCTGCCGCTTGCTGGCTATTTGGGGGTTCAATCCCAGATTATCCCCAGGCTCAATTAGGGGGATTGGGTGCCAAGCGGATTAGTTCCTCCTGTCATGGTGGGGATTAAGCGCTCAATAACTACGATTGATTGATTGATTGATTGATTGATTGGGGTGGGGGGCAGAGAGGGAGGAGAATGGGTTCGTTATCCTGAAGCCAAGTGCCTCAGGAGGGGCCGGGGGGATGGCACTTATACGGTAGAGAAGCAGCGTGGCTCAGTGGAAAGAGCCCAGGCTTGGGAGCCAGACGTCATGGGTTCCAATCCCGGCTACGCCACTTATAATAATAATAATAATGGCATTTGTTAAGCACTTACTATGTGCAAAGCACTGTTCTAAGCACTGGGGAGGACACAGGGTCATCAGGTTGTCCCCCGTGGGGCTCACAGTCTTAATCCCTATTTTACAGATAGGGGTCACTGAGGCCCAGAGAATAATAGCAACAACAGTATTTGTTAAGCGCTATGTGCAAAGCACCGTTCTAAGCGCTAGAAGTGAAGTGACTTGCCCAAAGTCACACAGCTGACTAGTGGCGGAGCTGGGATTGTCAGCTGTGTGACTTTGGGCAAGTTACTTCACTTCTCTGGGCCTCAGTGACCTCATCTGTAAAATGGGGATTAATGGGGGACAACCTGATCACCTTGTAACCTCCCCAGCGCTTAAAACTGCGCTTAATAAATGCCATTATTATTAGGGGTGACAGCCTCTTGGGGTTGAAGTGCCTTGCCTTCCCCAGTGATTTGCCCGTAACCCGTGGAGGGAAGAGGCCCAGGCTCAGCCCCTGGGCTGACCCGGAAAGCCACAACATGGAGAGAATTTAATAATAATGATGGTATTTGTTAAGCGCTTACTATGTGCAAAGCACTGTTCTAAGCGCTGGGGAGGTTACAAGGTGATCAGGTTGTCCCACAGGGGGCTCACAGTTTTAATCCCCATTTTACAGATGAGGTAACTGAGGCACAGAGAAGTGAAGTGACTTGCCCAAGGTCACACAGCTGACAGTTGGCGGAGCCGGGATTTGAGCCCAGGACCTCTGACTCCAAAGCCCAGGCTCCTTCCACTGAGCCGAGCTTAAGACTGTAAGTCCCCCAGGGGACAACCTGATCATCTTGTAATCTCCCCAGCGCTTAGAACAGTGCTCTGCACATAGAAAGCGCTTAATAAATGCCATTATTATTATTATTATTAGGGGTGACAGCCTCTTGGGGTTGAAGTGCCTTGCCTTCCCCTGCCATTTGCCCGTGACCCGTGGAGGGAAGAGGCCCAGGCTCAGCCCCTGGGCTGACCCCCAAAGCCACAACATGGAGAGAATTTAATAATAATAATAATAATGATGGTATTTGTTAAGCGCTTACTATGTGCAAAGCACTGTTCTAAGCACTGGGGAGGTTACAAGTGATCAGGTTGTCCCACGGGGGGCTCACAGTTTTTATCAATCAATCAATTGTATTTATTTAGCGCTTACTGTGTGCAGAGCACTGTACTAAGCACTTGGGAAGTACAAGTTGGCAACATAGACAGTCCCTACCCAACAGTGGGATGAGATAACAGGCACAATGAAGTGACTTGCCCAAAGTCACACGGCTGACAGTTGGCAGAGCCGGGATTTCATTCATTCAATCGTATTTATTGAGCGCTGTGTGCAGAGCACTATACTTAGCGCTTGGGAAGTACAAGTTGGCAACATATAGAGACGGTCCCTACCCAACAGTGGGCTCACAGTCTAGAAGGGAGATTTGAACCCATGACCTCTGATTCCAAAGCCCATGCTCTTTCCGCTGAGCCAAGTCGTGTGTGTTTGTGTGTTGGGGGAGGTTAGAGGATACACAACTCTCAGTATGTGTGGAGAAGTGTTCAGATAATCTGCCAGTCTTTGTGTGTATGGCGGGGGGTGCCTCTGTGCCTCAGTTCCCTCATCTGTTTTATACTGTGAGCCCACTGTTGGGGAGGGACCGTCTCTATATGTTGCCAACTTGTACTTCCCAAGCGCTTAGTACAGTGCTTTGCACACAGTAAGTGCTCAATAAATACAATTGATTGATCTGTAAAACGGAGATTGAGTCTGTGAGCCCCCTGTGGGACAGGGACTGTTTCCAACCCAATTTGTTGGTATCCACCCCAGCACTTAATAGATCCCCTGGCACATAGTAAGGGCCTAACAAATACAATTATTATTTTGGGGTGGGTGCACAGGATCTACCAGTCTGTGTTTGGTGGTGGGTGGGTGTTCAGTCTGTGTGTGTGCGCATTGTGGGGACGGTATTCAAAGGATCTGCCAGTCTCACTGTGGGCCAAGGCCCGTACTAAGCACTTGGAAGGGTACAATGTAAGTGGGTAGACAGGTTCCCTGCGTACAAGGAGCTCACAGCCTCGAGTCCTAACTCCATCACTTTTAGACTGTGAGCCCACTGTTGGGCAGGGACTGTCTCTATATGTTGCCAATTTGTACTTCCCAAGCGCTTAGTACAGTGCTCTGCACACAGTAAGCGCTCAATAAATATGATTGATGATGATGATGATCACTAAGTCCTCCCGAGTTCAGCTAGCCGGGACCTGCCTGCTGCAGGCCTCGGAAACTCAGGACCCGGGCCCGGCAATCTGTCAGTCAACGGCATCGGAGTCCGTACTACAGCCAGCACACTCCGCTAAGGCCTCGGAACTGTACGGGACGGGACCGGCAACCGATACTCCCTGCCTTCGAGGAGCTTCTAGTAGGATTTAGAGAAGCGGACAGAGCCCAGGCCTCGGAGTTGGAAGGACCTAGATTCTAATCCCAGCTCTGCCACTTGTCTGCTGTTATGACTTTGGGTGAGTCATTTCACTTCCCTGGGCCTCATTCATTCATTCAGTTGTATTTATTGAGTGCTTACCGTGTGCAGAGCACTGTAATAATAATAATGATAGCATTTATTAAGTACTTACTGTGTGCAAAGCACTGTACTAAGCACTTGGGAAGTACAAGTCGGCAACATATAGAGACGGTCCCTATCCAATAACGGGCTCACAGTCTAGAAGCTCCTCATCTGTAAAATAATAATGACGGTATTTGTTAGGCGCTTACTATGTGCAAAACACTGTTCTAAGCACTGGGGAGGTTACAAGGTGATGAGGTTGTCCCATGGGGGGCTCACAGTTTTAATCCCCATTTTACAGATGAGGTAACTGAGGCACAGAGAAGTGACTTGCCCAAAGTCACCCAGCTGACAAGTGGCGGAGCCGGGATTTGAACCCATCACCTCTGACTCCAATGGGGATTAAAGCTCTGAATCCCACGAGGGACGGGGAATGTGTCCAACCTGATTTGCTTGTATCTAACCCAGAGCTTAGTATAGTGCCTGGCACATAGTAAACGCCTACCAAATACCACAATTATCATTACTGGGGGAGCTGGAGGATGGGGTGGGGGTCCCACAGGGCTTGGACAAAACCCATATAGTAAGAGGTGCAGAAGGTGGCTGTGTCATCAATTATTAGGCCAACGGGGGTGGGGATTAATTGGAGCCAGCTTCCTGGAGGAGGTGGGACCACAGGAGGGTTTTTGATGATGGGGAGATTTTGGCCTGGCAGATTTGAAGGAGGGGAGGAAGGTTTTCATTCAAGAACAAGATCCAATTGTGGGGGTTCAGGAGGTGAAGAGCATGCAGTAGGGTAGAGCAGGGGGCAAGAACAGGACAGGCTCAAAGTCAGTGATAAGGTGGTTCAGCTCAAAACCACAGTCCTCTCTGCTTCCATTTTACTCCCACTCTCTTAGGGAGCGCATCTGCCCCCAAGGCTTCAACTACCACAACCATGGGCAACAGTCCAACCTCATTATATTTTATCCACCCCAACATTTAGTTCAGTGTCTGGCACGTAGACAGCACTTAAGCGCTTGCTACGTGCAAAGCACTGTTCTAAGCACCGGGGAGATTACAAGGTGATCAGGTTGTCCCATGGGGGGGCTCATCTGTAAAATCCCCATTTTACAGATGAGGTCACTGAGGCCCAGAGAAATTAAGTGACTTGCCCAGTCACACAGCTGACAACTGGTGGAGCTGGGATTTGAACCCATGACCTCTGACCCCAAAGCCCCTGCTCTTTCCACTGAGCCACGCTGCTTCTCATACACCACTATGAACAAATAGCACTGAAAACCACAAACCACCCCCACCTCTCACTGCTGCAATCTCACTTTTCCTCCTTGGCTCCATCATCATCAATTGTATTTATTGAGCGCTTACTATGTGCAGAGCACTGTACTAAGCGCTTGGGAAGTACAAATTGGCAACATATAGAGACAGTCCCTACCCAACAGTGGGCTCCAGACACCTCCCTACGGATATCCCTCCGAAAACCTGGAGTTCAACGTATACAAAGCTGCACCTCTACTTCCTACCCAAATCCTCACCCTCCTCACCTAGCTTCCCTTTCCTACTTCATCATCATCATCAATCGTATTTATTGAGCGCTTACTGTGTGCAGAGCACTGTACTAAGCGCTTGGGAAGTACAAATTGGCAACATATAGAGACAGCCCCTACCCAACAGTGGGCTCACAGTCTAAAGTGGGGAGGGGATTGACATCCTCATCCCTCAAGCCTCAACTGTAAACTTGTTATGGGCAGGGAGCCTGTCTAATTCTGTTGCACGGTACTCTCCCAACCACTTAGTAATGCTTTGCACATAGTTGGCACTCAAAAATCCATTGCTGGACTGAAGACTTATCTCCCTGCTCTTTCAGCCCGGTGGTTCTCCCTCCTACATAGCTGTAACTTATTTATTTATAGTATTTTCTGTCTCCCTCTCTAGCCTCAGGTCTACCCAGCTGCCTTACCCTCTATTCCTCTCCCCACCCCTAATCAGTCAGGCCAGCCACTGCCTTTTCCAACTTTATTTTAGAAAACCCCCCTCCCCCCCGCCCCCCGGCCCATAATTTAAATAACTTAGAGTGAAAAACGCCCCCGCCGGCCCCCACTACAGCCTCCGCAGCGCCCGCTTCTTGTCAGTCTTCTTCTTGGCCGCCAGCTTCTTGTCCCGCTCCCCGGCGTGCTTCTTGGCCACGGGCCCGTCGGCCCCGCTGGCCCCCGAGGAGCCCGGCTCCACCCCGTCCCCTTCCCCCTGTGGCCCCCGGGCCCCGGCCCCGCCATGGATCTCCGTGAGGAGGCGGGCCCGGGCCGCGTACTCTTCGTAGTTGTCCAGCAACAGACGGCCAGCCTCCTCATTCAGGGCGCTCTCTGGGTTGGGGTGGATCAGCAGGCACTTGATGGTCTGCGGGGGGGAGGAGAAACGAGGACAGCATTCCCAAGTCAGGGAGGATTGAGCCATCCAACCCCCCTCCTACTCAACCCCGACAAGGGGCAGGAACTGAGTCAGATTTGGATTCACCCCAGCGTATGGTACACACATGCAGGAGGTACTTAATCGATACCCCAATTATTATTATTACTATCAGCAGCACCACAGGATGGCTTTTCAACATATACGGTCCCAAGCCCCGTACTGAACACTGGGGCAGACACACAATCACCAGGTCCCACCTGGGGCTCACAATCAATCAATCGTATTTATTGAGCGCTTACTGTGTGCCGAGCACTGGACTAAGCGCTTGGGAAGTACAAGATGGCAACATATAGAGACAGTCCCTCCCCAACAGTGGGCTCACAGTCTAAAAGGGGGAGACAGAGAACAAAACCAAACATACTAACAGAATAAAATAGAATAGATATGTACAAGTAAAATAGAGTAATAGATATGTACAGACATATATACAGGTGCTGTGGGGAAGGGAAGGAGGTAAGATGGGGGGATAGAGAGGGGGGCAAGGGGGAGAGGAAGGAAGGGGCTCAGTCTGGGAAGGCCTCCTGGAAGAGGTAAGCTCTCAGCAGGGCCTTAAAGGGAGGAAGAGAGCGTGCTTGGCGGATGGGCAGAGGGAGGGCATTCCAGGCTCACAGTCTAAATAGCAGGCAGAACAGAGAGTGAATCATTTGGCCAAGGGAACTGAGGCAGAGTGCACATAGTAAGCGCTCAATAAATACGATTGATGATGATGAGTGACTTGCCTGGTCATGTGGCAGAGCTGGGATTAGAACCCAAGGCCTGGGTTCCTTCCACTTAGCACTACAGCCATGTGGCTTCTCAGAGAAGCCTCTAATATACCATTATCATGGTATTTGTTCAATGCTCACTGTGTGCCAAGCACTAAAGCCTAGGGGGGTGGGGGGCACCCCCATCCAACCATGCCAGAGAGCTAGCTTGGCGGATGGGCAGAGGGAGGGCATTCCAGGCCAGGGGGAGGACTTGGGCCGGGGGTCGACGGCGGGACAGGCCAGAACGAGGCCCGGTGAGGAGGTTGGTGGCAGAGGAGCGGAGGGTGCGGGCTGGGCTGGAGAAGGAAAGAAGGGAGGTAAGGTAGGTGACGACTTGACACCTGTCCACGTTTCGTTTTGTTGTCTGTCCCCCTCTTCTAGACTGTGAGCCCGTTGTTGGGTAGGGACCGTCTCTGTATGTTGCCGACTTGTACTTCCCAAGTGCTTAGTCCAGTGCTCTGCACACAGTAAGCCCCCCCTTCCTCTCCCCCTCGTCCCCCTCTCCACCCCACCATCTTACCTCCTTCTCTTCCCCACAGCACCTGTATATATGTATATATGTTTGTACATATTAATTACTCTATTTATTTATTTACTTTACTTGTACATATCTATTCTATTTATTTTATTTTGTTAGTATGTTTGGTTTTGTTCTCTGTCTCCCCCTTTTAGACTGTGAGCCCACTGTTGGGTAGGGACTGTCTCTAGATGTTGCCAACTTGTACTTCCCAAGCGCTTAGTACAGTGCTCTGCACACAGTAAGCGCTCAATACGATTGATGATTATAATAAATACGACTGAATGAATGAATGCCAGAGACCAGGCCAGAGCTCGCCTAGCAGGGTTGTGACGTCCACCTCTCCCGCCACCCAGGACTCAGCTCCAGGCAAACCCAGCTGGTCCCCCAATTCCAAACAGTCCCCATTTCAGACAGGTGGCCATGACACCTAGCTGCCTCCTTCCTCTCCCTCTCTTACCTCCTTCCCCTCCCCACAGCACCAGTAAATATGTTTGTACGTATTTATTACTCTATTTTACTTGTACATATTTATTCTATTTATTTTATTTTGTTAATATGTTTTGATTTCTGTCTCCCCCTTCTAGACCGTGAGCCCGCTGTTGGGTAGGGACCGTCTATATGTTGCCAACTTCTACTTCCCAAGCGCTTAGTCCAGTGCTCTGCACACAGTAAGCACTCAATAAATACGATTGAATGAATAAATGACAGTTTACAGCGTGTAAACTCCTTGATGGCAGAGATTATGTCTCCCAACTTTGTTGTATTCTTCCAAGAGCTCAGCACTGAGGGCAGAGATTATGTCTCCCAACTTTGTTGTATTCTCCCAAAAGCTCAGCACTGTGCTCAATAAATACCACCGATTTACCTCGGGATGGTCCCAAGGCTCCAGGGAAAAAAAGCATGGTCCGGAAGTTGAGAGGGCAGGGGTTTTATAATCCCTGCTCAGATACAGGCCTCCTGTGTGACTTTAGGGAAGTCACTTTACCGAAGAGGGAACCGAGGTTCAGGTTAATTGGTGAGAAAACAACTGTCTTCTCAGATTGTGAGCCCCATGAGGGGCAGAGATTGTCTGATTTTTTTTTTTATGGTACTTAAGCACGGTATTTTTTATGGTATTTAGAGATGCAGCGTGGCTCAGTGGAAAGAGCACGCGTTTGGGAGTCAGAGGTCATGGGTTCTAATCCCCACTCAGCCACTTCTCAGCTGTGTGACTTTGGGCAAATCACTTTTCTGGGCCTCAGTTCCCCCATCTGTAAAACGGGGATGAAGACTGTGAGCCCCACGTGGGACAACCTGATCCCCTTGTATCCCCCCCAGCGCTTAGAACAGTGGTTCGCACATAGCGCTTAATACCATTATTATTATTATTATGAAGCACTTACTCTTGTCAGGCACGGTCCTAAGTGCTGGAGCGGACAAGCTAATCAGTTTGGCCCTGTGTCCCTGGTCCCACCCAGGACTCGCAGTCTTAATCCCCGTTTTACAGACGAGGGAACTGAGGCACAGAGAAGTGAAGCGACTTGCCCAAGGTCACACAGCAGACAAGAGGCAGAGCTGGGATTGGAGCCCCCTGTGCTCTATATCCACTAGGCCACGATGCTTCTCTAGTTATTCTGCGCTTAGTACAGTGCTCTGCACATAGTAAGCGCTCAATAAATACGATTGCTTGATTCTGTACCTAGCGCAGTACACGTGATTCATACTGTTACTGCCCGACTGACTGTGTATAATGCGGGGGAAGGCCAGCAGAGGCCCTTGAATGCCAACCTCAACTTCCTGTTGTTCTCAGTTTCTGCTCTACCTCTCTCGACAAGGTCCTGTGGTTCGTTATCCCAATTTAGAGGCTGAAAGCCAGAAGAAACAATCCTTTTAGTAAGGGAACTGACACCGCGGAGGCTCACAGAGTTAATCTTGTGCCACCACCTCCTCCTCCTCCTCCTCCTCTCATGGCCCTTTCGGCCTCCGACTTGGCCTCCAGCTGGGTTGGTTGGGGGGAGTGGGAACAGGGATGCCAACAACTCTATGAACTCCAACTCTTAGGGAATCAATTCTGAGAGAACAGGGGGGTGTGAGAAACGGGACTGTCAATAGACAGGACAGCAGGGGATGGACGGGGGCAGAAGGGAAAGGAGCGGAAAGACTAGATTGTACGCTCGTGTCTATAATAATTTTGGTATTTGTTAAGCGCTTACAATGTACAAAGCACTATTCTAAGCGCTGGGAGGGGGGATACAAGGTGATCAGGTTGTCCCACATGAGGCTCACAGTCTTAATCCCCATTTTACAGAAGAGGGAACTGAGGCACAGAGAAGTACACTGGAAAGGTCACTGTGGGTAGGGAATGTGTCTTTGTTACACTGTTCTCTCCCAAGTGCTTAGAAGAGTGCTTTGCACACAGTAAGTGCTCAAATACTGTGTCCTTGCTTTGTTGCCTGTCTACCTGTTTTGTTGTCTGTCTCCCCGCTTCTAGACTATGAGCCCATTGTTGGGTAGGGATTGTCTCTATCTGTTGCCAAATTGTACTTTCCAAGCACTTAGTACAGTGCTCTGCACACAGTAAGCACTTAATACGACTGAATGAAATACCAGGGAAGAGTTGGTACGTAATCAATCAATAGTATTTATTGAGTGCTTACTGTATGCAGAGCACTGTACTAAGCGCTTGGGAAGTACAAGTTGGCAACATCTAGAGACAGTCCCTACCCAACAGTGGGCTCACAGTCTAAAAGGGAGAAGCTTCCTTGTAGCTTCCTTCTAAGCTTCCTTGTGGGTAGCAAATGGGTCCCTATGTTCTATTGACCCTTTCCAGACATTCAGTACAGGGCTCTGTACCCAGAGGAGTTCAATACATATACCAGCGTTATTACTTGGAAGACAGACGGCCAGAAAAAAAGGAGAGAGGAAGGGAAGGGATGCTGGAGGGACTTCGGGACCCCCAGAATCTATAGAATGAGGACTCCCACCCAGGGTGTGTGACAGTCTCCCCTATTCCTGACTCAAGGGGACCTCCTGCCATCTGGGCTGCTAGGGTGAGGTGGAGAGTTGGTAGGGCTAGTGATCTGTACCCCAAAAGCACTGAGCCTGCCAAGGGGTGCAACCCCACAATTCATCTGCTAGAGGGAAGGCAAGACACCTGCACTCAAACCATGGAGACCCCCACCAGGCTATCTGCCCCCAACACAGCTCTGACCTTCAGGGGATGCTCAGCCCTCCTCCTCCACCCCCCCGCCACCAACCACCTCCTCCAACCACCCCCATCCTCACCAGTAAGACATGGCGGATCCCCAGCTCGGCCTTCCAGTCGCGCTTGAGCACGTTGACGCAGATTTCGCCATTGGCACCCACGTTGGGGTGGAAGATCTTTGTAAGGAAGAAGCCCTTGGGGGGGGCGGCCGGGAAGTCCTTGCCCAGGATCAGCTTCATACGGAACAGCCCACCGGCGTACGGGGTCCCCTCTGGGCAGGGGGCAAAGGAAAACACTGGTCAGGCTCGCCGAGATGGAGGGGGACGGCAGGCACCTGCCCCCACATTCCTACCGCCTCAAGCCCTAAGTGACCCAATCTAAATCCCCCCCAGGTTCTTCTTCGCCCCCCCACCTGCCCCTCTCGTAACACCCCTATGTTCCCCCCGACCTCTCCAACCCCCTCGGGTCTCCACTATTACCGAAATCATTTACCGACCCGCTACGGCACGGAGAGCCTCCCCCCTCCACGGGGCTCCCCTCACCTGGTCCCTCGATGGTGACCTGCAGGTCGGTGACATCCTCCTCGTTGGGGAAAACCTTAATGCCGTCGGGGGGATCCGCCGTCAGCGTGGTCACCTCCTTGTACACCAGGCGGATGATGTGGGGAGGCAGGTTCTCCACGTTGGAGTTCTGGCGGGGTGGAGGGGGGAGGAACAGATCAGCCAGCGTTTGGACCCCCTGCCCCTCTCCCCCTTCCTTTCCCAACGCAGGGGAGACCAGGCATTAGGATCTCAAGCCCTTCCCCAAGGCCCACTCGGCCCAGCTCCCCAGTGCAGCAGACGGTTGGTAGGGCTAGTCATCTGTACCCCCAAAACACTGAGCCGGCCTAGGGGTGCAACCCCACAAATCATCTTTTAGACTGTGAGCCCACTGTTGGGTAGGGACCGTCTCTATATGTTGCCAGCTTGTGCTTCCCAAGCGCTTAGTACAGTGCTCTGCACACAGTAAGTGCTCAATAAATACGATTGATGGATGATGGATGGATAGAGGGAAGGCAAGACGCTCGCACTCATAGAGAAGCGGCGTGGCTCAGTGGAAAGAGCCCGGGCTTTGGAGTCAGAGGTCATGAGCTCAAATCCCGGCTCTGCCACTTTGGGCAAGTCACTTCTCTGGGCCTCAGTTCCCTCATCTGTAAAACGGGGATTCAGATTGTGAGTCCCCCACAGGACAACCTGATCACCTTGTAACCGCCCCGGCGCTTAGAACAGTGCTTTGCACATAGTAAGTGCTTAATAAATGCCATGATTATTATTATTATGGAGACCATTACCAGGCTAAGACGCTCGCACTCATAGAGAAGCAGTGTGGCTCAGTGGAAAAGAGCACGGGCTTTGGAGTCAGAGGTCATGGGTTCAAATCCCAGCTCTGCCACTTGTCAGCTGTGTGACTTTGGGCAAGTCACTTCACTTCTCTGGGCCTCAGTTACCTCATCTGGAAAATGGGGATGAAGGCTGTGAGCCCCACTTGGGACAACCTGATCACCTAGTATCCTTCCCAGCGCTTAGAACAGTGCTTTGCACATAGTAAGAGCTTAATAAAAGCCATTATTATTATTATTATTATTATTATTATTATTATCTCCCCCCAACACAGCCAACCACTCCCAGGCCAGTTGCCTCCTTCCTCCCTCTCCGGTGAGACATCTCCCTGTGCTCAGATTTCCTGGCCTCAGCTCCTCTGCCAGTTGGGGTTGGGGAAGTGGTCTTTATTCACTTATTCAATCGTATTTATCGAGCGCTTACTGTGTGCAGAGCACTGTACTAAGCGCTTGGGAAGTACAAGTCGGCAACATATAGAGACGGTCCCTACCCGACAACAGGCTCACAGTCTAGAAGGGGGAGACAGACAACAAAACATGGAGATGGGTGTCAAAATAGTCAGAATAAATAGAATTAAAGCTCTATGTATAACATTGACAAAATAAATTGAATAGCAAATACGTACAAGTAAAATAGAGTAATAAATCTGTACAAATATATATATATATACAAGTGCTGTGGGAAGGAGGAGAGGGAAAAGGGGGCTCAGTCTGGGAAGGCCTCTTGGAGGAGGTGAGCTCTCAGTAGGTAATTGAGCTTCAGAGCTGACAGCCACTGCTCCAGGGCTTCCAAGAGCCCCAGACCCGAGGAGGGCCAAACCCCACTTTCCCCTCCCTTGGGGATCCCCGGTACCCCCGTTCTACCTCAGCGCCTAGACCTTCATCCATTCATTCGCATTTATTGAGCGCTTACTGTGTGCAGAGCACTGTACTAAGCGCTTGGGAAGTACAAGTTGGCAACGTATAGAGATGATCTATACCTCGCCTGGCTCTCCAACTCCCAGGGCCCTGGGGGCTGTGAGAAGGAGCCATCCCAGAGTTCATTCTTCCATTCATTCATTCAATCATATTTACTGAGCACTTATTGTATACAGAGCACTGTACTAAGCACTTGGGAAGTACAAGTTGGCAACATATAGAGACGGTCCCTACCCTCGCCTGGCTCTCAGGGCCCTGGGGGCTGCGAGAGGGAGCCAGCCCAGAGTTCATTCAATCATATTTATTATTAATAATAATAATGATGGCATTTATTAAGCGCTTCCTATGTGCAAAGCACTGTTCTAAGCGCTGGGGAAGTTACAAGGTGATCAGGTTGCCCCACGGGGACTCACAGTCTTAATCCCCATTTTACAGATGAGGTCACTGAGGCGCACAGAAGTGAAGTGACTTGCCCAAGGTCACACAGCAGACATTGGCGGAGTCGGGATTCGAACCCATGACTTCTGACTCCAAAGCCCGTGCTCTTTCTACTGAGCTACGCTGCTTATTTATTGAGCGCTTAGTGTGTGCACAGCACTGTACTAAGCACTTGGGAAGTACAAATTGGCAACATATAGAGACGGTCCCTACCCTCACCTGGCTCTCCAACCCCCAGGGCCCTGGGGGCTACGAGAGGGAGCCAGCCCAGAGTTCATTCATTCATTCAATTGTATTTATTGAGCGCTTAGTGCGTGCAGAGCACTGTACTAAGCCCTTGGGAAGTACAAGTTGGCAACATATAGAGATGGTCCCTACCCTCACCTGGCTCTCCGACCCCCAGGGCCCTGCGAGAGGGAGCCAGCCCAGAGTTCATTCATTCATTCAATCGTATTTGAGCGCTTACTGTGTGTGCAGAGCACTGTACTAAGCGCTTGGGAAGTACAAGTTGGCAACACATAGAGACGGTCCCTACCCAATAGCGGGCTCACAATCTAGACGAGTTCCTCCTCAGGCCAAGGCCTGAGAAGCAGCATGGCTCAGTGGAAAGAGCCCGGGCTTTGGAGTCAGAGGTCATGGGTTCAAATCCCCGCTCCGCCTATCAGATGTGTGACTTTGGGCAAGTCACTCAACTTCTCTGTGCCTCAGTTACCTCATCTGTAGAATGGGGATTAAGACTGTGAGCCCCACGTGGGACAACCTGATCACCTTGTAAACTCCCCAGCGCTTTGGACAGTGCTTTGCAAATAGTAAGCGCTTAATCAATGCCATCATTATTATTAAGGCCTCCCATAGCCTGAGTCACCCGGTGGATGCGGGATTCGGGGGGAAGGGAGAGAGCGGGGCACCCTCCCAGGAAACCCCTTTGGCCTCAGCAGGCCGGCTTCCCCGGGAAGGGCCAGTTCCCAGAAATCTCCCAAACAACAGGCGGGGGGCAAAGGGATAGAGATCAAGATTTGGGAAGGGCTCCAACCCCTCTTCTGTCATCAGGAGGCCGTGGGCCCAAACCCGGCAGTAGCTACCATTCATTCATTCATTCATTCAATCGTATTTATTGAGCGCTTACTGTGTACAGAGCACTGGACTAAGCGCTTGGGAAGTCCAAGTTGGCAACATATAGAGACGGTCCCTACCCCACCCTGGGGGCTGCGAGAGGGAGCCAGCCCAGAGTTCATTCATTCATTCAACTGTATTTATTGAGCACTTACTGTGTGCAAAGCACTGTACTAAGCACTCGGGAAGTCCAAGTTGGCAACATCTAGAGACGGTCCCTACCCAACAGTGGGCTCACAGCCTAGAGGGGGGAGACAGACAACAAAACCAAACATGGAGACAGGGGTCAAAGGCAAAATGGCCCAGTCCTGAGCAGCTAGCCGGCCCCCCTTCCCCCATCAACACAATGTCCCCTTCCCAGCACATCTGGACTCACACCCTGGGGGGGGGGGGGGGGGGTTCCCCCTGAAACCCCACCCCCTAAATTCTTTCTCCAGCCCAGCTCCCAGTAGCCAAACTCAACAGGCCCGAGCCAACAAGCCTAGAAGCCCGGGCCTTCTAGACTGTGAGCCCGCTGTTGGGTAGGGCCCGTCTCCATATGTTGCCAACTTGCACTTCCCAAGCGCTTAGTCCAGTGCTCTGCACACCGGAAGCGTTCAATAAATACCACTGTATGAATGAATGAACAAGGCTGCGCCCCAACATTGATCAGGCCGCCCCCAATGCAGGCCCCCTTCACCTTCCAATCCGGTTCCCCCAACTCCCGGGGACATCCAGCTTCAAGGCCCTCAAACAAGCCCGCAAGCGTTTAGTCCAGTGCTCTGCACACAGTAAGCGCTCAATAAACCCGACTGAAACAATGAATGAACAAGGCTGCGACCCGACACTGACCAGGCCGCCCCCAATGCAGGCCCCCTTTCCCTCCCAGTCAATCAATCAATCAATCGTATTTATTGAGCGTTTACTGTGTGCACAGCACTGTACTAAGAGCTTGGGAAGTCCAAGTTGGCAACATCTAGAAATGGTCCCTACCCAACAGTGGGCTCTCAGTCTAGAAGGGGGAGACAGAACAAAACAAATTAACAAAATAAAATAGAACGGATATATACAAGTAAAACAAATACAGTAATAAATACGTACAAACATATATACAGATATATATACACATATATACAGGTCCAGTTCCGGGAGCCCCCGGGGACATCCAGATTCAACGCCCCGTCCCCGTCCAGCTCCAAGGCCCTCAAACAATCAATCAATCAACCGTATTTATTGAGTGCTTACTATGTGCAGAGCACTGTACTAAGCGCTTGGGAAGTACAAATTGGCAACATATAGAGACAGTCCCTACCAAACAGTGGGCTCACAGTCTAAAAGGGGGAGACGGAGAACAAAACCAAACATACTAACAAAATAAAATAAATAGAATAGCTATGTACAAGTAAAATAAATAAATAAATAAGTAGAGTAATAAATATGTACAAACATATATACAGGTGCTGTGGGGAAGGGAAGAAGGTAAGATGGGGGGGGTGGAAAGGGGGACGAGGGGGAGAGGAAGGAAGGGGCTCAGTCTGGGAAGGCCTCCTGGAGGAGGTGAGCTCTCAGCAGGGCCTTGAAGGGAGGAAGAGAGCGTGCTTGGCGGATGGGCCCGCAAGCGCCTAGTCCAGTGCTCTGCACACCGGAAGCGCTCAATAAATACGACTGAATGAATGAATAAACAAGGTTGCGACCCAACGTTGACCAGGCCGCCCCCAACGCAGGCCCCCTTCACCTCCCAGTCCGGTTCCCCCAAACCCCGGGGACACCCAGCTCCAAGGCCCTCAAACAGGCCCGCAGGCGCTTAGTCCAGTGCTCTGTACACCGGAAGCGCTCAATAAATACAATCAAATGAGTGAATGAACAAGGCTGGGACCCAACGTTGACCAGGCCGACCCCAACCCAGGCCCCCTTTCCCTCCCAGTCCGGTTCCCCCAACCCCCGGGGACACCCAGCTCCAAGGCCCTCAAACAAGCCCGCAGGCGCTTAGTCCAGTGCTCTGCACACCGGAAGCGCTCAATAAATACGATTAAATGAGTGAATGAACAAGGCTGGGACCCAACGTTGACCAGGCCGCCCCCAACGCAGGCCCCCTTCACCTCCCAGTCCGGTTCCCCCAACCCCCGGGGTCATCCAGCTCCAAGGCCCTCAAACAAGCCCGCAAGCGCTTAGTCCAGTGCTCTGCACATCGGAAGCGCTCAATAAATACAATCAAATGAGTGAATGAACAAGGCTGGGACCCAACGTTGACCAGGCCGCCCCCAACGCAGGCCCCCTTCACCTCCCAGTCCGGTTCCCCCCAACCCCCGGGGACATCCAGCTCCAAGGCCCTCAAACAAGCCCGCAGGCGCTTAGTCCAGTGCTCTGCACACCGGAAGCGCTCAATAAATACGATTAAATGAGTGAATGAACAAGGCTGGGACCCAACGTTGACCAGGCCGCCCCCAACCCAGGCCCCCTTCACCTCCCAGTCCGGTTCCCCCAACCCCCGGGGTCATCCCGCTCCAAGGCCCTCAAACAAGCCCGCAAGCGCTTAGTCCAGTGCTCTGCACATCGGAAGCGCTCAATAAATACAATCAAATGAGTGAATGAACAAGGCTGGGACCCAACGTTGACCAGGCCGCCCCCAACGCAGGCCCCCTTCACCTCCCAGTCCGGTTCCCCCCAACCCCCGGGGACACCCAGCTCCAAGGCCCTCAAACAAGCCCGCAAGCGCTTAGTCCAGTGCTCTGCACACCGGAAGTGCTCATTAAATACAATTAAATGAGTGAATGAACAAGGCTGGGACCCGAGGTTGACCAGGCCGCCCCCAACACAGGCCCCCTTCACCTCCCAGTCCGGTTCCCCCCAACCCCCGGGGTCATCCAGCTCCAAGGCCCTCAAACAAGCCCGCAAGCGCTTAGTCCAGTGCTCTGCACACCGGAAGTGCTCATTAAATACAATTAAATGAGTGAATGAACAAGGCTGGGACCCACCGTTGACCAGGCCGCCCCCAACGCAGGCCCCCTTCACCTCCCAGTCCGGTTCCCCCCAACCCCCGGGGACACCCAGCTCCAAGGCCTTCAAACAAGCCTGCAAGCGCTTAGTCCAGTGCTCTGCACACTGTAAGCGCCCAATAAATACGACTGAATGAATGAATAAACAAGGCTGCGACCCTATGGTGACCAAGCCACCCCCACTGCAGGCCCCCTTTCTCTCCCAGTCCATTTCCCCCAACCCCCAGGGACATCCAGCTCCAAGGCCCTCAAACAAGCCCGCAAGCGCCCAGTCCAGTGCTCTGCACACCGGAAGCGCTCAATAAATAGGACTGCATGACAAGCCCTCGGCCTTCCCTTACCATGTCGGTCGGGCAGGGATGCGGGGGGCGCCTCGGGAATGGGGGGGCTGGGCAGCCTCGGGCGCTGGCCCCAACCCCCCGCTCCTTAGGGGATGAGGAAGTGCGAGGAGGGGTCTACGAAATAGGCGAGGGGAGTCTACGACAGCTCCGCCTCTCCCTCCCACCCCCCCCACCAGGCCCAGCCCCGCTGCCCGCCCACCGGCTCCCCACGCCGCACTGAGACGGCGCGCGCACGGCAGCGCCCTTTGTACCCGCCGAGGCCACGCCCCTCCCGCCGCGACGTCATGACGTCACCGCGCCCGGACCGGCGGGCCAATGGGAGCGCGAGGGCGGGGCTGCGTCGCCAGGGGCGGGCAGCCGATTGGACGGTTTGAACGCCGGAGGTCACGCGGCCGGTGGGGCGGGCACGTGGGCTGAGGTTGGGGGGGGAGGGCGGGGGAGGAAGTTGTTTACGCCACTCCAGCTAACGGTCGCCTCAAGGGGGGGGGAGGGGAGAGGTTTGAACGGCGTGACGGACGGGGCAGCGGACCTATAGGAGAAGCGGAAGGGGCCCGCCGGAGCCAATCGCTGAAGAGGGAAAGGGGGAAGGGGTGGGCGTTGGGGGGGGCGGGCGGGAAATGAAGGACGGGCCCTTCAGCCAATCAGCACCGCCTCTCCTTCGTTTGCATATTAAGATCCATTCATTCCATCGTACTTATTAATGATAATAATAATAATGACGTTTATTAAGCGCTTACTATGTGCCAAGCGCTGTTCTAAGCGCTGGGGAGGTTCCAAGGTGATCCGGTTGTCCCACGGGGGGCCCACAGTCTTCATCCCCGTTTTCCAGATGAGGGAACTGAGGCCCAGAGAATAATAATAATAAAAATAATAATGGCGTTTATTAAGAGGTTATTACGTGCCAAGCACTGTTCCAAGTTCTGGGGAGGTTGCAAAGTGATCAGGTTGTCCCACGGGGGGCTCACAGTCTTCATCCCCATTTTCCAGATGAGGGAACTGAGGCCCAGAGAATAATAATAGTAATAATAATAATAAGAAGAAGAAGAAGAAGAAGAAGAATGGCATTTATTAAGCGCTTACTATGTACCAAGCACTGTTTTAAGCAATGGGGAGGTTACAAAGCGATCAGGTTATCCCACGGGGGGCTCCCAGTCTTCATCCCCATTTTCCAGATGAGGGAACTGAGGCCCAGAGAATACTAATAATAATAATGGCATTTATTAAGTGCTTATTATTTGCCAAGCACTGTTCTAAGCACTGGTGAGGTTACAAAGTGATCAGGTTGTCCCACGGGGGGCTCACAGTCTTCATCCCAGTTTTCCAGATGAGGGAACTGAGGCCCAGAGAAAAATAATAATAATAATAATAATAATGACGTTTATTAAGCGCTTACTATGTGCCAAGCGCTGTTCTAAGCGCTGGGGAGATTCCAAGGTGGTCAGGTTGTTCCACGGGGGGCTCACAGTCTTCATCCCCATTTTCCAGATGAGGGAACTGAGGCACAGAGAATAATAATAATAAAAATAATAATGGCGTTTATTAAGAGGTTATTACGTGCCAAGCACTGTTCCAAGTTCTGGGGAGGTTGCAAAGTGATCAGGTTGTCCCACGGGGGGCTCACAGTCTTCATCCCCATTTTCCAGATGAGGGAACTGAGGCCCAGAGAATAATAATAGTAATAATAATAAGAAGAAGAAGAAGAAGAAGAAGAAGAATGGCATTTATTAAGCGCTTACTATGTACCAAGCACTGTTTTAAGCAATGGGGAGGTTACAAAGCGATCAGGTTGTCCCACGGGGGGCTCCCAGTCTTCATCCCCATTTTCCAGATGAGGGAACTGAGGCCCAGAGAATACTAATAATAATAATGGCATTTATTAAGTGCTTATTATTTGCCAAGCACTGTTCTAAGCACTGGTGAGGTTACAAAGTGATCAGGTTGTCCCACGGGGGGCTCACAGTCTTCATCCCAGTTTTCCAGATGAGGGAACTGAGGCCCAGAGAAAAATAATAATAATAATAATAATAATGACGTTTATTAAGCGCTTACTATGTGCCAAGCAATGTTCTAAGCGCTGGGGAGGTTACAAGGTGATTAGATTGTCCCACGGGGGGCTCACAGTCTTCATCCCTGTTTTCCAGATGAGGGAACTGAGGCCCAGAGAATAATAATAATAAAAATAATAATGGCATTTATTAAGAGCTTATTATGTGCCATGCACTGTTCTAAGTTCTGGGGATGTTGCAAAGTGATCAGGTTGTCCCACGAGGGGCTCACAGTCTTCATCCCCATTTTCCAGATGAGGGAACTGAGGCCCAGAGAATAATAATAGTAATAATAATAAGAAGAAGAAGAAGAAGAGGAAGAAGAATGGCATTTATTAAGCGCTTACTATGTGCCAAGCACTGTTTTAAGCAATGGGGAGGTTACAAAGCTATCAGGTTGTCCCACGGGGGGCTCCCAGTCTTCATCCCCATTTTCCAGATGAGGGAACTGAGGCCCAGAGAATACTAATAATAATAATGGCATTTATTAAGTGCTTATTATTTGCCAAGCCCTGTTGTAAGCACTGGGGAGGTTACAAGGTGATCAGGTTGTCCCACGGGGGGCTCCCAGTCTTCATCCCCATTTTCCAGATGAGGGAACTGAGGCCCAGAGAATACTAATAATAATAATGGCATTTATTAAGTGCTTATTATTTGCCAAGCCCTGTTGTAAGCACTGGGGAGGTTACAAGGTGATCAGGTTGTCCCACGGGGGGCTCACAGTCTTCATCCCCATTTTACAGATGAGGGAACTGAGGCCCAGAGAATAATAATAATAATAATAATGACGTTTATTAAGCGCTTACTATGTGCCAAGCAATGTTCTAAGCGCTGGGGAGGTTACAAGGTGATTAGGTTGTCCCACGGGGGGCTCACAGTCTTCATCCCCGTTTTCCAGATGAGGGAACTGAGGCCCAGAGAATAATAATAATAAAAATAATAATGGCATTTATTAAGAGCTTATTATGTGCCATGAACTGTTCTAAGTTCTGGGGATGTTGCAAAGTGATCAGGTTGTCCCACGAGGGGCTCACAGTCTTCATCCCCATTTTCCAGATGAGGGAACTGAGGCCCAGAGAATAATAATAGTAATAAGAAGAAGAAGAAGAAGAAGAAGAGGAAGAAGAATGGCATTTATTAAGCGCTTACTATGTGCCAAGCACTGTTTTAAGCAATGGGGAGGTTACAAAGCTATCAGGTTGTCCCACGGGGGGCTCCCAGTCTTCATCCCCATTTTCCAGATGAGGGAACTGAGGCCCAGAGAATACTAATAATAATAATGGCATTTATTAAGTGCTTATTATTTGCCAAGCCCTGTTCTAAGCACTGGGGAGGTTACAAGGTGATCAGGTTGTCCCACGGGGGGCTCACAGTCTTCATCCCCATTTTACAGATGAGGGAACTGAGGCCCAGAGAATAATAATAATAATAATAATGACGTTTATTAAGCGCTTACTATGTGCCAAGCACTGTTCTAAGCGCTGGGGAGGTTCCAAGGTGATCAGGTTGTCCCACGGGGGGCTCCCAGTCTTCATCCCCGTTTTCCAGATGAGGGAACTGAGGCCCAGAAAATAATAATAATACAAATAATAATGGCGTTTATTAAGAGGTTATTATGTGCCAAGCACTGTTCTAAGTTCTGGGGAGGTTGCACAGTGATCAGGTTGTCCCACGGGGGGCTCACGGTCTTCATCCCCATTTTCCAGATGAGGCCCAGAGAATAATAATAGTAATAAGAAGAAGAAGAAGAAGAAGAAGAATGGCATTTATTAAGCGCTTACTATGTGCCAAGCACTGTTCTAAGCAATGGGGAGGTTACAAAGTGATCAGGTTGTCCCACGTGGGACTCACAGTCTTCACCCCCATTTTCCAGATGAGGGAACTGAGGCCCAGAGAATAATAATAATAATGGCATTTATTAAGCACTTACTATGTGCCAAGCACTGTTCTAAGCGCTGGGGAGGTTACAAGGTGATCAGGTTGTCCCACGTGGGGCTCACAGTCTTCATCCCCATTTTACATATGAGGGAACTGAGGCCCAGAGAATAATAATAATAACATTTATTAAGCGCTTACTATGTGCCAAGCACTGTTCTAAGCGCTGGGAAGGTTACAAGGTCATCAGGTTGTCCCATGGGGGGCTCAAAGTTTTAATCCTCATTTTACAGATGAGGTAACTGAGGCCCAGAGAAGTGAAGTGACTTCCCCAAAGTCACACACATAGCAATTGGCGGAGGCAGGATTTGAACCCATGGCCACTACAGGGGCAGTGTAGCCCTTCTTTTTGTAATGGCATTTGTTAAGCTCCTACTTTGTGCCAGGCACTGAACTAAGCACTGGGGTAGATACAAGTGAATCAAGCTATACACACCCCTGCCCAAAGCCACCCAGCTGACAAGTGGCGGAGGCTGGATTTGAACCCATGACCTCCGACTCCCAAGCCGGGGCTCTTTCCACTGAGCGCTTACTGTGTGCAGAGCACTGGACTGAGCGCTTGGGAAGTACAAGTCGGCAACAGGTAGAGACGGTCCCTACCCAACAGCGGGCTCACAGTCTAGAAGGGGGAGGCAGATTTGATGGAGCCAAACCAGTCAGATTATTATTATATTATTTTATATTACTTTATATTAGATTATATTACTTTCCCTTCCCCACAGCACCTGTATATATGTTTGTACATATTTATTACTCCATTTATTTATTTATTTTTTATTTTACTTGTACATATCTCTTCTGTTTTATTTTGTATGTTTGGTTTTGTTCTCTGTCTCCCCCTTTTAGACCGTGAGCCCACTGTTGGGTAGGGACTGTCTCCATATGTTGCCCACTTGTACTTCCCAAGCGCTTAGTCCAGTGCTCTGCACACAGTAAGCGCTCAATAAATACGATTGATGATGATGATGATTTGGCATCAAGGCCCTACTGAGAGCTGCTCACCTCCTCCAGGAGGCCTTCGCAGACTGAGCCCCTTCCTTCCTCTCCGCCTCGTCCCCCTCTCCATCCCCCCCATCTTACCTCCTTCCCTTCCCCACAGCACCTGTATATATATGTATATATGTTTGTACATATTTATTACTCCATTTATTTATTTATTTTACTTGTACATATCTATTTTATTTTGTTAGTATGTTTGGTTTTGTTCTCCGTCTCCCCCTTTTAGACGGTGAGCCCACTGTTGGGTAGGGACTGTCTCTATATGTTGCCAACTTGGACTTCCCAAGCGCTTAGTACAGTGCTCTGCACGCAGTAAGCGCTCAATAAATACGATTGATGATGACGATGATGATGATTATCATGGTGGCATTTGTTAAACGCATACTATGTGCAAAGCACTGTTCTAAGCGCTGACACGGAGGGGGGATGGCATCCCAACCATCACCAGCCACGGGATTAATTGAGTCCCTACTGTGGGCCAGGCGTCGAGGGAATTGACAAAATGTTTAATTTAATTTAATTGCAGGTGAACGTTTAATTGCCGGCAGGCGCCGTTTTGTCTTCCTCACAGCCCACTCCTAGCTCTTAATAATAATAAAGATGGTATTTGTTAAGCGCTTACTATGTGCTAAGCACTGTTCTAAGCGCTGGGATAGACGCAAGGTCATCAGGTTGTCCCATGTGGGGCTCAAAGTCTTCATCCCCATTTTAATGATAATAATAATAATAATATTTATTTTATTTTGTTAGTATGTTTGGTTTTGTTCTCTGTCTCCCCCTTTTAGACTGTGAGCCCACTGTTGGGTAGGGACTGTCTCTATATGTTGCCAATTTGTACTTCCCAAGCGCTTAGTACAGTGCTCTGCACATAGTAAGTGCTCAATAAATGCGATTGATGATGATGATGATGATGATGATGATGAGGGTATTTGTTAAGCACTTACTACGGGCCAAGCGCTGTTCTAAGCGCTGGGGGAGATACAAGGTCATCAGATTGTCCCACGGGGGGCTCACAGTCTTCATCCCCAATTGACAGATGAGGGAACTGAGGCCCAGAGAAGTGAAGTGACTGGCCCAAGGTCACACAGCTGACAAGTGGCGGGGCCGGGATTAGAACCCGTGACCTCTGACTCCCGAGCCCGGGCTCGTTCCACTGAGCCACGCTGCTGTAAAGCCCCTTTCATTCATTCATTCAATCGTATTTATTGAGCGCTTCCTGCGTGCAGAGCACTGGACTAAGCGCTTGGAAAGTACAGTTCGCCAACAGAGACGGTCCGTACCCAACCATGGGCAGAAAAACAAGAAAGTCTAGAAAAACAAAACAGGTAATAATAATAATGGCATTTATTAAGCGCTTACTATGTGCAAAGCACTGTTCTAAGCACTGGGGAGGTTACAAGGTGATCAGGTTGTCCCACATGGGGCTCACGGTCAACCCCATTTTACAGATGAGGTAACTGAGGCACAGAGAAGTTAAGTGACTTGCCTGAAGTCACACAGCTGACAAGCAGCGGAGCCGGGATTTGAACCCATGACCTCTGACTCCAAAGCCCGTGCTCTTTCCACTGAGCCACGCTGCTTCTCTAGTAGACAGGCATCATCTGTGATCAAAGTGGCCCCAAGCTCAATCCATCAGTGGCATTTGTTAAGCACTTACTGTGGCCCAGAGCACTGTATTAAGCGCTTGGGAGAGTACAACACAACATTCATTCATTCAATCGTATTTATTGAGCGCTTACTGTGTGCAGAGCACTGGACTGAGCGCTTGGAAAGTACAAGTCGGCAACAAAGAGAGACAGAATCAGCAGACACGTTCCTTGCCCATAGTGAGTTTAAAGGCTTTGGAGACTGGGTGGTGAGGTGGTGTCAACTTTAATAATAATAATATATATATGTTTATATATATGAATGATATATATGATATATTTAATAATAATAATATATATGCTTATATATATGATTGATTGATTAATAATAATGGTATTTATTAAGCGCTTACTATGTGTGAAGCACTGTTCTAAGCGCTGGGGGATACAAGGAGATCAGGTTGTCCCACGTGGGGCTCACTGTCTTCATCCCCATTTTACAGATGAGGTAACTGAGGCCCAGAGAAGCTAAGTGACTTGCCCAGAGTCACACGGCTGACAAGTGGTTGCATCCTTAGGCCTGTTGGAGGGGAACCCTCCAAAATCATTCATTCATTCATTCATTCAATCGTATTTATTGAGCGCTTACTGTGTGCAGAGCACTGGACTAAGCGCTTGGGAAGTCCAAGTTGGCAACGTATAGAGACGGTCCCTACCCAACAATGGGCTCACGGTCTAGAAGGGGGAGACAGAGAATAAAACAAAACATATTAACAGAATAACATAAATAGAATAGATATGTACAAGTAAAATAAATAGAGTAATAAATCTGTACAAACACATATACATATATACAGGTGCTGTGGGGAAGGGAAGGAGTTAAGGCGAGGGGGATGGAGAGGGGGAGGAGGGGGAGAGGAAAGAGGGGGCTCAGTGTGGGAAGGCCTCCTGGAGGAGGTGAGCTCTCAGTAGGGCCTTGAGGCTGTACCACCTAAAATTGAATTTCCAGTCACCGTTAATAATAATAATAATAATAATGACGTTTATTAAGCACTTACTATGTGCAAAGCACTGTTCTAAGCGCTGGGGAGGTTACAAGCTGATCATGTTGTCCCACAGGGGGCTCACAGTCTTCATCCCCATTTTACAGATGAGGGAACTGAGGCCCAGAGAAGTGAAGTGACTTGCCCAAAGTCACCCAGCTGACAAGTGGCGGAGCCGGGATTTGAACCCATGACCTCTGACTCCAAAGCCCAGTCTCTTTTCCACTGAGCCACGCTGCTTCTCTAGACCCAAGAGAAGCACCTTTAGACCCAAGGAAGATCTTCTGGCCTGGGTGGGATCCTCAGCCGAAGGAGCCAGAGTTGGAAAGGGGAGGTACGCCTCCATGGACACAACTTCTCAAACCCTGTTCTATATTTTGTTTTGTCGTCTGTCTCCCCCTTCTAGACTGTGAGCCCATGGTTGGGTAGGGACCGTCTCTATATGTTGCCGACTTGTCCTTCCCAAGTGCTTAGTACAGTGCTCGGCACACAGTAAGCGCTCAATAAATACGATTGAATGAATGAATGAACTCCCTTAAGGTGGATAGCCACTTTTCCTTGCACTGTAGTATTTGTTGAGCACTTTCTTTGAGTCAAATACTGTTTTAAGCTCTGGGGTAGGTACAAGTTAACTAGATTGGACACAGTCCCTGCCCCACCCGGGGCTCCCAATCTAAGTAGGAGGAAGAACTGATGGTCCCTGTGGATTCTGGACGTAACGTCTTCGATGTCACATGTATCACTCCAAGCATATGGCATGAGAAGCAGCATGGCTCTGTGGAAAGAGCCCGGGCTTTGGAGTCAGAGGTCATGGGTTCAAATCCCAGCTCCACCAACTGTTAGCTGTGTGACTTTGGGCAAGTCACTTAACTTCTCTGTGCCTCGGTTACCTCATCTTCAAAATGGGGATTAGGATTGTGAGCCCCCCATGGGACAACCTGATCATCTTGTAACCTCCCCAGCGCTTAGAACAGTGCTTTGCACATAGTAAGTGCTTAATAAATGTCATTATTATTATTATTATCCCAGCTCCACCACTTGTCAGCTGTGTGACTTTGGGTGTCACTTCACTTATTTATTTATTTATTTATTTATTTATTTATTTATTTATTTTACTTGTACATTTCTATTCTATTTATTTTATTTTGTTAGTATGTTTGGTTTTGTTCTCTGTCTCCCCCTTTTAGACTGTGAGCCCACTGTTGGGTAGGGACTGTCTCTATATGTTACCAACTTGTACTTCCCAAGCGCTTAGTACAGTGCTTTGCACACAGTAAGCGCTCAATAAATACGATTGATTGATTGATTGATTGATTGATTCTCTGAGCCTCAGTTACCTCATCTGTAAAATGAGAATGATGACTGTGACTAGGAGGCCTTCCCAGACTGAGCCCCCTCTTTCCTCTCCCCCTCCTTCCCCTCTCCATCCCCCCCACTTTGCCTCCTTCCCTTCCCCACAGCACCTGTATATATGTATATATGTTTGTACGTATTTATTACTCTATTTATTTATTTATTTATTTTACTTGTACATATCTATTCTATTTATTTTATTTTGTTAACATGTTTTGTTTTGTTCTTTGTCTCCCCCTTCTAGACTGTGAGCCCACTGTTGGGTAGGGACCGTCTCTATATGTTGCCGACTTGTACTTCCCAAGCGCTTAGTACAGCGCTCTGCACATAGTAAGGGCTCAATAAATGCGACATTGATTGATTGATTGATTGATTGACTGTGAGCCCCCCGTGGGACAAGCT
Organism: Tachyglossus aculeatus; assembly: GCF_015852505.1. Lineage (NCBI taxonomy): Eukaryota > Metazoa > Chordata > Mammalia > Monotremata > Tachyglossidae > Tachyglossus > Tachyglossus aculeatus. The sequence continues at coordinate 49,969,081 of NC_052075.1, read as the reverse complement.
GATCACCATGTAACCTCCCTAGCGCTTAGAACAGTGCTTTGCACATAGTAAGCGCTTAATAAATGCTATCATTATTATTAATATTAATCCCAGCCCTGCCACCTGTCTGATGTGTGACCTTGGGCAAGCCACTTCGCTTCTCTGGGCCTCAGTCACCTCATCTGTAAAATGCGGATTAAGACTGTGAGCCCCACGTGGGACAACCTGATTACCTCGTATCCATCCCAGTTCTTAGAACAGTGCTTGGCACATAGTAAGGGCTTAATAAATACCATGATAATAATAATAATAATATAGTGGCGTCATATACACCATTTGACGGAAGTCCATCTGAGATCCTTGGCCCATCTGAGGAAAGCAGGAGAAGCACCCTGGCCTAGTGGAAAGAGGCTAGTTCTGGGAGCCCGAGGACCCAGACTTTAATCCCTGCTCTGCCTCTGGCCCGTTGCATGACTTTGGGCAAGTCGCTAAACTTTTCTGAGCCTCAGTTCCCTCATCTGTAAAATGGGGGTTGAGACTGTGAGGCCTATAGGGGACAGGGTCTGTATCCAACCCGATTTAGCTTGTATCTACCCCAGTGCTCAATACAGTGCCTGGCACATAGTAAGCACTTAACAAATGCTATTAAAAAAAAAAAACCAAAATAGGACAACAGGGTTTTCCAAGGTAAGACAGTTTGGATTCAGGGACAGGAATTGGGATGAAGGAGAAAGCCTGGGGGTGAGGGTGGGGATGAGGTGCCTGTTTTGGGTGGGGAACCAGAAGAAAGTGTATGTCAGGAATGTGCGGGGGGCGAGGAGAGGGTCCAAAGACACCCATCCCTAGAGCATTTCTCTGTGGTAATAATAATAATTATTATTATAATGATAGCTGTTAAGCGCTTACTATGTGCCAGGCACCCTAGTAAACGCTAGGATGGATACGAGCAGATCGGGTTGGACGGAGTCCCCGTCCCATGTGGGGCTCACAGTCTCTATCCCGTCAAGGCCCTGCTGAGAGTTCACCTCCTCCAGGAGGCCTTCCCAGACTGAGCCCCTTCCTTCTTCTCCCCCCTCCCCCTCTCCATCCCCCCCAACTTACCTCCTTCCCTTCCCCACAGCACCTGTATATATGTATATATGTTTGTACATATTTATTACTCTATGTATTTATTTATTTATTTATTTTACATGCACATATCTATTCTATTTATTTTATTTTGTTAGTATGTTTGGTTTTGTTCTCTGTCTCCCCCTTTTAGGCTGTGAGCCCACTGTTGGGTAGGGACTGTCTCTATATGTTGCCAATTTGTACTTCCCAAGCGCTTAGTACAGTGCTCTGCACATAGTAAGCGCTCAATAAATACGATTGATGATGACGATGATCCCCATTTTACAGGTGGAGCAACTGAGGCCCAGAGAAGTGAAGTGACGCGGCAGAGCCGGGATTGCGGTGACCCCCGATCCCCGTCTCTACTTGCTCTAGAAGCCTCGTGTTCCTTTTCCAAGTCCCCGTGAACACGGAAGTTGATTCTGAGTCCCAGAAATCAGAGGAAGAGACCAGGGCTGAGGGAGGCTGGGCTCTGAAAATGAAAATGTCAGACATAAAGGCACCTGGAAGCACATCTGTACTGGGGAGGAGATAGGCCAGCTGAAAACCGAGCCATCCGATTTAAGACCTGATAAATGGTCAATAGTAGGGTGACTGTCCCTGCTCTTCCCAGCTTTCCTTTCCCCCCGCCGCATCTCCATTCCTGTCATTCAGGCTAGGGAGAAACCAAGTCCTATTCTGGACTCCCCACCTCTCACAAATCCACCAGTCCACCGCTCTCCCTATCAATCAATCAATCAGTCAATCGTATTTATTGAGCGCATACTGTGTGCTTTCCTAAAACCCCACTTCCTCCTGATATATTGCTATACTTACTCTCCCAAGTGCTTGGTACAGGGCTCTGCGCACAGTAAGTGCTCAATAAATACGACTGATTGACAATTCACCGCACACAAATCATGACGACTCGACAGCCACCCAGAGCTCGGGTGTATTTCATTTAATCAATCAATCAATTGGCTGTGTGACTTTGGGCAAGTCACTTCACTTCATTATATAATAATAGTAATAATAATAATAGCATTTATTAAGCGCTTACTATGTGCAAAGCACTGTTCTAAGCGCTAGGGAGGTTACAAGGTGATCAGGTTGTCCCACGGGGGGCTCACAACCATCATCCCCATTTTAAAGATGAGGTAGCTGAGGCTCAGAGAAGTGAAGTGAGCTCGGGTGTATTTAGAGAAGCAGCGTGGCTCAGTGGAAAGAGCATGGGCTTTGGAGTCAGAGGTCATGGGTTCAAATCCCGGCGCCACCAATTGTCAGCTGTGTGACTTTGGGCAAGTCACTTCACTTCTCTGTGCCTCAGTCACCTCATCTGTAAAATGGGGATTAAGACTGTGAGCCCTACGTGTGACAACGTGATCACCTTGTATCCACCCCAGCGCTTAGAACAGTGCTTTGCACATAGTAAGCGCTTAACAAATACCATTATTATTATTATTATTATGAAGTCATTCAATCAATCAATCAATGCTATTGATTGGTATTCCTCCGCTCAGTAGAGATTGCACCTGCGTCTATTTTGATTTGAATTTCTACTTGAGTCCTCAATTCCCTAGTCTGCCTTTGCCCCCTGATACTCCTGTTGCGGTCTGTCCTTCCTCCTTCTCTCGGTGCCTGTATATAATTTTTTGTCTGTCTCCCCCATTAGATTCTGAGTTTCTTGAGGGCAGGGGAAATGTGTGCCTTACTTCTTCTGTTCTCTCCCTAACGCTCAGTACAGTGCTCGGAAAAGAGCCGTAATCGATGGCTTGCTGTGCTGACTTGAGGGTGGGTGGGAGTGGGAGAGAGAGGAACAGGGGATGGATTGGCTGAACTTGACACTCCGGTGGCCTTCTCTGCAAAACATTCTGCGATGGGAAGAGTGTGTGGGGGTGTGTTTGTGTGTGTTTGTGTGCCTTGTGTGATTGGTGTCAGATTGGTGTCTTCCTCTCTACCCCTGCGGTTTAGAACAGTGCTTGACCCACAGTAAGCGCTCAGCAAATACCGTCCTCTCCTTAATAATAATAATAATAATAATAATGATGGCATTTATTAAGCGCTTACTGTGTGCAAAGCACTGTTCTAAGCGCTGGGGAGGTTACAAGGTCGTCCCACGGGGGGCTCACAGCCTTAATCATCATTTTTACAGATGAGGTAACTGAGGCACAGAGAAGTGAAATGATTTGCCCAAAGCCACACAGCTGACAATTGGCGGAGCCGGGATCCCTCCTTCCCCTCCCCACAGCACCTGTATGTATGTATATATGTTTGTACTTATTTATTACTCTATTTTATTTGTACATATTTATTCTATTTATTTTGTTTTGTTAATATGTTTTGTTTTGTTGTCTGTCTCCCCCTTCTAGACTGTGAGCCTGCTGTTGGGTAGGGACCGTCTCTATATGTTGCCAACTTGTACTTCCCAAGCGCTTAGTCCAGTGCTCTGCAGTAAGCGCTCAATAAATACGATTGAATGAATGAATGATTTGAACCCATGACCTCTGACTCCAAAGCCCGGGCTCTTTCCACTGAGCCACGCTGCCTCTCCTTCCCACTTTCCGAAACAGACCGGAAGACCAGAAACAGGAAAACATCTGTTTATTCCAAAAAGAATCTCCCAAAGTTACAGCGAGTCCGGCTTCCCGGGGAGGAAGAGGGGGACCTAGCCGATCTGGGGGAGCCCGAGAACAGGGCGAGCGTCCCCTCGGGGGGCATGGTTATGGCACAGAGAGGTTAAAAGCGGGGGACCCCACGGAGCAGACAAGGAGTTGGGTCCCAATTCCATAGGGAGATCCCTTTCCCCTCCCTGCTCCCATCCCAGGCCCCTCTACTCCTATGGCTTATTCGGGAGGGCCGGGGGGAAAAGCAGGACAACCGGGTTGTCCAAGGGAACTAGCGGGGAGCAGTTTGGATCCAGGGACAGGGACTGCTAATGGGGGAGAAAGCCGGAAGGGAGAGGGAGGGGGCTCAATGCCTGTATCGGTTGGGGGGCAGGGGCGAGGAGCCGGGAGCTAGTAGGGTCGGATGCCTGGGTTGTGTGGGCCCCAGGACTATTGTGCAGGCTTCCCCATGTTCAGATGTGTGGGGGCCACCGGGGAGGGTCCGGGGAGAGGCCTCAAACACAATCTGGACAAGAACTAGGGGAGCTTCAGCTCTATGACCCCTCCCCAGCCCCGCCGCCATCCTCACCCGAGTACCCCGCTCCCCGTACAGACATGGAAGACAGGAGGGAGGATGGGAGGGGAACTGTCACGTTTACAGCACGATGTGGGTGGGTGGGTGGGAGGGGAAGGAGGAAGGGCGGGAGGGCAGATGGAAGGGAGGGCGGACATGCCAACATGAGGACTGGGGGAAGACGGCTCGGGGAGGGGAAGGGGAGGCCCCCGCCTTGCCCCAGGGGGCTGGGTGGGGGACTTTAGCCCTTTAGTGTGGGGGGGTGACCGCCCCCCCCATCATGGCTATGTACACAGGGTGGGATTGGGGGGGCATCCTTGTGCATTCCCGGGGGGGCGGGAGTTCCACCCCCACCCCAGGAGGCTGTAGGGGAAGCAAAGGATTGGGGAAAGAGGAAGGAAAATAGTCTGAGTCGGTGGGGGACAGGGGGCTGCCTGCCTCCCCCCACCAACCCTTTCCTACCTTCAGCCCTGGGCGGGGCGGGCATCCTCAAAGGCCACCGGTCAGGTCATCAGACGCCAGCAACAGAGGGGGTCGTGGGGGATGGACGGCCACGGCCTCTGGGGACACCGACCGGGCGGGCGGCGGACAGACCCACCCACCGTGGGAAGAGCGCCTCGGGGCCATCAGCCCAGGGCACGAGGGGAAGGGGTGAGGCTGTCAAGAAGGCCATGACATCATCGAGAGGGGACCGGGAAGGGACGACGTCACTGGAGGCAATCGAGAGGAAGCGATGTCATCCGAGATCTGGGCAGGAGGAAGTGGCATCCTCGGGGGCCGGGAAGAAATGACATCCCAAGTTGGGGCGAGGTTGTCCCCAGGGTCACGGAGACAACAGAGGGCACAGCATCACCGAGGTGGCCACTGGAAGTGAAGCCACCGAAAGGGAACGGCCTCCCGGAGGGGTCACGGTCCGGCGGGAGGACGTCTCCGACGGGGGAGGGGAGACGGACGGACTGGGAGGGAGAGGCACTGGAGGTGACGTCCCAAAGGAGGGGAACTCCAGAGATGAGGGGGGAGTCTCCAGAGACGATATCCTCGGTCGTCAGGACCGAAGAGGATGAAGTCTCTGGAGAAGACACCACGCCACAGGGCTAGAGCCCCGCTCGGGCTGGAATTCCCACCAACGGGATCCCGAACCTTGGGGCCTACGACGGGTCCGGGTCCAAGCTGGAAGAGAAGTGAGTCCGGACTGAACTGGAAGCGGTCCGGGCCTCGCTTCCTTCGGGGCAGGGCCACAGTTGGCTTCGTGGGCCGCGGCCCCCTACGCGTAAGGTCGGAGTCACTTCTGGCCTGGCCCCGGCTCGCGTCCAGTCGGATGGATGGATGGCGGTCACCGGGCCACAGCTGCCCGGCCCCAGACGGGAGAACCGTGGGGCTACTGGGGTGTCGGAAGGGTTCATAAACCCGGCTCCAGCTGTGCCAGATTTAGCTTGGCGCCCACCCGACCTGGCTCTATAGCTGGTTGGGGGGACCCTCGGCGACTACTGGCCTTCGGAGGAGCCAGTGGCAGTTTGGATGCTGGAGCGGGGACGAGCCTTCGCCCACAAGGCAGGATTCTCCGGACAAGTGGACGGGGTCTCCGTCCGGTCAGGCTGCCTGCCGCCAACATCGGAGGGGTCTTAGGGGAGAAGGGCGGCGCTTCGAGGCGAGGGGCTCTGGACGTGACGTCACTGGAGCGGGCACGGCCTCTGCAGATGACATCATCACTGAAGAGGATGGCGCCTCTGAAGCTGACGTCACCGTGGAAGGACCTTCTTGGTGGGGGGGGTGACACTACAAAGTAGGAGGGGCCACCGGAGCCGGAAGGGTCCCCGGTGCTATTGCCAAGGGGGGTGGGGGGGGTCTCTGGAGGTGACGTCACGGAGGAGGGGAGGAGCCTTTGGTGATGAGGTCACCTCGAGGGCAACGGAAAAGGAGGAGGAGGAGAAGGAGACCCCCCCCATACAGGAGGGGTCACGGGGATCCGGGGAGGAGGGGGGCTTCCCAAGAGAGGGGTGGCCCTCCTGGAGGCGGCCCGGCCGATGATGTCATCAGAGGGGAAGGCGCCTTCTGTGACGTCATCTCCCCACCACCACCACCACCACTTCCCTGGAGGGCCCGGGCTCCAGCGACGAGGTCCCGGGCAGGGATGGGAGGTGGGAGGCCCCGGGCGGCGGTGGCCCCGCGGCTCAGACGGTGACCTCGTTCTTGCTGCCGGTGCGGAGGTGCTGCGGCTGGTGGTGCCCGGGGATGAACTGCAGCTGCTCCACGGTGCCCTGCCGCTGGAAGGCCGGCCGCCGGCCCAGGGTGCCCGGGTTGGCCGCCCCGTCGGGGCCGCCCCCCGCGCCCCCGGCCCAGGCGGCGGGCTGCGGGGAGCCGTGGTGGTGGTGCAGGTGGTGGTGATGGTGGTGATGCAGGTGGGGCGGGGGCAGGCCGGGGGTGGCGTGGAGGGGCGTGGGCGGCCCCCCGGCCAGCAGCAGGTTGGACTGCGAGGCGGCTAGGCCGCGGGGAAGGTCAGGGCCCGGCGGAGGCGGGCCCGGGGGTGCGGGAGGTCCCGAGGCTGGGGCGGCCGGTCCCGGTGGCAGGGCGGCGGGGCTGCGGGGTGGCGACAGGAGCAGCCTCTCCTGGGACTGCAGGGCCTCGCGGGACAGGAGCAGCCGCTCCGGGGACACCAGCCGGGCCCGCGGCAGGGTCAGCTCGTAGCAGGGCCCGCGGGGGCCGGCCTCGGACAGCAGGTGCTCCTGGGACATGACCCGGCGGGGGTTGGGGCCCAGGCCGGGCTCCTCCAGGACCCCCCAGCCGTCCCCGCCGCAGTAGGGGGCTCCGGCCGGGCCGCCCCGGCGCAGGGCCTGCAGCGGCAGCGTGCCCCGGCTCAGCTCGGCCAGGTGGCGACGCTTCAGGTAGGCCTCGTCCAGGTCCTTCTCCGCTGCCGGAGGGGAGGAACGGAGGGGTGGAGAGAGGATGGGCGGGCGGAAGGGGGGCACGGCTTCCCCCCCCCCACACACACCATGTCCCCCACCTAATTCCATCCAGGCTCCACCTCGCCTCCATTCCCCCCGCCCCTAGTTCCGTTCCCGCCCCAAACCCCATTTCCCGTTCCCCCACCACCCCCATGCCACCCTGGACCTATTCCTCTCCCACTTCACCCCTGCCACCTCAAACCTACTCCCCCACCTCACCCATTCCACCCCGCACCTATTCCTCCGCCTCACCCATTTCATCCCAGATCTATTCCCCTCCTCTCACCCATGCCACCCCAGACCTGTTTCTCCCACCTCACCCATGCCATCCCAAACCTCTTCCGTTCCCCCTGCCCCTAGATCCGTTCCCGCCCCCAACCCCGTTTCCTGTTTCCCCACCTCACCCATGCCACCCTGGACCTATTCCTCTCCCACTTCGCCCCTGCCACCTCAAACCTATTCCCCCACCTCACCCATTCCACCCCGCACCTATTCCTCCACCTCACCCATTTCATCCCAGATCTATTCTCCCCCCTCACCCATGCCACCCCAGACCTATTTCTCCCACCTCACCCATGCCACCCCAGACCTATTTCTCCCACCTCACTCATGCCATCCCAAACCTCTTCCCCCACCTCACCCACTGCACCCCAGACCCATTCCCCCACCTCCCCCCATTCCACCCCAGCTCCATCCCCATCCCAGCCACGCTCCCTCGACCCCCTGGATCCCCCCCAACACACTTCCCTCAGCCTCACCGAGCCTCTTGAGTGAGGAGTAGCGATTGAGCTCGGACTTGACCGCCGCCTCGTAGGAGGGGGGCAGGTGGGACAGGTTGTGGAAAGAGCGGGAACAGGTGAGCGTGGAGTACTGCAGGGAGGGGCTCGGCGGGGGAGGAACCCGCCAGTCTGGGGAAGGACAGGACCAGGTCACGACCTTTCCTTCCCAGCCCCCCATATTCCCTCCACTCCCATATTCCCCAGGTCCTCTCCCACCCTTTCAAGGCACCACCCCAAGGCTCTTCAACCCGCCCCTCCTGTCAGCCCTCACCTACCCAGGGTGGCCGAGTGGTGCTTGGGGCTGTTGATGTTCAAGTGGATGTAGTTGTGGTGGAGGTTTTCTGTGTGAGGGAGACAGGGGACACAGGGGGGACAGAGCGGAAAGGCAGGGCGGGATGGATCGGCAGGGAAGCAACAAGGAGAGGGAAGGGTGAGGGGGAGGGACAGAGATCAGAGAGAGAGGGAGCGGAGCAAGACAGGAAAGAGCGTTACACATGGAGAGAGGAAGAGGGAGGGAGACAGAGAGGGCGAGGAGATGGAGAGAGAAAAGGAGACGGGAGAGGCACCATTAAAGAAGGATCGAGAGGCCGACGAGGGAAGGCGTATTTAGAGACAGTTGAAGAGATGGGGAGGAGATGGGGAGAGAGACCCGTTAGGATAATAGTTTGTGGGAGCACAGACCCAAGGGCAGACACACGTACACACAAACACCCCTGTTCTCCTCCTCCCCCCCCCCCCCCACCCTGTTCCTCCCATTTCCGCGGGACCCCACCCCCTCACCATGATTGCTCTTGACGGGGTTGTAGAGGTTCTTGGGGGGCCGGGGGGGCCCATTGTCGGGGCCGATCCCTCCAGAGGTCAGCGAGCTGCTGCGACCACGGTCCGAGCGGGAGCTTGGCCCAGCCTGGTGCCTCAGGATGTCCACCAGAGCCCTGGGGGCGAGCAGCGGGAGCCGGACGGTCAGGGTCTCTGGGCAACATGTTGCCCTCTCCCCGACTCCTCCGCCCGGGCCCAGGCTCTTCTAAACCACCCCTAGGCTGCTCCCTCTACCCTCAGGCTGCTCCCCCCATCTCAGCTCTGCCACTCGTCTGCTGTGTGACCTTGGGTACGTCACTTCACTTCTCTGGGCCTCAGTGACCTCATCTGGAAAATGGGGATGAAGACTGGGAGCCCCACGTGGAACAAGCTGATCATCTTGCATCTCCCCCCAGCGCTTAGAGCAGTGCTTGACGCATAGTAAGCACTTAACAAATAACATTGTTATTATTATTATTATCATTACTATCTTCTGGCTGTTCCCCTCCGTCCCCATGCTGCTCCCTTCCATCTCCAGGCTGCTCCCTTCCATTCCCCCGGCTCTTCCCTCTGACCCCAGGCTGACTTCCCCCCCTATTTTCAGGCTTTTCCCCCCCATCACCAGGCTGCTCTCCCAATCTTCAAGCTTCTCCCACTGTCCCCAGGGTGCTCCCCTCCATCCCTAGGCCTCTCCCCCCATCTCCGGGATGCTCCCTTCCATCCTCAGGTTCCTCCCCCAGATCCCAAGGCCGCTCCGGCTGTCCCCAGATCGCTCCCCTTCATCGCCAGGCTGCTCGCCCCCCTTCCTCTCCTACATGGGCTCATAGTCTTAATCCCCATCTTGTAGAGGATGGAACTGAGGCCCAGAGAAGTGAAATGACTTGTCACCGTGCGGACAGGTGGCGGAACCGGGATTAGAACCCAGGCCTCCTGATTCCCAGGCCCGTGCTTTATCCATTAGGCCACACTGCTTCTTTTTGTGGGCAGGGAGCGTGTCTGCTAATTCTGTAGCATTGCACTCTCCCAAGCATTTAGTGCTGTGTTCTGCGCGTAGTAAGTCTTCAATAAATATGCTTAGTACAGTGCTCTGCACGTAGTAAGCGCTCAATAAATACGATTGATGATGATGATAAATACAATTGATTGATTGATCCCCAGGCTCCCCCTCCCATCCCCAGGCTTCCCCAGCATGGCTCAGTGGAAAGAGCCCGGACTTTGGAGTCAGAGGTCATGGGTTCAAATCCCGGCTCCGCCACTTGTCATCTGTGTGACTCTGGGCGAATCACTTCACTTCTCTGTACCTCAATTACCTCAGCCGTAAAATGGTGATTAAGACTGCGAGCCCCCCGTGGGACAACCTGATCAGCTTGTAACCTCCCCGGCACTTAGAACAGTGCTTTGCACATAGTAAGCGCTTAATACATGCCATTATTATTATTATGCCCAGGCTTCCTCCCCACCCCCCAGTCCCTGCCCTTCCTCCTCCTCCTCCTTCCAGGCCTCTGGATTGATTGATTGATTGATCCCCAGGCTCCCCCTCCCATCCCCAGGCTTCCCCCCGGCAGCCCCCCAGTCCCTGCCCTTCCTCCTCCTCCTTCCTGAATTGATTGAGGGTTGCACTCTGAACAGTGCTTGGCACATAGAAAGCGCTTAACAAATACCAACATTATTACTGACTGATTGATTGCCCCCCAGTCCCCCTGCCCAGGCCCCGGGCCTGGTGTCCGGGCCCACCTGGGCACGTTGATCTCGCGGTGGGCGCGGGGGGCTCGCGAGGCCTTGCTGAAGGCCACCTTGGCGCCGACGCCCACGGCCAGGGCGAAGCTGATGACCCCGCAGACCACGTAGGCGGTGCTGCCCCCGGGGCCCTCGCCCGGCCGGCCCCCGGCCCCGCCGCCCGCCCCTCCGCCGGCCCGGCTGCCGTCCAGCCAGCCGGCCTGGCCCGCCTGGGGGCCGCCCCCGGGCCCGGCGGGCGGCGGGGTGAAGGCCCACACTGGGGTGTCGTAGTTGGAGCAGGAGGCCTGGGCCAGCCGCATGTGTCGGTGCTCGCAGCAGAAGCGGTAGTGGCAGGTGCCGCAGCAGAAGCGGAAGGAGCCCGTGGAGCAGTTGAAGGTGGCGTCGTACTGGCCCATCACGTCGTAGTAGCCGTGGCACAGCTCGGCTGGCGGGGGCGCCCGGGCCGCCGCGCCCCCGCCCCCCGTCCCGTTGCTCCCCGTGGCCGAGACCCCCGTGAGGCGACGCAGGTGGGCCAGGAGGGCCGGCAGGGCCCCGCCCGGGGGAGCCGGGGCAGCCGGCGACGGGGCGGCCGAAAGGTTGGCGGGCCGGGCGCCCGCCGCCCAGGCCAAGACCGCCCAGGCCGCCAGCAGCAGCACGGCTGCAGGCCGGGAGGGCGGCATGGCGGCGGCAGCGGGAGGACCCTGGCCGTGGAGGGGAGGAAACAGAGGGGAAGGGTCGAGGGCCAGGCGGAGAGACGGGGGAGACAAGGTTGGGGGACAGTTGGGGAAGGGGATGGAGAGAGAGGAAGGAAGGTGGGGGAAGAGATGGGGAGGTGGGGGACGGGGAGAGAGACAGACAGGATTTCACTCCCAAGTGACTGAGGATGGGGGCCCGAGTTCGGAACCCACACAGATCTACTCACACGCAGACACACACAGACACAGACTCCGCCTGCTCCTGGTAGGCCCCGTCCCGGCCTCCTTTCCGGCTGTCGGAGGGGGAGAATGTTCTTTGCGAGGGATGGGGGGGGAACGGAAGGGGAAGGGGGTGGCCACTGGAATCCCGGGGGGGGAAAGGCCGGGGTCCGTCCCGGTTGGGAAGCCCCCAGCGAGGGGGAGTCAGGGGGAACCTGCAGAGGAGGAGGAGGAGGAGCAGGGAGCTGGGAAGATCCTCTAGTTTGTGATGGGGACTTGTTTGGAGTCCCTAGATGAGGGTTTTTTTTGGGGGGGTCGGGGGTCTTGGCGAAGGGGCGCTCAGGGTGGGGAGTTGGAGAGAGAAAGAGCTGACACCCCTCCGTCCCCAGTCCGTCACCCGGCCAAGGCCTTTGGTGTTTCCACGGCAACTGCACAGCCACCGCTCTGTCACTGGCAGGAGAGGGGAGGGAGAGACGGACACACAATGACACACGGACACAGCAGCAACACTCGAACACGCACAACACCCGCAACCGCGCCTGGACGTTCGCCCGGGCAGACACGGCTCCAACTGGACAGACACAAACGCGAGTACCAAGCACAACTACACGCAGGCACAACCGCCCGGGCTCGCCCTGACCCTCCGCACGTCGTCCGCCATCAGACACGGATCAGAGTACAAAGGGGCGTACAACGGCACCCAACGCCCGCGAACACACAACCACGCGCACCAACCCCCGTGTGAAAACGCAGCCAACGTGCGGAGATGGAGAAACAGGACGACGCCGAGAGGCAGCACCGAAGCAGAGACGAGAGAGGGGCCCGTTCCTTGGCATGCAGAGCCTCTTGGGCGTGCGTACACGCCACACGCGCGTACACAGAGGCAGAGACACACAATCCCTCCCGCCACCCCCACATTACCCCCCTGTCTCGCACACACAAAGCCTCTGGATCTTTTCCTCCCCCACAACCTTGGCCTCCCCACAAGCCAGCCCTTTTCAAAAAACCGACCTCCCACCTGATCTCCTTCCCACCTCCCAAGGCCCAGGCCCAGCCCGACCCCCAGCCCCCCTCTCTCCTTCTTCCCATTTCACTCCTAAGCCTCTTTCCTCTCCTCTGTCCCCTTCTTTCCTCTCCTCTGCCCCCTTCTTTCCTCCCCTCGGCCTCTCTCACCCACCTCCTCGGTGGCTACGAAGTGTGGGTGAACCCCGGGGAAATTTGTGTCTGTGTGTGCATGAGGAGGGGGGAAACCCACGGCCAGGGATGGAAAGAGCCAGGGATGAGGACCGGGAAGAGACACTGAATCCCAAAGGTGCAGAGATGAAGATGGGCTGAGAGGAGATGCGGGGAGACAGGCGCGGAGAGATAATTGCACTGGAAACACGAGACCAGACTCCCTCCTCCCCCCGTCAAATAATAACGATGGTCTTCGTTAAGCGTTCACTATGTGCCAAGCGCTGGGGTAATAATAATAATAATAATGATGGCATTTATTAAGTGCTTCCTATGTGCAAAACACTGTTCTAAGTGCTGGGGAGGTTCCAGGGCAATCAGGTTGTCCCACAGGGGGCCCACAGTCTTTGTTAAGTGTTATGTGCCAAGCGCTGGGGTAATAATAATAATAATGATGACGGCATTTATTAAGCGCTTATTTTGTGCCAAGCACTGTTCTAAGCGCTGGGGAGGTTCCAGGGCAATCAGGTTGTCCCACAGGGGGCTCACAGTCTTTGTTAAGTGCTCACTATGTGCCAAGCGCTGGGGTAATAATAATAATAATGATGATGGCATTTATTAAGCACTTATTTTGTGCCAAGCACTGGGGAGTTTCCAGGGCAATCAGGTTGTCCCACAGGGGACTCACAGTCTTTGTTAAGCGCTCACAATGTGCCAAGTGCTGGGGTAACAATAATAATAATAATGATGATGGCATTTATTAAGCGCTTACTATGTGCCAAGCGCTGTTCTAAGCACTGGGGAGTTTCCAGGGCAATCAGGTTGTCCCACAGGGGGCTCACAGTCTTTGTTAAGCGCTCACTATGTGCCAAGCGCTGGGGTAATAATAATGATGATGGCATTTATTAAGCACTTTTGTGCCAAGCACTGGGGAGTTTCCAGAGCAATCAGGTTGTCCCACAGGGGGCTCACAGTCTTTGTTAAGCGCTCACAATGTGCCAAGCGCTGGGGTAATAATAATAATAATAACAATGGCATTTATTAAGCGCTTACTATGTGCCAAGTGCTGTTCTAAGCGCTGGGGAGGTTCCAGGGCAATCAGATTGTCCCACAAGGGGCTCACAGTCTTTGTTAAGCGCTAACTACGTGCCAAGTGCTGGGGTAATAATAATAATGATGATGGCATTTATTAAGCACTTATTTTGTACCAAGCGCTGTTCTAAGCGCTGGGGAGCAATCAGGTTGTCCCACAGGGGGCTCACAGTCTTTGTTAAGCTCTCACTATGTGTCAAGCGCTGGGGTAATAATAATAATAATAATGGCATTTATTAAGCGCTTACTATGTGCCAAGCGCTGTTCTAAGCGCTGGGGAGGTTCCAAGGCAATCAGGTTGTCCCACAGGGGGCTCACAGTCTTTGTTAAGCGCTCACTACGTGCCAAGCGCTGGGGTAATAATAATAATGATGATGGCATTTATTAAGCGCTTATTTTGTGCCAAGAGCTGTTCTAAGCGCTGGGGAGCAATCAGGTTGTCCCACAGGGGGCTCACAGTCTTTGTTAAGCTCCCACTATGTGTCAAGCGCCGGGGTAATAATAATAATGATGATGGCATTTATTAAGCGCTTATTTTGTGCCAAGCGCTGTTCTAAGCGCTGGGGAGCAATCAGGTTGTCCCACAGGGGGCTCACAGTCTTTGTTAATTGCTCACTATGTGTCAAGCGCCGGGGTAATAATAACAATAATAATAATAATGATGGCATTTATCAAGCGCTTACTATGTGCTAAGCGCTGGGGAGGTTCCAGGGCAATGAGGCTGTCCCCACAGGGGGCTCACAGTCTTCATCCCCATCTTCCAGATGAGGTAAGGGTAGAAACGAGGTAATCCAATCTGACTCCTGTTGGAGCCCCCCGGGTGAGAATGGCGTGGGGGGTGGGGGTGGGGGGGATGCCGAGGGAGGGAAAGATGGAAAGAAAACCAACCCAAGCTCCTTGGTCGGACCCCTGGCCTCGTGTCCGTCCGTCTGTCCCTGCCTCTGGGTCCCCACGGCCTTCCTTCTAACCCATCTCAGCCTGGGCTGGTGGGGGGGGGGGGGGTCTGGCCCTGCCGGGGTCCCCCCCGCCCCCCGGCCTCCTTACCTGGTCTCCGGGGGCCTGGGTCTCCCCCGGTTCCTCCGGCGGCAAATGCTAAACGCCCCCCGGAGGGGTGGGGGCCGGAGGGAGGGGAAGGGGTCTGCCGTTGGGCCTGCCGCTCCCCCAAATCCAAGGAAGGGGGGGGGCCTGCGGCGGCTGCGCCCGGATACACCACACACTCACACACACACTCACACACACACACACACACTCTCTCTCCTCCCCCCCGACGACCCCCCACCCCCCGGGCGGCGGGGAGAGGAGCCAGCCCAGGATGGGGAGGCGGGGACACCGGGCTCCTCCTCCTCCCCCTGGGGAGGTGGGAGCCCCTCCCTCCTCCCACGCCCCCCGACCGGGAGGTGGGAAGGGGCAGGGGTTGGAGGGGGAGGGAGACCCCCCCCAAAAAGTCGACCCTTCCCTTCCCACCTCTCTCCCCATCCGTCTGCGGGTCTCTCATCACCCCCCCCCAACCACATCATCTGGACCATTATTGGGAAAAGATGTCAATCACACACCTGGGGATGGACACTCCAGCTGGGCCCTGCTCCCCCAGGACCCCCCATCCCCCCCAGAGTCCCGGGTTTAGGGGCAGGTGCATGCCCAGGGTCAGGGCCAGATGATGGGAAGGGGGCGGGGGGCTTCTGCATCCCAATTCCCGGAAATCCCCTGGGGTTGCCCCCTCCCCCCGGAAAGCAGCCCCCACCGGGCCATCGTGGGGGGCGTTGGAGGAGGGGGAGGCGTCCGTGGTGACGGGAGGGATTGATTAACGCGGCGGGTACAGGAACCCAGGCCACCGTGTTCCCAGAGCAGAATAGAATCCCGTTGCCATGGCAACTGCAGCGGGGCTGGGAACCGGGAGGCAGGAGACTCCAGAAGGGGGAGCGGGGGGGAGGACTGGGAAGAGGGAGGAATGATTGGAGGAGGGCCGGCCCTCGGAGCAGAATGGAGATGGGGTGGGGGCAGAGTCTCTGATTCATTCATTCAATCGTCTTTATTGAGCGCTTACTGTGCGCAGAGCACTGGACTAAGCGCTTGGGAAGTCGGTCCCTACCCAACAGTGGGCTCACATCGATGGGCCATTGGGGGACCGGCGGGGTCCCCGGTGAGGGCTGTGATCCGGGGGGTTGATGACGTGACTCGGCCCATCCGTCTCCCGTCGCCTCAGTTTCCCCTGTGGGCTCCGGGCGGGCCATCCCCCTTCACCCGCGGCCTCGCCTGGCTCAGCGCCCTTAGCTCTCTCCTCGTGCCAGGGCCCAGCTTGGGCACCTCCTGGGACAACCCTCTCCCCAGGATTCTGATTATCAAGTGTCACTAGCGGGTGGGAAGGGAAAGGAGTGGGGTGGCTGTGGGTGAGACAGAGAGAGAGAGAGAGAGAGAATGTGCAGAGGAAGGCATTTGTCTCTTTGTGTGATTCTAATAATAATAATTGTGGTATTTGTAAAGCGCTTACTATGTGCCAAGCATTGCTCTAATCACTGGGGTAGATCCAAGGTAATCGGGTCAGACACGGTCCCTGTCCCACCTGGTGCTCACAGCCTTAAATCCTCATTTTACCGACGAGGGAACTGAGGCCCAGAAAGATGAAGTGACTCGCCCCGGGTCACACAGCGGACGCGTGGCGGGACCGGGATTAGAACCCAGGTCCTCGGAATCCCAGGCCCGTGCCCTTTTCTGCTAGGCCACACCTTTGTGTGCCTGGCTGTAACTCCATCAGGTACTTGCAGGTGGTGGGGAGGTGGGGCACCGTATCCCCTAGCCTTTCCTCAATCCAGTGCTCAGTGCTTAGAACAGTGCTTTGCACATAGTAAGCGCTTAATAAATGCCATTATTATTATTATTATCATTATTAAGTCAGTCCCTCCAATCCTCGCGTCAATGAACGCCGTGCCAGCCACAATCCCCGGAGACTTTTATTACAAAGAGCGCTCCCCTCGGGTCCCACCACAATCCCTCCACACTCCTGTGGAGAAGCCCAACGAGCTCAGTCCCTCCGGCAAATGTCCCTTCAAGCCCCGCATCCTACCACTGAGAAGCAGCGTGGCTCAGTGGAAAGAGCCCGGGCTTTGGAGTCAGAGGTCGTGGGTTCTAATCCTGGCTCTGCCCCTTGTCAGCTGTGTGACCTTGGGCAAGTCACTTCACTTCCCTGGGCCTCAGTTCCCTCATCTGGAAAAGGGGGATTAAGACGGTGAGCCCCTTGTGGGACAACCTGATCCACGTGTGACTTTGGGCAAGTCACTTCACTTCTCTGGGCCTCAGCTCCCTCATCTGGAAAATGGGGATTAAGACAGTGAGCCCCTCGTGGGACAACCTGATCCACGTGTGACTTTGGGCAAGTCACTTCACTTCTCTGGGCCTCAGTTCCCTCATCTGGAAAATGGGGATTAAGACGGTGAGCCCCTCGTGGGACAACCTGATCCACGTGTGACTTTGGGCAAGTCACTTCACTTCTCTGGGCCTCAGCTCCCTCATCTGGAAAATGGGGATTAAGACGGTGAGCCCCTCGTGGGACAACCTGATCCATGTGTGACTTTGGGCAAGTCACTTCACTTCTCTGGGCCTCAGTTCCCTCATCCGGAAAAGGGGGATTAAGACGGTGAGCCCCTCGTGGGACAACCTGATCAACGTGTGACTTTGGGCAAGTCACTTCACTTCTCTGGGCCTCAATTCCCTCATCTGGAAAAGGGGGATTAAGATGGTGAGCCCCTTGTGGGACAACCTGATCCATGTGTGACTTTGGGCAAGTCACTTCACTTCTCTGGGCCTCAGTTCCCTCATCCGGAAAAGGGGGATTAAGACTACAAGCCCCTCGTGGGACAACCTGATCAACCTGCATCCTCCCCAGCGCCTAGAACAGTGCTTTGCGCATAGTAAGCGCTTAATAAATGCCATGATTATTATTATTATGATTACCATTCTGCAAAACGGGAGCTCCCCCCAACCTCAATCACTCCAGCGGGGTGAGGCGGGGCATCCCGGGAGTGTGGGGTAGCTGTTTGGCGAGGGCGGGACCACTCTTGGCCGAGCCTGGGAGAGGAGCGATGGAGATCCAGGGCGTCGTGCCGTGGGACCGGAGTCGGGGGACGGTCAACCGAGAATGGAGCCCTGGCCTTGGAAGAGAGCGAGGAGGCCACTGTCTGGGGCCGGGTGCCGGAGGAGTTTCTGAACCTAGAGGAGGAAAGAGAGAGAGAGAGAGAAGCGGGGGTTGCTGGGGAAACACGGAGCGGGTGGGGGTGGGCGGGCTGGGGGTGGGCTGGGGGAGGCCATTACCTCCTTGAAGCGAGGGTGAGCCGCGTCGCGCACCAGCTGGAGGATAAGGCTCTCGCTGGTGGTCACAAAGGCTCCGCTCTGCCGCATCCGCGACAGGGCCAGCAGTCGGTCCACCTGACTGGAGAAGGGGTCACCGTATCATTTATCACCATTTTTTAAAATACAGTATTTGTTAAGCGCTTACTACATGTTCTAAGCGCCGGCGATGGGGTGGGGGTGGGGTAGAGACAATAACAATAACGATGATGGTAATTAAGCGCTTCCTCTGGGCTGTTCTAAGCGCTGGGATAGACACGAGGTTGTCCCACGTGGGGCTGTCTAGACTGTGAGCCCACTGTTGGGCTCTATCAATCAATCAATCAATCAATCGTATTTATTGAGCGCTTACTGTGTGCAGGGCACTGCACTAAGCGCTTGGGAAGTACAAGTCGGCAACATAGAGAGACGGTCCCTACCCAACAGCAGGCTCACAGTCTAGAAGGGGGAGACTGAGAACAAAACCAAACATACTAACAAAATAAAATAAATAGAATAGGTATGTACAAGTAAGATAAATAGAGTAATAAATAGGTACAAACATACATACATATATACAGGTGCTGTGGGGAAGGGAAGGAGGTAAGATGGGGGGATGGAGAGGGGGACGAGGGGGAGAGGAAGGAAGGGGCTCAGTCTGGGAAGGCCTCTATATGTTGCCAACTTGTACTTCCCAAGCGCTTAGTACAGTGCTCTGCACACAGTAAGCGCTCCATAAATACAATTGAATGAACTGCATTAAATTAAATGAATTGAATAAATACAAATGAATGAATGAATGAATCTCCATTTTCCAGACGACAGAACTGAGACAATTGAATGAACTGTATTAAATTAAATGAATTGAATAAATACAAATGAAGGAATGAATGAATCTCCATTTTCCAGACGAGGGAACTGAGGCACAGGGAAGCGAAGTGACTTGCCCAGAGTCACCCAGCTGATAAGTGGCGGAGCCGGGATCAGAACCCACGACTTCTGACTCCCAAGCCCAGGCTCGTTCCACTAAGCCCCGCTGCTTCTCAAGTCAGTTCATACATTCACTCGTTCGATCGTATTTATTGAGCGCATCCTGTGCGCAGAGCACTGTACTAAGCGCTTGGGACGGTACGATACAACAGTAAACACGCTGTGGGAAGCAGCGTGGCTCAGTGGAAAGAGCCCGGGCTTTGGAGTCAGAGGTCATGGGTTCAAATCCCGGCTCCGCCACTTGTCAGCTGGGTGACTTTGGGCAAGTCACTTCACTTCTCTGGGCCTCAGTTCCCTCATCTGGAAAATGGGGATTAAGACTGTGAGCCCCTCCGTGGGACAACCTGATCACCTTGGAAACTCTCCAGCGCTTAGAACAGTGCTTTGCACATAGTAAGCACTTAATAAATGCCATTATTATTATTATTATGAAACAGACACATTCCCTGCCCACCAGGAACTTACAGTCTAGAGGTTAGTTAGTAAGAAGCAGCGTGGCTTAGTGGATACAGCCCGGGCTTGGGAGTCAGAAGGACTTGGGTTCTAATCCCGGCTCTGCCCCACGTCTGCGGTGGGACCTTGGTTAAGCCACTTAATTTCTCCGTGAAATACTGGGGTCTTCTAGACTGTGAGCCCACTGTTGGGTTGGGACCGTCTCTATATGTTGCCAACTTGGACTTCCCAAGTGCTTAGTACAGTGCTCTGCACATAGTAAGCACTCAATAAATATGATTGATTAAGACCGTGAGCCCTAGATGGGACAGGGACCGTGTCCAACCTGATTGACTTGCATCTATTTAGAACAGGGCTTGGCACATAGTAAGTACTTAACAAGTACCATAGTTATTACTATTAATTATTAGGCCGCATCCAGTCCCTGTCCCGCGGGGGGCTCACAGTCTAAATAGGAGGGAGAACAGGGATTGAATTGAAACATGTATATATGTTTGTACGTATTTATTACTCTATTTATTTTACTTGTACATATTTATTCTATTTATTGTATTTTGTTAATATGTTTGGTTTTGTTCTCTGTCTCCCCCTTCTAGACTGTGAGCCCGCTGTTGGGTAGCGACCGCCTCTATATGTTGCCGGCTTGGACTTCCCAAGCGCTTAGTCCAGTGCTCTGCACACAGTAAGCGCTCAATAAATACGATTGAATGAATGAATGAATGAATTCCCATTCTGCAGTTGAGGAAACGGAGAATAATAATGACGGTATTTGTTGAGCGCTTACTACATATCAAGCACTGTTCTAAGCGCTGGGGTAGATACAATAATAATAATAATGATGGCATTTATTAAGCGCTTACTATGTGCAAAGCACTGTTCTAAGCGCTGGGGTAGATACAATAATAATAATAATGATGGCATTTATTAAGCGCTTACTATGTACAAAGCACTGTTCTAAGCGCTGGGGAGGTTACAAGGTGATCAGGTTGTCCCACGGGGGGCTCGCGGTCTTCATCCCCATTTTCCAGATGAGGGAACTGAGGCCCAGGGAAGTGAAGTGTCAGAGGTCATGGGTTCAAATCCCCACTCTGCCAATTGTCAGCTGTGTGACTTTGGGCAAGTCATTTCACTTCTCTGGGCCTCAGTTCCCTCATCTGTCAAATGGGGATGAAGACTGTGAGCCCACTGCTGGGTAGGGACTGTCTCTATATGTTGCCAACTTGTACTTCCCAAGCGCTTAGTACAGTGCTCTGCACACAGTAAGCGCTCAATAAATGCGATTGATTGATTGACTGACAACCTGATCACCTTGTATCCCCCCAGGGCTTAGAACAGTGCTTTGCACATAGTAAGCACTTAACAAATACCATTATTATTATTATTATTATTAAGTGACTTGCCCAAAGTCACCCAGCTGACAAGCGGCAGAGCCAGGATTGGAACCCATTACCTCTGACTCCAAAGCCTGGGCTCCTTCAACTGAGCCACGCTGCTTCTCAATACGCTTTGTACAGTGCTCTGCACACAGGAAGCGCTCAATAAATACGATTGATTGATTGATTGGTAGTACCACGCACTTTTTTCTTCCCCGCTCCCAGCTCTCCCCCCCCGGCCTTTGGGTCTCCCCATCACCTGCGAGAGGAGCAGGCGTCGGCCACTACGTGGACATCCAAACCGCGGTCCAGCAGGTCCAAAGTCGTGCTCTGGAGGGAGAGGACGATTACGGGGTCAAAGATGGCTGGAGTCGATGAAGAGGCACCGGGGGTGGGAGGGGAGGGACAACAAGAGAAGCAGCGTGGCTCAGTGGAAAGAGCCCGGGCTTTGGAGTCGGAGGTCATGGGTTCAAATCCCAGCTCCGCCACTGGTCAGCTGGGTGACTTTGGGCTAGTCACTTCACTTCTCTGAGCCTCAGTTCCCTCATCTGGAAAATGGGGATGAAGACTGTGAGCCTCCGGTGGGACAACCTGGTCCCCTTGTGACCTCCCCAGCGCTTGGAATAATAATAATAATAATGGCATTTGTTAAGCTCTTACTATGTGCAAAGCACTGTTCTAAGCGCTGGGGAGGTTACAAGGTGATCAAGTTGTCCCTCGTGGGGCTCACAGCCTTAATCCCCATTTTCCAGATGAGGGAACTGAGGCCCAGAGAAGTGAAGTGACTCGCCCAAAGTCACACAGCTGACAATTGGCAGAGCCGGGATTGGAACCCATGACCTCTGACACTTCACGTCTCTGGGCCTCAGTTCCCTCATCTGGAAAATGGGGATGAAGACTGTGAGCCCCCCGTGGGACCACCTGATCACCTCCCCAGCGCTTAGGACAGAGCTTTGCACATAGTAAGCGCTTAATAAATGCCATCATCATTATTATTATTACTGAGCCACGCTGCTTCTCTCATTATCGAATTATGATGATGATGGCATTTATTAAGCGCTTACTATGTGCAAAGCACTGTTCTAAGCGCTGGGGAGTTTACAAGGTGATCAGGTTGTCCCACGGGGGTGCTCACAGTCTTAATCCCCATTTTCCAGATGAGGGAACTGAGGCCCAGAGAAGTGAAGTGATTTGTCCAAAGTCACACAGCTGACAATTGGCAGAGCCGGGATTGGAACCCATGACCTCTGACACTTCACGTCTCTGGGCCTCAGTTCCCTCATCTGGAAAATGGGGATGAAGACTGTGAGCCCCCTGTGGGACCACCTGATCACGTGGTAACCTCGCCAGCGCTTAGGACAGAGCTTTGCACATAGTAAGCGCTTAATAAATGCCACCATCGTTATTATTATTATTGTTGAGCCACGCTGCTTCTCTCATTATCGAATTATCTGTCGGACACGAGGAGGGAGGGCGTCCCGGGCCAGAGACGGCGTGGGAGAGGGGTCGGCGGCCAGCTAGACGAGATGGAGGGACCACGAGAAGGTTAGCGTTAGGGCACTGGTGGGTCTCAGCCCACTGTTGGGTAGGGACTGTCTCTCTATGTTGCCAACTTGTACTTCCCAAGCGCTTAGTACAGTGCTCTGCACACAGTAAGCGCTCAATAAATACGATTGATTGGTTGACGGGGAAGTTGGGGATCGTGAGTCTGGGATCGGAGTCTTACCAAGATACAGGCCTGGGCCTCGATCCCGCAGAGCAAGACGGAGCGCAGCCCGGGCCGAGCTCCCAGCTCCCGTTCCACCTCGGCCGTCACCATGCTGAAGCACGTCTTGGACAGCGGGCGCAGCCCCCCGGCCCCCAGTTCGGGCACGGTGGACCCCAGGCCTTGAGGGTACTGCTCTGTGAGCACCACGGGGACCTCCAGGATCCGGGCCGCCTGCCGTGGGATGGAGGGGGACTTACAGAAGAAGCGTGGCGGGGGTGAAATCTCCCCCTTCTCGACTGTGAGCCCGCTGCGGGGTAGGGACCGTCTCTATAAGTTGCCAACTTGGACTTCCCAAGCGCTTAGTCCAGTGCTCTGCACGCAGTAAGCGCTCAATAAATACGACTGAATTGAATTGGAAGGAGCACCGGCCTGGAAGGAGGAAGGTCAAGGGTTCTAATCCCGGCTCTGCCGTGTGACCTGGGGGGAGTCGCCACACTTCTCCGGGAAAATGGGAATTGAGACCGCGAGCCCTTCGTGGGACGGGGACTGTGTCCAACCCAATTCGCTTGTATCTACCCCAGCGCTTAGTACAGTGTAAGCGCTTAACAAACACCGTAATTAGGATTCGTAACAGTATTAGGGGCTCAGTATTTGTTAAGCGTTTATTATGTGCCAGGCACTGGGGTAGATACAAGATAGTCGGTCTGGACACAGTCCCTGTCCCGCATATGGCTCAAGGACTTAATCCCCATTTTACAGATGAGGTTACTGAGGCACAGAGATGCGAAGTGACTTCCCCCAGGTCATATAGCAGACTAGACTGCGAACCCGCTGTTGGGTAGGGACCGTCTCCGTATGTTGCCAACTTGCGCTTAGTCCAGTGCTCGGCACACAGTAAGCGCTCAATAAATACGATTGAATGAATGAATGAAAGTGGTTGAGCCAGGATTAGACCCCTGCCCACAAGGAGCTTACTAGGGAAGGGGATCCGAAACCCCAAGCCTCTGAGGGGAGCAGGCTCTGGGGGTGGAGGCCGGGCCAGGCCTAAGGGCCCACTGTTGGGTAGGGACTGTCTCTCTATGTTGCCAACTTGTACTTCCCAAGCGCTTAGTACAGTGCTCTGCACACAGTAAGCGCTCAATAAATATGATTGATTGATTGATTGATAGGGGGGCATCCGGATCCCTGGTACCTGGAGCATCCGGGCGGCGACCGACACAATCTCAGGGAAGAAGGCGACGGTGGTTCGGAATTTCTCCTGCATGTCGCACAGGAAGAGGATGGAGGAGCCAGGGAGGATCCGACCCAGGCTGGGCCGCGCCATTTCCTGCAAGGGGGAACACACGGCAGGGGGCCTGGAAGCGGCGGGGGGTGGGGTGGGGACCCCAATCAATCAATCAATCATATTTATTGAGCGCTTACTGTGTGCGGAGCACTGTACTAAGCGCTTGGGAAGTCCAAGTTGGCACCATATAGAGATGGTCCCTACCCAACAGTGGGCTCACAGTCTAGAAGGGGGAGACAGAGAACAAAACCAAACATATTAACAAGATAAAATAAATAGAATAGATATGTACAAGTAACATAAATTAATAGAGTAATAAATCTGTACAAACATATATACATATATACAGGTGCTGTGGGGAAGGGAAGGAGGTAAGATGGGGGTGATGGAGAGGGGGACGAGGGGGAGAGGAGGGAGGGAGAGGAGGGTTCAGCCCTGAGTTCTTGGAGTGAGATTAATCAAATATAATATGTCAAACATATTAACAAAATAAAATAAATAGAATAGATATGTACAAGTAAAATAGAGTAATAAATATGTATATATGTTTGTACATATTTATTACTCTTTATTTATTTATTTTACTTGTACATATCTATTCTATTTATTTTATTTTGTTAGTATGTTTGGTTTTGTTCTCTGTCTGCCCCTTTGAGACTGTGAGCCCACTGTTGGGTAGGGACCGTCTCTAGGTGTTGCCAACTTGTACTTCCCAAGCGCTTAGTACAGTGCTCTGCACACAGTAAGCGCTCAATAAATACGATTGATGATGATGATACATATATACAGGTGCTGTGGGGAAGGGAAGGAGGTAAGATGGGGGGGATGGAGAGGGGGACGAGGGGGAGAGGAAGGAGGGGGAGAGGAAGGAGGGGGCTCAATCCGGGAAGGCCTCCTATTGGGATAGAGCCCGGGCCTGGGACTTCTAGACTGTGAGCCCACTGTTGGGTAGGGACCGTCTCTAGATGTTGCCAACTTGTACTTCCCAAGCGCTTAGTCCAGTGCTCTGCACACAATAAGCGCTCAATAAATACGACTGACTGAATGAATGAATGAATGGGAGTCAGAAGGATCTGGGTTCTAATCCCCGCTCCGCCACTTGTCCGCTGGGTGACCTTGCCAGTCGGTCAAATATATTTATTGAGCGCTTACTGTTTGCAGAGCACTGTACTAGAGCACTGTGTATTAGAGAAGCAGCGTGGATCAGTGGAAAGAGCATGGGCTTTGGAGTCAGGGGTCATGGGTTCGAATCCCAGCTCCACCACAAGTCTGCTGTGTGACCTTGGGCAAGTCACTTAACTTCTCTGAGCCTCAGTTACCTCATCTGTAAAAATGGGGATTAAGACTGTGAGCCCCACGTGGGACAACTTGATCACATTGTATCCCCCACAGTGCTTAGAACAGTGCTTTGCACATAGTAAGCGCTTAACAAATGCCACCTCCTCCTCCTCCTCCTCCACCACCACCATAAGAGAAGCAGCATGGCTCAATGGAAAGAGCACAGGCTTTGGAGTCCAAAGTCATGGGTTCAAATCTCAGCTCCACCAACCGTCAGCTGTGGGACTTTGGGGCAAGTCACTTCACTTCTCTGGGCCTCAGTTCCCTCATCTGGAAAATGGGGAGGAAGACTGTGAGTCTGCCGTGGGACAACCTGATCACTTTGTAACCTCCCCAACAATTAGAACAGTACTTTGCACATAGTAAGCACTTAACAACTACCATCATTATTATTATTATTCTCTGTGCCACAGCTACCTCCTCTGTAAAATGGGGATGAAGACTGTGAGCCCGCCGTGGGACAACCTAATCACCTTGTAGCCTCCCCAGCGCTTAGAACAGTGCTTGGCACATAATAAGTGCTTAATAAACGCCATTATTATTATTATTATTATTATTCTCTGGGCCTCAGTTCCCTCATTTGGAAAATGGGGATGAAGACTGGGAGCCCCGCCATGGGACAACCTGATCACCTTGTAACCTCCCTAACAATTAGAACAGTGCTTTGCACACAGTAAGCGCTTAACAAATACCATCATTATTATTATTCTCTGTGCCTCAGCTACCTTCTCTGTAAAATGGGGATGAAGACTGTGAGCCCGCCGTGGGACAACCTGATCACCTTGTAACCTCCCCAGCGCTTAGAACAGTGCTTTGCACATAGTAAGGGCTCAACAAATACCACCATTATTATTATTATTCTCTGGGCCTCGGTTCCCTCATCTGTAAAATGGGGGTGAAGACTGTGAGCCCCCCGTGGGACAACCTGATCACCTTGTAACCTCCCCAGCGCTTAGAACAGTGCTTGGCACATAGTAAGCGCTAACTCGACAGTCTTCTAGACTGTAAGCCCGCTGTTGGGTAGGGACTGTCTCTATATGTTGCCAATTTGTACTTCTCAAGCGCTTAGTACAGTGCTCTGCACATAGTAAGCTCTCAATAAATACGACTGATGATGATTGATGATGACCGCCTCTATATGTTGCCAACCTGTACTTCCCAAGCGCTTAGTACAGTGCTCTGCACACAGTAAGCGCTCAATAAATACGATTGAATGAATAAATGAATGAAGAAATGCCATGATTATTATTATTATGACCTCCTAGAGGAGGTGAGCTGTCAGTAGGGCATTGCTGAGGGGGTTGAAAGGGTCCTTGAAGCAAGGCCCTTGGCCATTTCCCACGACCCTGGGCCCCACAACTCACTTTGGCGTTTCCGGGAGGGAGGTCATGACCCCGCCCACCCCAGGCCCCGCCCTCGCCCTGCAGAGTCGACCAATGGCAGCGCGCGTTTCCAGCCACGCCCCCGCACGCCCCCATCTGGCCCCGCCCCCTCCGGCGTCAATCAAACTACCGCGCACGCTCGGGCTCTGCCCTCCCTGCCCCCGCACGAGGCCGGCGGCCAATCAGCGAGCTCGCCGCTCCACCGCCCTCCTCCCTCCTGATTGGAAGGGGCGGAGGTCGCCTGGAAACGAAGCCCCGCCCCCTAATCCGTCAATCAAACCGCCGGGCGCGCTCGGGCTCCGCCCTCCCTCCCCCCGCCCGAGTCCGGCGGCCAATCAGCGCGCTCGCCGCTCCGCCTCCGCCCTCCTCTCTCCTGATTGGAAGGGGCGGTGGTCGCCTGGAAACGAATCCCCGCCCCCTCAGCGATTTCATTGGTCGCCAAAGTTCGCGGCGGGCCAATCAGGGAAAGGGGGTGGGTGAGTGGCGTGGGGGAAAGCGGGAGGGGCGGAGGGCAACACAGGGCTCTTAAGGTGGGCAGCGGGGACGCGCGTTGGAAATAATAATAATCATCATCATCATCAATCGTATTTATTGAGCGCTTACTGTGTGCAGAGCACTGTACTAAGCGCTTGGGAAGTACAAATTGGCACCATATAGAGACAGTCCCTACCCAACAGTGGGCTCACAGTCTAAAAGGGGGAGACAGAGAACAAAACCAAACATACTAACAAAATAAAATAAATAGAATAGATATGTACAAATAAAATAAATAAATAAATAGAGTAATAAATATGTACAAACATATATACATATAAATAATAAAATGATAATAGTTTTTTATGGCATTTATTATTATTAGAGAAGCAGCGTGGCTCAGTGGAAGGAGCCCGAGCCTTGGAGTCAGAGGTCGTGGGTTCAAATCCCGGCTCCACCAATTGTCAGCTGGGTGACTTTGGGCAAGTCACTTCACTTCTCTGGGCCTCAGTTCCCTCAGCTGTAAAATGGGGATGAAGACTCTGAGCCCCCCGTGGGACAACCTGATCACCCTGCATCCCCCTCAGCGCTTAGAACAGTGCTTTGCACATAGTAAGCACTTAACAAATACCATAATTATTATTAAGCGCTTACTATATGCAAAGCTTAGAACAGTGCTTTGCACATAGTAAGTGCTGAACAAATACTATTATTATTATTATTATTATCATTATTATTATTAAGTGCTTACTATTGCAAAGCATTGTTCTAAGCGCTGGGGAGGTTACAAGGTGATAGTAGGTGCTTAACAAATACCATCATTATTATTATTATTATTATTATTATTATTAAGCGCAGGGGTCATTCATTCATTCAGTCGTATTTATTGAGCGCTTACAGTGTGCAGAGCACTGTACTAAGCGCTTGGGAAGTCCAAATTGGCAACATATAGAGACGGTCCCTACCCAACAGTGGGCTCACAGTCTAAAAGGGGGAGACGGAGAACAAAACCAAAGACAGAGAATGAAACCAATCAATCAATCGTATTTATTGAGCGCTTACTGTGTGCAGAGCACTGTACTAAGCGCTTGGGAAGTACAAGTTGGCAACATCTAGAGACGGTCCCTACCCAACAGTGGGCTCACAGTCTAGAAGGGGGAGACAGAGAACAAAACGAAACATATTAACAAAATGGAATGGAATGGAGAAGGAGGGAAGACTGAGGGAGAACAGCACAGGCCTGACCGTCAGAGATTCTGGATTCAAATCCTGCTCCACCCGTAAACGCCTTATGGGCCGGGAACGCATCTATCAACTCAGTTATAGTGCACTCTCCCGATTGCTTAGCACAATGCTCTGCACATGTTATTATTATTATCAAACATCTTCAAGTCGTTCCCGATTCATGGCTACTCTGTATACATATTGAATGAATGAATGAGGCCTTCCCAGACTGAGCCCCCTCCTTCCTCTCCCCCTCCTCGCCCTCCCTCCCCATCTCCCCTGCCTTACCTCCTCCCCCTCCCCACAGCACCTGTATAATAATAATAATAATAATGATGGCATTTATTAAGCGCTTACTATGTGCAAAGCACTGTTCTAAGCGCTAGGGAGGATACAAGGTGATCAGCTTGTCCCATGTGGGGCTCACAGTCTTAATCCCCATTTTACAGATGAGGTAACTGAGGCCTAGAGAAGTGAAGTGACTTGCCCAAAGTCACACAGCTGACAATTGGCAGAGCTGGGATTTGAACCCATGACCTCTGACTCCAAAGCCCGGGCTCTTTCCAATGAGCCACGCTGTATATATGTATATATGTTTGTACAGATTTAGTACTCTACTTTTTATTTATTTCACTTGTACATATTTATTCTATTTATTTTATTTTGTTAATATGTTTTGTTGTCTGTCTCCCCCTCCTAGGCTGTGAGCCCGCTGTTGGGTAGGGACCGTCTCTATATGTTGCCGACTTGTACTTCCCAAAGCGCTTAGTACAGTGCTCTGCACAAAGTAAGCGCTCAATAAATATGATTGAATGAATATATTCTCCAGAACATCCTAATTTCTGCCAGAATCCATAATCTGGTTAACAGTTCTTCCGTTCTTGTCGTTATCCACCTAGCGCTGGTCTGCCTCTTCCTCGTTTTCCCTGGACTTTTCCTTGAATTAGGGTCTTCTCCAGCAAATTAAATCTCCTGACGATGTGTCCAAAAGATGCTAAGTGGGGTCATTTGGCCTTCCAAAGACCACAGTAAGCATTCAAAAATACCACTGATTGATTGATATAATAATGATAACAATAACGATGGCATTTATTAAGCGCTTACTATGTGCAAAGCACTGTTCTAAGCGCTGATATCCTCACTTAACTTCTCTGTGACTCAGTTTCTCATCTGCTGCGAGCCCGTTGCGGGCAAGGATCGTCTCTCTTTGTTGCCGAATTGTACTTTCCAAGCACTTAGTATAGAGAAGCAGCGTGGCTCCGTGGAAAGAGCACGGCCTTGGGAGTCAGAGGCTATGGGTTCGAATCCCGCCTCCCCCACATGTCTGCTGTGTGACCTTGGGCAAGTCACTTCACTTCCCTGAAGTGCTGAGAAGCTCCTCTGCTTCTTAGAGAAGCAGCGTGGCTCAGTGGAAAGAGCCCGGGCTTTGGAGTCGGAGGTCATGGGTTCAAATCCCGGCTCTGCCACTTGTCAGCTGTGTGACTTCGGGCAAGTCACTTAACTTCTCTGGGCCCCAGTTACCTCATCTGTAAAATGGGGATTAAGACTGTGAGGCCCCCCGTGGGACAACTTGATCACCTTGTAACCTCCCCAGCGCTTAGAACAGTGCTTTGAACATAGCAAGCGCTTAATAAATGCCAAAATTATTATTATTCTCTGTGCCTCAGTTCCCTCATCTGTAAAATGGGGATTAAGACTGTAAACCCCACATGGAACAACCTCATCTCCTTGTATTCCCCCCCAGTGCTTAGAACAGTGCTTTGCACATAGTAAGCGCTTAACAAATACCAACATTATTATTATTATTACAGTGCTCTGCACACAGTGAGCGCTCAGTAAATACGATGGAATGAATGAATATTCGTCCTCCCTCCTACTTAAGACTGTGGGACGGGGACTGTGTCAAATACGCATAAACTGTATGTACCCTAGTGCTTAGTATAGGGTTTGGCACCTAATAACAACTTTAATACCACAATTATCAGGAGAAGGAGTGTTTGAGGGGAGGAATTCTTGGATCTCCAAAGGGAGACTTGGGGGGAGACGGAAACCGCACGTCAGCTGTTGAGCGGTGTGACTTACAGGGTGTCACTTTCCAGTCCCTGGACCTTTGTACATTAGGCACAATCGCCTCTGCTCGTTCCTTCTTCCCGACAATAATTAATTCCACCCACCTCCCTGGAGGCTTTTAATTTCAAAGGACACTCTCTTCATCCCCAGCTCGATAGACGAGCCAACCTCCCAACTCTATTCTTTGGCCTAGTCGAGGGTTTTTCACTGGTTGGGAGGATAGATTTTCTTCTGAGACTGATGGGGCCGGAGGAGGGGGAGCGGAGGGTCTGACTCACCCCTTGTCTGCTGTGTGGCCTTGGGAAGTCACTTCACTTCTCTGTGCCTCAGTCACCTCATTTGTAAAATAGGGATTGAGACCGTGAGCCCCACATGGAACAGGAACTACGTCCGACCCAGTTCGCTTATATACACCTCAGCGGTGTCTGGCACGTAGTAAGCACTTAACAAAAGCCACAATTATTATTATTATTCATTCAATCGTATTTATTGAGCGCTTACTGTGTGCAGAGCACTGTACTAAGCACTTGGGAAGTACTAGTTGGCAACATATAGAGACTGCCCCTACCCAATAGTGGGCTCACAGTCTAGAAGGGGGAGACAGAGAACAAAACCAAACATATCAATAAAATAAATAGAATAGATATGTACAAGTGACATAAATAGAGTAATAATTATGTAAAAACATATATACAAAAGCAGCCACGTTGATTGATGGGCAGGAGAAAGATGATGGGCACGAGGAAGATGATGGGCACGAGCAAGATGATTCATTCATGATTTCAGTCATATTTATTGAGCGCTTACTGTGTGCAGAGCACTGTACTAAGCACTTGGGAAGTACAAGTTGGCAACATCTAGAGACGGTCCCTACCCAACAATGAGCTCACAGTCTAAAATCAATCAATCAATCAATCAATTGTGTATTTATTGAGCGCTTACTGTGTGCAGAGCACTGTACTAAGCACTGGGGAAGTCCAAGTTGGCAACATATAGAGACGGTCCCTACCCAATAGTGGGCTCACAGTCTAGAAGGGGGAGACAGAGAACAAAACCAAACATATGAACAAAATAAAATAAATAGAATAGATATGTACAAGTAAGATAAACAGTAATAAATATGTATGAAGATATATACAAAAGCAGCCACGTTGATTGATGGGCAGGAGGAAGATGATGGGCACGAGCAAGGTGATTCATTCATTCATTCATTCAATCATATTTATTGAGCACTTACTGTGTGCAGAGCACTGTACTAAGCGCTTGGGAAGTCCAAGTTGGCAACATATAGAGACAGTCCCTACCCAACAGCGAGCTCACAGTCTAAAATCAATCTATCGTATTTATTGAGCGCTTACTGTGTGCAGAGCACTGTACTAAGCGCTTGGGAAGTCCAAGTTGGCAACATATAGAGATTATTACTGTCATGTGTTGGGGGCGAGGGGACTGAGAAGAAAGGTTGGCCAGGCCAGTGAAATGCCCAACAGGCCACCCAAGTGTGAAGCTGATAAAATGGAGCCAGTCATGCCAAGACAGTCCTATGGGGAGCAAGGAAAAGAGGTGGACACAGGAGGTCACCATCATCATCATCAATCGTATTTATTGAGCGCTTACTGTGTGCAGAGCACTGTATTAAGCGCTTGGGAAGTACAAGTTGGCAACATATAGAGACAGTCCCTACCCAACAGTGGGCTCACAGTCTAAAAGACTGTGGGGTGTGTGTTGGGTAGGGAGAAACACACATACACGCACACAAACACACATACAGGCATGCAATGCGATCAACACAGCCAACTTGGACTTCCCAAGCGCTTAGTACAGTGCTCTGCACACAGTAGGCGCTCAATAATTACGATTGATTGATTGATTGAGACCGATATACACAGATCCACGTGCTGAGACACAACCAGAGCAATAAAAAGACTCAAGAGCGTTAATCCTGGAGGAGCAGCGTGGCTCGGTGGAAAAGAGCCCGGGCTTTGGAGCCAGAGGTCATGGGTTCAAATCCCGGCTCTGCCACATGTCTGCTGCGTGACCTTGGGCAAGTCACTTAACTTCTCTGAGCCTCGGTTACCTCATCTGCAAAATGGGGATTAAGACTGTGAGCCCCATGTGAGGCAACTTGATCACCTTGTATCCACCCCCAGCGCTTAGAACAGTGCTCTGCACATAGTAAGCTTTTTTTAGAGAAGAAGCGCGGCTCAGTGGAAAGAGCCCGGGCTTTGGAGTCAGAGGTCATGGGTTCAAATCCTGGCTCCGCCAATTGTCAGCTGTGTGACTTTGGGCAAGTCACTTAACTTCTCTGGACCTCAGTTACCTCATCTGTAAAATGGGGGTGAAGACTGTGAGCCCCCCCTGGGACAAGCGCTTAGTACAGTGCTCTGCACACAGCAAGCGCTCAATAAATACGATTGATGACGATTGATGACAATCTGATCACCTTGTTACCTCCCCAGCACTTAGAACGGTGCTTTGCACATAGTAAGCACTTAATAAATGCCATTATTATTATTATAATAGAAGGGGCCTGCCTTTTATCTCTGGAGGGCGTCTATGAGGAAGTCATTGAACAGTCGCTCCTCATGTTCCCAGACAACTCAACAAGCAAAAATGATCTTCAGTTGTAGTGAGGGAATCGCCGAGACCAAGGAAGAACTTAATTGTCAGGGGATTCAATCTTGGAACGGCCGAGGGAGGTTCTGGAGACCGTGAGCCCACTGTTGGGTAGGGACTGTCTCTATATGTTGCCAACTTGTACTTCCCAAGCGCTTAGTACAGTGCTCTGCACACAGTAGGCGCTCAATAAATACGATTGATTGATTGATTCCATTCCTCGAGATCTTTTCAGACCACCTCACCTGGATACCTGGACAGTTTACGCCATTTTCCGTTCTGAAAACCAGGGGCTGGGGGAGTGGAGATAATGTCGATATCGCCTTGATTGCTTAGACTGTAAGCCCTAAGTACGGCAGAGACTGTGTCCATCTGATTATAATAATAATAATACTTGTGGCATACGTTAAGAGCTTACTATGTGCCAGGCACTGTACTAAGTGCTAGGGTAGATATAGAAGAAGCAGCGTGTCTCAGTGGAAAGAGCCCGGGCTTTGAAGTCAGAGGTCATGGGTTCAAATCCCTGCTCCGCCACTTGTCAGCTGTGTGACTTTGGGCAAGTCACTTCACTTCTCCGGGCCTCAGTTCCCTCATCTGTAAAATGGGGAAGAAGCCTGTGAGCCCCCCATGGGACAACCTGATTACCTTGTAGCCCCCCCAGCTCTTAGAACAGTGCTTTGCACATAGTAAGTGCTTAATAAATAATATTATTATTATAAGATAATTAGGTCCCACATGGGGCTCACATTCTTAGTAGGAGGATACTGCATGCCCAGCCCGTAGCTCGTTGTGGGTGGGAAATGTGTCTATTATTTTTTTGTGCTCTCCCAAGCACTTAGTACAGTGCTCCGCACACAGTAAGTGCTCAATAAATACGATTGAACATAGCTTAACAAATCATCATTTGCCATTATTATTATTATTAACAAGTATCCCAATATTATCTCATTTTGGGATCCTCCGGTTCAAAGTAGAGACAAGTTCCCCTCCCTACTCTCCTCAGCAATAGCAATTGAAAAAACGCACTAAAGCATTCATTCATTCAATCGTATTTATTGAGCATTTACTCTGTGCAGAGCATCGTACTAAGCCCTTGGGAGAAGCAGCATGACCGAGAAACAGCGTGGCCCGGTGGAAAGAGCCCGGGCTTGGGAGTCAGAGGTCATGGGTTCGAATCCCATGGGTTCGAATTCTAGACTGTAAGCCCACTGTTGGGTAGGGACTATCTCTATATGTTGCCAACTTGTACTTCCCAAGCGCTTAGTCCAGTGCTCTGCACACAGTAAGCGCTCAATAAATACGACTGAATGAATGAATGAATCCCGGCTCCACCACTTGTCGGCTGGGTGACTTTGGGCAAGTCACTTCACTTCTCTGAGCCTCGGTTCCCTCATCTGTAAAATGGGGATGAAGACTGGGAGCCCCAAGTGGGACAACCTGATCACCTTGTATCCTCCCCAGCGCTTAGAACTTGCACATAGTAGGCGCTTAACAAATACCATTATTATTATTACAACATAACAATATTTAATGGCATTTATTGAGCGCTTACTGTGTGCAAAGCACTGTACTAAGCGCCTAGCACTGTACAATAAACAGGCATCTTCCCTGCCCTCGACAAGCTTACAGTCTAGGGGGTGGGAGGGGAGCACTTGGGAGCCACGCAAAATTGAGGAAGAAGCGTGGCTCAGTGGAAAGAGCCCGGGCTTTAGAGTGAGAGGTCATGGGTTCAAATCCCGACTCCACCACTTGTCA
Source organism: Tachyglossus aculeatus (assembly GCF_015852505.1). Taxonomy (NCBI): domain Eukaryota; kingdom Metazoa; phylum Chordata; class Mammalia; order Monotremata; family Tachyglossidae; genus Tachyglossus; species Tachyglossus aculeatus. The sequence goes on along the minus strand of NC_052075.1, from coordinate 49,934,440 downwards.
GCTGTGTGACCTTGGGGAAGTCATTTCACTTCTCTGGGCCTCAGTGACCTCATCTGTAAAATGGGGATGAAGACTGTGAGCCCCTTGTGACCTCCCCAGTGCTTTGCACATTGTAAGCGCTTTATAAATGTTATTATTATCTTTTAGACTGTGAGCCCACTGTTGGGTAGGGACTGTCTCTATATGTTGCCAACTTGTACTTCCCAAGCGCTTAGTACAGTGCTCTGCACACAGTAAGCGCTCAGTAAATACGATTGATGATGATGATGATGATAACTGGAAGGCCGGCTCCCTGCTCTCCAGTACCTTACCACATAACGGATTGGAAAATCTTCCCTATCCTCTCCCCAGAACGGGCAGAATCAATCCCTTCTCCTCCTTCTCCTTCTCAATAGAATAGTGCTTTGCACGTAGTAAGCGCTTAATAAATGCTATCAAAAAAACCAAAAATGAGGCAGAAATCTGGGTGGCTTGGCAGGGAGGGATCGGAGGCCCCAAGGATCTTCTCCTTTCCCAGGCCCACTCTCCCGTGTATCCCTGCCCTTCTCTTCCCTGCCCGGACCCAGGAGATTCCAGACACTTTGGTTCTCCTGCCCCGGGACCCTCACTCATCCCGACTCTTCCAAGAAGAAGGCGTCCATCACCAATCTATCATCACCTCACATAATAATAATAATAATGATGGTATTTATTAAGCGCTTACTATGTGCAAAGCACTGTTCTAAGCGCTGGGGTGGTTACAAGGTGTTCAGGTTGTCCCACGGGGGGCTCACCGTCTTAATCCCCATTTTCCAGATGAGGTAACTGAGGCCCAGAGAAGTGAAGTGACTTGCCCAAAGTCACACAGCTGACAATTGGCAGAGCCGGGATTTGAACCCATGACCTCTGACTCCAAAGCCCGGACTCTTTCCACTGAGCACTCCAAGTCCCGCCCGGCCGGGAAAAGAAAAATGACCTTTCATCGTGAGCAGCCCAGAGAGCTCGACCGCCTGGTTTCTTCCTCCCGGTTACCGGTTCGTTCAGTCAATCGTATTTATTGAGCGCTTATTGTGTGCAGAGCACTGTACTAAGCGCTTGGGAAGTACAAGTTGGCAACATATAGAGACGGTTCCTACCCAATAGTGGGTTCCCAGTCTAGAATCCCACCTCCCGAGTGTGGAGTCTCAGAGCTCCACTCCTCCCCCTCCCCTCTGGCCCCTTCCCCCTGCTTTCTCCCCCCCTTCTCTAATAATAATACTAATAATTATGGTATCTATTAAGCGCTTACTATGTGCCAAGCACTGTTCTAAGCGCTGGGGGTAGACACAATAATAATAATAATAATGGCATGTGTTAAGCGCTTACTGTGTGCCATGCACGGTTCTAAGCGCTGGGGATAGATACAATAATAATAATAATAATAATAATAATAATAATAATGGCATGTGTTAAGTGCTTACTATGTGCCATGCACTGTCCTAAGCGCTGGGGAGGTAGACACAATAACAACAATAATAATAATAATGGCATTTGTTAAGCACTTACTATGTGCCAAGCACTGCCGGGGTAGATACAATAGTAATAATTATAATGGCGTGTGTTAAGCGCTTACTATGTTCCATGCACTGTTCTAAGCATTGAGGGGGTAGATACAATAACATTATTAATAATAATAATAATGGCATTTGTTGAGCGCTTACTATGTGCCAAGCACTGTCTGGGTAGACACAGTAGTAGTAATAATAATGGCGTGTGTTAAGCGCTTACTATGTGCCATGCACTGTTCTAAGCGTTGGGGGGGTAGATACAATAGTAATAATAATAATGGCATGTGTTAAGCGCTTACTATGTGCCACGCACCGTTCTAAGCGTGGGGGGGGGGGTAGATACAATAACAATAATAATAATAATAATGGCATTTGTTAAGCGCTTACTATGTGCCAAGCACCGTTCTAAGCGCAGGGGGGGCGGGGGTAGATACAATAGTAATAATAATAATGGCATGTGTTAAGCGCTCACTATGTGCCATGTACTGTTCTAAGCGTTGGGGGGTAGATACAATAACAATAATAATAATAATAATGACATTTGTTAAGTGCTTACTATGTGCCAAGCACTGTCGGGGTAGATACAGTAGTAATAATAATAATGGCATGTGTTAAGCGCTTACTATGTGCCATGCACTGTTCTAAGCGTGGGGGGGGGGTAGATACAATAACAATAATAATAATAATAATGGCATTTGTTAAGCGCTTACTATGTGCCAAGCACCAGTCTAAGCGCTGCGGGGGGGGGGGGGGGGCTAGATACAATAGTAATAATAATAATGGCATGTGTTAAGCGCTTATTATGTGCCATGCACTGTTCTAAGCGTTGGGGTGGGGTAGATACAATAGTAATAATAATAATGGCATGTGTTAAGCGCTTACTATGTGCCAAGCACTGTTCTAAGCGCTGGGGGGTATATACAATAGTAATAATAATAATGGCATGTGTTAAGCGCTTACTATGTGCCATGCACTGTTCTAAGCGCTGCGGGGGTAGATACAATAATAATAATAATCTCATGTGTTAAGCGCTTACTATGTGCCAAGCACTGTTCTAAGCGCTGGGGGGCATACAAGGTAATCAGGTTGTCCCACACGGGGCTCACAGTCTGAATCCCCATTTTCCAGATGAGGGAACTGAGGCCCAGAGAAATGAAGTGATTTGGCCAAGGTCCCCCAGCAGACAAGTGGCGGGGTCATTCATTCATTCATTCATTCATTCCATCGTATTTAGTGCGTGCAGAGCACCGGACTAAGCGCTTGGGAAGGGCAAGTCGGCAACAGAGAGAGACGGTCCCTACCCCACAATGGGCTCCCAATCTACGGGATTAGAACCCATGACCTGTTGATTCCCAGGCCCCCCACCGCAGCCGCCCCCTCCTCACTTCAATCAATCAATCAATCGTATTTATTGAGCGCTTACTGTGTGCAGAGCACTGGACTAAGCGCTTGGGAAGTCCAAGTTGGCAACATATAGAGACAGTCCCTACCCAACAGTGGGCTCACAGTCTAAAAAACTGTCCGGCCCCCGCCCACCAACTGGGAACCGACCCCATCCGCGACAGCCGCAAGGGGAGGGGAGGGGAGGGGGCTGAGGGCCCCGTGCGATTGGTCTCCTCCGGCAGCCACACACACACACACACACACACACACACACACACACACACACGCACGCACACCCATCCCCACCCCCTCCAACCAATCAGAATTCAATATCTGGATGAGTGGCAGGTGGACCCCCCACACACACAGCCATCCCCACCCTCTCCAACCAATATCAGAATTCGATATTCGGATGAGTGGCAGGTGGACACACACACACACCCATCCCCACCCCCTCCAACCAATATCAGAATTCAATATTTGGATGAGTGGCAGGTGGACACCCCCCCCCCACACAAACACAGCCATCCCCACCCCCTCCAACCAATATCAAAATTCGATATTTGGATGAGTGGCAGGTAGACACACACACGCACACACACACACGCACCCCCATCCCCACCCCCTCCAACCAATCAGAATTCAATATTTGGATGAGTGGCAGGTGGATACATACACACGCACCCCCATCCCCACCCCCTCCGACCAATCAGAATTCAATATTTGGATGAGTGGCAGGTGGACACACACACACATATACACACACATACGTACCCCACATCCCCACCCCCTCCAACCAATCAGAATTCAATATTTGGATGAGTGGCAGGTGGACACATACACACACACACACACACACACACACATACGCACACTCACCCCCATCCCCACCCCCTCCGACCAATCGGAATTCAATATTTGGATGAGTGGCAGGTGGACACACACACACACACACACACACATATATATGTATATATATGTGTGTATACACACACACACACTACACACCCATCCCCACCCCCTCCGACCAATCAGAATTCAATATTTGGATGAGTGGCAGGTGTGTTAGTCCGGGCCTCCCCCGAGATCATTTACCTGCTACTTTTAAGGTGGTTTCCTGGAGAGCCAATGACGCCCGGTGCGAGGAGGACCGGATCGAGATGTTGCCAACTTGTCCTTCCCCAGCGCTCACTACAGTGCTCCGCACACAGTAAGCGCTCCGTAAATACGACTGAATGAATGAAGAGGGGGGTCAAGAAGCCTGAGGAGGCCGGAAGTCGGGGCGCCTGGGTGCTCCTTCCCTAACGGGCCGCGCCTCATCTTTCCCATCTGTGCAATGGGTCCGTCCCCCTTTTAGACTGTGAGCCCACTGTTGGGTAGGGACTGTCTCTATATGTTGCCACCTTGGACTTCCCAAGCGCTTAGTGCAGTGCTCTGCATACAGTAAGCGCTCAATAAATACGATTGATTGATTGATTGATTGACTTTGGTCTCCCCACCGAGGGCAGCGGAGACTGTGCCCAGGGGCCCTCCTCTTGGGCCTCTGTTAGCCCTGGGTGGGCAACCCCCGGGCTGGACGTTTGCCCGAGCAAGCCGAGGGCGATGGTTGGGGCGCCTGGACCCCCGAACGAAGGAGAGGGTGGGCTGGGAGGCCGCAGGCCTCAGCTTCAAGGGTGTCCATCACCTCGCCCCCTCCTCCCTCACCTCCCTTCTCTCCTTCTCCAGCCCAGCCCGCACCCTCCGCTCCTCTGCCACCACTAACCTCCTCACTGGGCCTCATTCTCCCCCTTCTAGACTGTGAGCCCACTGTTGGGTAAGGACTGTCTCTATATGTTGCCAACTTGTACTTCCCAAGTGCTTAGTACAGTGCTCTGCACACAGTAAGCGCTCAATAAATACGATTGATTGAATGATTAATTGATTGATTGATTCTCGCCTGTCCCACGTCCTGCCCCTGGCCTGAAATGCCCTCCCTCCACACATCCGCCAAGCTAGCTCTCTTCCTCCCTTCAAAGCCCTACTGAGAGCTCACCTCCTCCAGGAGGCCTTCCCACACTGAGTCCCCTCCTTCCTCTCCCCCTCCCCAAGCACTGTGCCTCAGTGGAAAGAGCCCGGGCTTTGGAGTCAGAGGTCATGGGTTCCAATCCTGACTCCGCCACTTGTCAGCTGGGTGACTTTGGGCAAGTCACTTCACTTCTCCGTGCCTCAGTTCCCTCATCTATAAAAGGGGGATGAAGACTGTGAGCCCCCCGTGGGACAACCTGATCACCTTGTAACCTCCCCAGCGCTTAGAACAGCGCTTTGCACATAGTAAGCGCTTAATAATAATAACCCAGTGCTTAGAACAGTGCTTTGCACATAGTAAGTGCTTAATAAATGCTATCATCATTATTATTATTACTTCCTTCCCCTCCCCACAGCGCCTGTATATATGTAGATATGTTTGTACAGATTTATTACTCTATTTATTTATTTATATTACTTGTACATATTTATTCTATTTATTTTATCTGCTTTATATGTTTTGTTTTGTTGTCTGTCTCCCCCTTCTAGACTGTGAGCCCGCTGTCGGTGTAGGGACCGTCTCTATCCGTTGCCAACTTGGACTTCCCAAGAGCTTAGTCCAGTGCACATAGTAAGCGCTCTATAAATATGATTGAATTGAATGTATATATGTTTGTGTATGTATGTATATCTCTATATTGTACATATATATGAATGAATGAAAGGAGAGGACCAGGTGGGGTTGGGAAAGCCGGCTCCCCGGGCGGAGGGAGGAAGGAGGGGGAAAGGTCGGGGCGTCCGTCCGTCCCGGTGGCTGGGCCTTGCCCAACTCCTCCCTGCTCGCCCCGGAACCAGTCGGACCGGTCGGTCATCGTCGGTGGCGTCTCCCTTGGGCTCCATGGCCTCGTCCGGGCCGCAGCCTCCCGCCCCCTCGGGTCCCGGGACGGGCCTTTCCTCCCCGGTGACCGCTCCGGCCTCCTCGGTGACCCCTCGTGCGGCCTCCTCCTCGGTGACCCCTCGTGCGGCCTCCTCCTCGGTGGCCCCTCGTGCGGCCTCCTCCTCGGTGGCCCCTCGTGCGGCCTCCTCCTCGGTGACCCTTCCTCAGGCCTCCTCCTCCTCCTCGGTGACCCCTCCTCAGGCCTCTTCGGGCCTAGGCCGCTGCCGGGCGGCGCTGGTCCTGGCGGTGGCCCTGGACGTGGCTGGGATGGCCGCCCTGCTGACCGGCGTCTTCGCCCGCCTGCAGGCCCACGGCCGGGATTTCGGGGACCTGCTCATCTACTCCGGGGCCCTCCTGGTCTTCCTCAGCCTCCTGGGCTGGATCTTCTGGTACACGGGCAACATCGAGATCTCCCGCCTGGAGCTGCAGCGTGACTACGGGCTGAGGCCCGGGACCCTGGCCCGCTTGGCCCGCAAGCTGTCCCGCCGCTGGTCCCAGCAGGCGACCACCGGAGTGGGGGCTTCGGCCCGGCACAAGGGGGGACCCCCGCCCGGCTGCCGTGTCAGGCTGCAGCTCGGTGACATGAAGGGGGAAGCAGCCGGGGCAGCCGCCACCGCCCTCCAGTGAGGGGTCAAAGGTGAGATGGGCACCTCACATCATCCTCCACCCCTCCTCCTCATAATGGCATTTGTTCAGCGCTTACTATGTGCAGAGCACTGTTCTAAGCCCTGGGGAGCTTACAAAGTGAAAATAATGAAGGCATTTGTTAAGCGCTTACTATGTACAAAGCACTGTTCTAAGCCCTGGGGAGCTTACAAAGTGATAATAATGAAGGCATTTGTTAAGCGCTTACTATGTACAAAGCACTGTTCTAAGCCCTGGGGAGCTTACAAAGTGATAATAATGATGGCATTTGTTAAGCACTTACTATGTTGAAAACACTGTTCTAAGCGCTGGGGAGTTTACAAAGTGATAATAATGATGGCATTTGTTAAGTGCTTACTATGTGCAAATCACTGTTCTAAGCCCTGGGGAGCTTACAAAGTGATAATAATGAAGGCATTTGTTAAGCGCTTACTATGTACAAAGCACTGTTCTAAGCCCTTGGGAGCTTACAAAGTGATAATAATGATGGCATTTGTTAAGCACTTACTATGTGCAAAACACTGTTCTAAGCGCTGGGGAGTTTACAAGGTGATAATAATAATGATGGCATTTGTTAAGCGCTTACTATGTGCAAAGCACTGTTCTAAGCCCTGGGGAGCTTGCAAAGTGATAATAATGATGGCATTTGTTAAGCGCTTACTATGTGCAAATCACTGTTCTAAGCCCTGGGGAGCTTACAAAGTGATAATAATGATGGCATTTGTTAAGCGCTTACTATGTGCAAATCACTGTTCTAAGCGCTGGGGATCTTACAAAGTGATAATAATAATAATGATGGCATGCGTTAAGCACTTCCTATGTGCAAAGCATTGTTCTAAGCCTGGGGAGGTTACAAAGTGAAAATAATAATGATGATGGCATTTGTTAAGTGCTTACTATGTGCAAAGCACTGTTCTAACTGCTGGGGAGCTTACAAAGTGATAATAATGATGGCAGTCGTTAAGCACTTCCTATGTGCAAAGCATTGTTCTAAGTGCTGGGGAGGTTACAAAGTGATAATGATGATGGCATTTGTTAAATGCTTACTATGTGCAAAGCACTGTTCTAAGCGCTGGGGAGATTACAAAGTGCTTACTATGTGCAAAACACTGTTCTAAGCCCTAGGGAGCTTACAAAATGATAATGATAATGATGGCATTTGTTAAGCGCTTACTATGTGCAAAGCACTGATCCAAGCACTGGGGAGCTTACAAAGTGATAATAATAATTATGGCATTTGTTAAGCTCTTACTATGTGCAAAGCACCATTCTAAGCGCTGGGGAGGTTACAAAGTGATTATAATAATAATGATGGCATTTGTTAAGCGCTTACTATGTGCAAATCACTGTTCTAAGCGCTGGGGATCTTACAAAGTGATAATAATAATAATGATGGCATGCGTTAAGCACTTCCTATGTGCAAAGCATTGTTCTAAGCCTGGGGAGGTTACAAAGTGAAAATAATAATGATGATGGCATTTGTTAAGTGCTTACTATGTGCAAAGCACTGTTCTAACTGCTGGGGAGCTTACAAAGTGATAATAATGATGGCAGTCGTTAAGCACTTCCTATGTGCAAAGCATTGTTCTAAGTGCTGGGGAGGTTACAAAGTGATAATGATGATGGCATTTGTTAAATGCTTACTATGTGCAAAGCACTGTTCTAAGCGCTGGGGAGATTACAAAGTGCTTACTATGTGCAAAACACTGTTCTAAGCCCTAGGGAGCTTACAAAGTGATAATGATAATGATGGCATTTGTTAAGCGCTTACTATGTGCAAAGCACTGATCCAAGCACTGGGGAGCTTACAAAGTGATAATAATAATTATGGCATTTGTTAAGCTCTTACTATGTGCAAAGCACCATTCTAAGCGCTGGGGAGGTTACAAAGTGATTATAATAATAATGATGGCATTTGTTAAGCGCTTCCTATGTGCAAAGCACTATTCTAAGCGCTGGGGAGATTACATGGTGATAGTAATAATAATAATGACATTTGTTAAGCGCTTATTACGTGCAGAGCACTGTTCTAAGCGCTGGGAAGGTTACAAAGTGATATAATAATAATCATGACATTTGTTAAGCACTTACTATGTGCAGAGCACTGTTCTAAGCACTGTGGGGGGATACAAGGTGATCAGGTTGTCCTATGTGGGGCTTACAGTCTTAATCCCCATTTTACAGATGAGGTAACTGAGGCTCAGAGAAGTTAAGTGACTTGCCCAAGATCACACAGCAGACATGGCAGAGTCGGGATTCGAACCCATGACCTCTGACTCTAAAGCCCGGGCTCTTTCCACTGAGCCACGCTGCTTCTCTAAGTAATCAGGTTGTCCCATGGGGGGCTCACAGTCTTCATCCCCATTTTACAGATTCATTCATTCATTCAATCAATCGTATTTATTAAGCGCTTACTGTGTGCAGAGCACTGTACTAAGCGCTTGGGAAGTACAAGTTGGCAACATATAGAGACGGTCCCTACCCAACAACGGGCTCACAGAATAGAAGGGCTAGACAGACAACAAAACTTGTGGACAGGTGAGGTAACTGAGGCCCAGAGAAGTGAAGTGACTTGCCCAAAGTCACGCAGCTGACAGTTGGTGGAGCCTGGATTTGAACCCATGACCTCTGACTCCAAAGCCCGGGCTCTTTTCACTGAGCCACGCTGCTTCCCTAACATATCAACGATGATGATGGGATCTGTTAAGCGCTCACTAGGTGCCAAACACTGCTCTAAGGCTGGGGGAAATACAGCAGAAGAGGGGGCTCCCACGGGGGGGCTCACAGCCTTCCCCCCCGTTTGACAGATGAGGCAACTGAGGCACGGAGAAGATGGGCAGTGGAAGCAGGGGTTACTAATAATAATAATGATAGCATTTATTAAGCGCTTACTATGTGCAAAGCACTGTTCTAAGCGCTGGGGAGGTTAACAAGGTGATCAGGTTGTCCCACGGGGGGCTCACAGTCTTCATTCCCATTTTACAGATAAGGGAACTGAGGCCCAGAGAAGTGACTTGCCCAAAGTCACACAGCTGATAAGTGGTGGAGCCGGGATTGGAACCCATGACCTCTGACTCCAAAGCCCGGGCTCTTTCCACTGAGCCACGCTACTTCTCCCACGGCGGACTCACAGTCTTCCCCCTCATTTGACAGATGAGGCAACTGAGGCACGGAGAAGATGGGTGGCTTGCCCAAGGTCACACAAGCAGACAGGTGGCGGAACCGGGTTTCGAACCCACGTCCTCCGATTCCCCAGCCCGGGCTCTTTCCACTAAGCCGTAATAATGATAATGAACGGATCTGGCAAGCGCTTACTACGTGCCAATCCCTGTACTGAGCGCTGGGGTGGGGACCGGCAAATCGGGTTGGACGCAGTCCCTGTTCCACCTGGGGCTCACGGTCTCGATCCCCATTTTCCAGATAATAATAATAATAATAATAACAATAATAATAATAATAATAATAATAATATTTATTAAGCACTTACTATGTGCAAAGCACTGTTCTAAGCGCCGGGGAGGTTACAAGGCGATCGGGAGGTCCCACAGGGGGCTCACGGTCTTAATCCCCATTTTCCAGATAATAATAATAATAATAATAATAATAATAATAATAATAATAATGATAATAATCGCATTTATTAAGCACTTACTATGTGCAAAGCACTGTTCTAAGCGCCGGGGAGGTTACAAGGCGATCGGGAGGTCCCACAGGGGGCTCACGGTCTTAATCCCCATTTTCCAGATAATAATAATAATAATAATAATAATAATAATAATAATAATAATAATAATGGCATTTATTAAGCGCTTACTATGTGCAAAGCACTGTTCTCAGCACCGGGGAGGTTACAAGGCGATCGGGAGGTCCCACAGGGCGCTCACAGTCTTAATCCCCATTTTCCAGATAATAATAATAATAATGATGGCATTTATTAAGCGCTTACTTTGTGCAAAGCACTGTTCTAAGCGCCGGGGAGGTTACAAGGCGATCGGGTGGTCCCACAGGGGGCTCACAGTCTTAATCCCCATTTTCCAGATAATAATAATAATGATGATGGCATTTATTAAGCGCTTACTATGTGCAAAGCACTGTTCTAAGCGCCGGGGAGGTTACAAGGCGATCGGGTGGTCCCACAGGGGGCTCACAGTCTTAATCCCCATTTTCCAGATAATAATAATAATAATGATGGCATTTATTAAGCGCTTACTATGTGCAAAGCACTGTTCTAAGCGCCGGGGAGGTTGCAAGGCGATCGGGAGGTCCCACAGGGGGCTCACAGTCTTAATCCCCATTTTCCAGATAATAATAATAATAATGATGGCATTTATTAAGCGCTTACTATGTGCAAAGCACTGTTCTAAGCGCCGGGGAGGTTACAAGGAGATCGGGAAGTCCCACAGGGGGCTCACAGTCTTAATCCCCGTTTTCCAGATGAGGGAACTGAGGCCCGGAGAAGTGAATCAACCAATCAATCAATCGTATTTATTGAGAGCTTACTGTGTGCAGAGCACTGTACTAAGCGCTCGGGAAGTACAAATTGGCAACATATAGAGACGGTCCCTACCCAAAAATGGGCTCACAGTCTAGAAGTGAAGTGACTTGCCCAAGGTCACACGGCTGACGTGTGGAGGAGGCATGATAAGAACTCATGACTCCCGGGCTCGTGCTCTGTCCACCACGCCCTGCTGCTCCTCAGATGCATTCATTCATTCATTCAATCGTATTTATTGAGCGCTTACTGTGTGCAGAGCACTGTACTAAGCGCTTGGGAAGTCCAAGTTGGCAACATATAGAGACGGTCCCTACCCAACAGTGAGCTCCCAGTCTAGAAGGGGGAGACAGACAACAAAACAAAACATATTAACAAAATAAAATAATTAGAATAGTAAATATGTTCAAGTAAAATAGAGTAATAAATCTGTACAAACATATATACATTCAATTCAATCGTATTTATTGAGCGCTTACTGTGTGCAGAGCACTGGACTAAGCGCTTGGGAAGTCCAAGTTGGCAACATCTAGAGACGGTCCCTACCTGACAGCGGGCTCGCAGTCTAGGAGGGGGAGACAGACAACAAAACAAAACATATAAAGCAGATAAAATAAATAGAATAAATATGTACAAGTAAAATAAATAGAGTAATAAATCTGTACAAACATATATACATATATACAGGTGCTGTGCGGAGGGGAAGGAGGTAATAATAATAATAATAATGATAGCATTTATTAAGCGCTTACTATGTGCAAAGCACTGTTCTAAGCGCTGGGTTATTATTATTAAGCGCTTACTATGTGCAAAGCGCTGTTCTAAGCGCTGGGGGGCTTACAAGGTGATCAGGTTGTCCCACGGGGGGCTCATAAATAAATAGAGTAATAAATCCGTACAAACATATACACATATATACAGGTGCTGTGGGGAGGGGAAGGAGGTAATAATAATAATAATGATAGCATTTATTAAGCGCTTACTATGTGCAAAGCACTGTTCTAAGCTCTGGGGGAGGTTACAAGGTGATCAGGTTGTCCCACGGGGGGCTCATAAATAAATAGAGTAATAAATCCGTACAAACATATATACATATATAAAGGTGCTGTGGGGAGGGGAAGGAGGTAATAATAATAATAATGATAGCATTTATTAAGCTCTTACTATGTGCAAAGCACTGTTCTAAGCGCTGGGTTATTATTATTAAGCGCTTACTATGTGCAAAGCGCTGCTCTAAGCGCTGGGGGGGGTTACAAGGTGATCAGGTTGTCCCACGGGGGGCTCATAAATAAAGAGTAATAAATCCATACGAACATATATACCTATATACAGGTGCTGTGGGGAGGGGAAGGAGGTAATAATAATAATAATGATAGCATTTATTAAGCGCTTACTATGTGCAAAGCCCTGTTCTAAGCGCTGGGTTATTATTATTAAGCGCTTACTATGTGCAAAGCACTGTTCTAAGCGCTGGGGGGGTTACAAGGTGATCAGGTTGTCCCACGGGGGGCTCATAAATAAATAGAGTAATAAATCCGCACAAACATATATACAGGTGCTGTGGGGAGGGAAAGGAGGTAATAATAATAATAATGATGGCATTTATTAAGTGCTTACTATGTGCAAAGCACTGTTCTAAGCGCTGGGGGGAGTTACAAGGTGATCAGGTTGTCCCACGGGGGGCTCATAAATAAATAGAGTAATAAATCCGTACAAACATATATACATATATAAAGGTGCTGTGGGGAGGGGAAGGAGGTAATAATAATAATAATGACAGCATTTATTAAGCTCTTACTATGTGCAAAGCACTGTTCTAAGCGCTGGGTTATTATTATTAAGCGCTTACTATGTGCAAAGCACTGATCTAAGCGCTGGGGGGGGGGGGCTACAAGGTGATCAGGTTGTCCCACGCGGGGCTCATAAATAAATAGAGTAATAAATCCGTACAAACATATGTACATATATACAAGGTGTTGTGGGGAAGGGAAGGAGGTAAGGCAGGGAGGATAAAGAGGGGGTGGAGGGGGAGAGGAAGGAGGGAGCTCAGAGATCAATCAATCAATCAATCAATCGTATTTATTGAGCGCTTACTGTGTGCAGAGCACTGTACTAAGCGCTTGGGAAGTACAAGTTGGCAACATATAGAGACAGTCCCTACCCAACAGTGGGCTCAAAGTCTAAAAGATCTGTCCCCCTCCCCAGTCCCCCCCCCACAGAATCCTGCTTCTCTTCCCATAACACCCCCCAAATCTAAGTGTTGCCAATTTGTACGTCCCAAGCGCTTAGTACAGTGCTCTGCACACAGTAAGCGCTCAATAAATGCGATTGAATGAATGAATGAACCTCTTCTCCAGAGCCCTTTCGAACCCTCACTCTTCCTTCCCTTCCCTTAAACCTCATTCCCTTCCCCTTTTCCCTAATCCCTTCCAATCGTCCGTCAATCCGGGGTATTCATTGAGGGCTCACTTTGTGCAGGGCACTGAACTAAACACTTGGGAAAGTACAATACCACCGAGTTGATATAGACACGTTCCCTAAAGGGGGGAGACAGATATCGTTATCAACAAATAAATTACGGATACGAACAAAAGTGCTGTGGGGCTGAGGGTGGGGTGAATATACTGAAATGGGTACAGTTCCAAGTGCCCAGGAGAAACCAGAAGACTGAGAGAGTGGGGTCCCTCTCTCATTCATTCATTCAATCGTATTTATTGAGCGCTTACTGTATGCAGAGCACTGTATTTCATTCATTCATTCATTCAATCAATCAGTCAATCGTATTTATTGAGCGCTTACTGTGTGCAGAGCACTGTATTTCATTCATTCATTCATTCATTCATTCAATCAATCAATCGTATTTATTGAGCGCTTACTGTGTGCAGAGCACTGTACTAAGCGCTTGGGAAGTAAAAGTTGGCAACATATAGAGACAGTCCCTACCCAACAGTGGGCTCACAGTCTAGAAGGGGGAATCGTATTTATTGAGCGCTTACTGTGTGCAGAGCACTGTATTTCATTCATTCATTCATTCAATCGTATTTATTGAGCGCTTACTGTGTGCAGAGCACTGGATTTCATTCATTCATTCATTCAATCGTATTTATTGAGCTCTTACCGTGTGCAGAGCACTGTATTTCATTCATTCATTCACTCAATCGTATTTATTGAGTGCTTACTGTGTGCAGAGCACTGTATTTCATTCATTCATTCAATTGTATTTATCGAGCGCTTACTGTGTGCAGAGCACTGGACTAAGCGCTTGGGAAGTCCAAGTTGGCAACATATAGAGACGGTCCCTACCCAACAGTGGGCTCACAGTCTAGAAGGGGGAGACAGAGAACAAAACCAAACATTAACAAAATAAAATAAGTAGAATAAATATGTACAAATAAAATAAATAGAGTAATAAATCCGTACAAACATATATACATATATCCAGGTGCTGTGGGGAGGGGAAGGAGGTAAGGCGGGGGGGGATGGGGAGGGGGAGGAGGGGGAGAGGAAGGAGGGGGCTCAGTCTGGGGAAGGAGCGGGCTCAGTCTGGGCTAAACACTCTCCACCTTGGCACCTCTCCCTACTCCCTGTACCCCCGCCAAACATCCCTTTCACTTTCAGTATCCTCCCAGACTCTCTCTGACTCCCCCCAATATTATCTCGCAGGCCCCCTCCCTCCCTCAGTACCCCCACTTCCATCTCCTCCCCATCAGCCCAAATTCTGTTTTTCCCCTTCACCTAGCATCTGCTCTGGACTCTTCTCTTCCTTTCCCCCTGTACCTATAGAGTTTTTTTTTTCTTTAATGTGACACTTTTATTTTCCAAAGTGCTTTCACATTATTATCTCCTATTTGTTCCCACAAATAATTTGTTCCCACAATCAATCAATCGTATTTATTGAGTGCTTACTGTGTGCAGAGCACTGTACTAAGCTACTCACCGCATCCCCGTGAGGGAGGGAGAGGCTGTTAGCGCTTAGAACAGTGCTTTGCACATAGTAAGTGCTTAATAAATGCCATTATTATTATTATTTTAACCCCCGTTTTATATTGGAAGATCTGAGGCATAGGAAGGCTAAATGCCTCGCCTGTGGTCGCACCCCAGGCCGGTGGCAGGGCTGAGAGGAGAACCCAGTCTTTTTTTTTAAATGGCATTTATTAAGCGCTTACTACGTGCAAAGCACTGTTCTAAGCGCTGGGGAGTTTACAAAGTGATCAGGTTGTCCCACGGGGGGCTCACAGTCTTAATCCCCATTTTACAGATGAGGGAACTGAGGCCCAGAGAAGTGAAGTGACATGCCCAAAGTCACACAGCTGACAAGCTTTTAGACTGTGAGCCCACTGTTGGGTAGGGACTGTCTCTATATGTTGCCAATTTGTACTTCCCAAGCGCTTAGTACAGTGCTCTGCACATAGTAAGCGCTCACTAAATACGATTGATGATGACAAGTGGCGGAGCCGGGATTTGAATCGATTTTGGCTCCCAGACGCTACTGTCTGCTCCCCTCATTCCAGCCCTTTCCCCTCCTCCCTTCTCTTTCTCGTCCTCACCTTTGACCGGTCCTCCTTTCCCTCTTCCTTTTCTTTTTTTTTTTAAGTCTCCTTATCTTTCAGATCCAAAGGTTACAAAAAGACGCTAGAGATCGAGGGGCAGGGACCCTGGGTCCTTGGGGAGCAGGGGAGGCAAAACCAGGGTCAGAGGCAGATTGCTTTGGTCTTTGAGGGGAGGAGGGGGGCAAGGACTGGGGGTCCGGATTCCTGGGTCCTTGGGGAGCAGGGGCTGCAAAAACAGTCAGAAACAGGTTGCTTTGATCGGCGCTGGAGATCAAGTTTCCCGAATTCCTGAATATAAGCTCTGGGGCATGGTGGGGTGGGGGGTAGGTCGAGGGATTGGGGAGGAGCAAACTGACGACCTCCTCTCTCCTTCAGGCCCCCTCTCCCCCCAACCACCGCTTTGACCGCAGAGACCCTCTGAGGGGACGGCGCAGAGACAGAGGGGGAGATGGGGAAGCACGCCTGGGATGGAGCTCCCAGGTCAGAGACCCCCTTCTTACCCATCAGCTCCTCTCAGTCCCCATTTCTCTTCCACTTCCCTGCCCTTTGCCGTTTAAACTGTGTGAACTTCCACCCTTTGTGTCCTGTGCTTTGCTTTGCGAGGAGCCAGTAGGGTCAGTGAGGGGTGATTTTGTCCAGGAGGGTTAAGGAGCCAAACTCCCGTCAACCACAAGTTCCGGTCCTCTCCCCGCCCTCCGGCTCCGCGCCCCTTTCTCCCCCCCACCCCCGTTCCAAGGTGGACAGAGACTCAGGGTCCCTCATCACTTCCCAGTGGTCAATCTGGGGTGACTTGGGAATCTCGGCCATGCTGTGCTCGTAGGAGTCCCACCCCCATCAATCTCAGGGCTCAAGAGTCCTTGGCAAGGAGCAGAGAGACACCCCCCCCACCCCACCCCACACGACCCTTCCCTCCGGTGCCCTCCTCCTCCTCCCAGGACCTGGGAAGAAGTTTCATGAAAAACTCCCTGTGGGCCAACAACTGCTGCTGCCCAATGTTCTGATGCCGTTGCTTAAACCCACTGACTCACCCGTCTGGGAGATAAGTAGAGGGCCCCCCGCCCCCCCAGGTCATTTCTCACCCTGGCCTCTCAGCCCCCCACCTCTCCCACTTTCCCCTTGGGAAATCAAGTCTCACACCTCCCAAACACCCCCCTCCCCCCCCCCCCCCGCGATTTTCCCCACTCTCCAGGCCTCTCTCCCCCTCGGCTTCCTCTTCCCTCAGTAATCCAGGTGTGCTGGGCCTCCAGACCCTATATTCAGTCACCCACACAGTCACCCTGGTGTCCGGACCCTCCCCCGCTGGAGTGAATCAATCAATCAATCAATCGTATTTATTGAGCGCTTACTGTGTGCACAGCACTGTACTAAGTGCTTGGGAAGTACAAGTTGGAAACATATAGAGATGGTCCCTACCCAACAGTGGGCTCACAGTCTAGAAGAACAGAGTGAACAGAGAGGGTGAGGAGGAGGAACAGAGAAAATCCTCCTAGGCTGCCAAGGGGGATGGGGGAGGGCTCCACTCCCCTTTTGGGGGGCAGGGGTGGTCTCCCACTGTTCATATCCTGCCCCTGGGCTATGGGGAGAAAGAAGGTGGAGAGAAGTTCAAGTGGGGGATGCGGAGTAGGGCTGGTAGAGAAGAAGATAGAGGAGCCAGGGAAGGAAGCAACAGGACTTGGGAGGATTACTGTTTGCCCTGAATTTGGGGGGGGGGGGCCCTGGATTCTTTCATTCATTCATTCATTCAATCGTATTTATTGAGTGCTTACTGTGCTTGCTGTGTGCAGAGCACTGTACTAAGCGCTTGGGAAGTACAAGTTGGCAACATATAGAGACGGTCCCTACCCAACAGTGGGCTCCCAGTCTAGAAGGGGGAGACAGACAACAAAACAAAACATATTAACAAAATAAAATAAATAGACTAGTAAATATGTACAAGTAAAATAGAGTAATAAATCTGTACAAACATATATACAGGTGCTGTGGGGAGGGGAAGGAGGTAGGGTCGGGGGGTGGTGGGGAGAGGAAGGAGGGGGCTGAATGTGGGAAGGCCTCCTGGAGGAGGTGAGCTCTCATTAGGGCTTTGAAGGGAGGAAGAGAGCTAGCTTGGCAGATGTGTGGAGGGAGGGCATTCCAAGCCAGGGGGAGGACGTGGGCCGGGGGTCGACGGCGGGACAGGCGAGAACGAGGCCCAGTGAGGAGGTGAGCGGCAGAGGAGTGGAGGGTGTGGGCTGGGCTGGAGAAGGAAAGAAAGAGGTGAGGTAGGAGGGGGTGAAGTGATGGAGAGCCTTGAAGCCGAGGGTGAGGAGTTTTTACCTGATGCGTAGGTTGATTGGTAGCCACTGGAGATTTTTGAGGGGAGTAACATGCCCAGAGCGTTTCTACACAAAAATGATCCAGGCAGCAGTGTGAAGTATCCACTCAGCTCCACAACATTGCCAAGATCCGCCCTTTCCTCTCCATCCCAACCGCTACCCTGCTCATTCAAGCTCTCATCCTATCCCGTCTGGGCTACTGCATCAGCCTTCTCTCTGATCTCCCATCCTCATGTCTCTCTCCACTTCAATCCATACTTCATGCTGCTGCCCGGATTATCTTTGTCCAGAAACGCTCTGGGCATATCACTCCCCTCCTCAAAAATCTCCAGTGGCTACCAATTAATCTGCGCATCAGGCAGAAACTCCTCACCCTGGGATTCAAGGCTGTCCATCCCCTCGCCCCCTCCTACCTCACCTCCCTTCTTTCCTTCTACAGCCCAGTCCGCACCCTCCGCTCCTCCACCGCTGATCTCCTCCCCGTACCTCGCTCTCGCCTGTCCCACCATCGACCCCCGGCCCACGTCATCCCCCGGGCCTGGAATGCCCTCCCTCTGCCCATCCGCCAAGCTAGCTCTTTTCCTCCCTTCAAGGCCCTGCTGAGAGCTCACCACCTCCAGGAGGCCTTCCCACACTGAGCCCCTTCCTTCCTCTCCCCCTCGTCCCCCTCTCCATCCCCCCATCTTACCTCCTTCCCTTCCCCACAGCACCTGTATATATGTATATATATTTGTACAAATTTTTTACTCTATTTATTTATTTATTTATTTTATTTGTACATATCTATTCTATTTATTTTATTTTGTTAGTATGTTTGGTTTTGTTCTCTGTCTCCCCCTTTAAGACTGTGAGCCCACTGTTGGGTAGGGACTGTCTCTATATGTTGCCAATTTGTACTTCCCAAGCGCTTAGTACAGTGCTCTGCACATAGTAAGCGCTCAATAAATACGATTGATGATGATGATGATGATGAAGTGTAGATTGAAGTGGGGAGAGACGGGAGGATGGGAGATCTGAGAGGAGGCCGATGCAGTAATCCAGTCAGGATAGGATGAGAGATTGAACCAGCAGGGTAGCGGTTTGGATGGAGAGGAAAGGGCGGATCTTGGCGATGTTGCGGAGGTGAGACCGGCAGTTTTTGGTGACGGCTTGGATGTGAGGGGTGAACGAGAGAGCAGAGTCGAGGATGACACCAAGGTTGCGGGCTTGTGAGATGGGAAGGATGGTAGTGCCGTCAACAGTGACGGGAAAGTCAGGGAGAGGGCAGGGTTTGGGAGGGAAGATAGGGAGTTCAGTCTTGGACATATTGAGTTTTAGATGGCGGGCAGACATCCAGGTGGAGATGTCTTGAAGGCAGGAGGAGACACGAGCCTGAAGGGAGGGAGAGAGAGCAGGGGCAGAGATGTAGATTTGGGTGTCATCAGCATAGAGATGATAGCTGAAGCCGTGGGAGCGAACGAGTTCACCGAGGGAGTGAGTGTAGATAGAGAACAGAAGGGGACCAAGAACTGACCCTTGAGGAACCCCTACAGTAAGGGGATGGGAAGGGGAGGAGGATCCCGCAAAAGAGACCGAGAATGAACGGCCGGAGAGATAAGAAATCCATCTGTGGCGATCGTGGTGGCAGCAGGCATTGCTGCAGGGAACTTGGCATGGTTTGGGGCGCAGAAAACCTGGCTTCCCTTCAGATCTTATCCCCACCCACGTCGTCAGCAGGGTAGGAGGGTCCTGGTTCCGCCCCGGGGGCCGGATCGATTCTGGGGTTAATAATAATAATGATGGCATTTATTAAGCGCTTACTATGTGCAAAGCACTGTTCTAGGCGCTGGGGAGGTTACAGGGTGATCAAGTTGTCCCACAGGGGGCTCACAGTCTTAATCCCCGTTTTACAGATGGGGGAACTGAGGCACAGAGAATAATAATAATAATGATGGCATTTGTTAAGCGCTTACTATGTGCCAAGCACTGTTCTAAGCGCTGGGGGGATACAAGTTGATCAGGTTGCCCCACGTGGGGCTCACGGTCTTAATCCCCATTTTACAGATGAGGGAACTGAGGTACAGAGAAGTGAAATGATTTGCCCAAAGTCACACAGCTGACAATCGGTGGAGCGGGGATTTGAACCCATGACCTCTGACTCCAAAGCCACTCTTTCCACTGAGCCACGCTGCTTCTCTACTAAGATGAGGGCTCCGAGTTAGGGATGGGACTTGACGTTAGGACCGGACCAGACTCAGTCTCCCCGTTCCTTCCTGCCTTCACTCACCATCCAAGCGCGGGCAGGAGCCAGAGCCGTGTCCCTGGGGCAGCCCGGAGCGACAGGAGCAGGCTGGGTGGGTCTGTGCCCACATGACTTCGCCTTGGTTTTCCTTTTTTGCAGCATCGCCCTGGAAGCCTGCTAGTCAACCCCGCTACACCCATAGCCCCAGGACAGACCAGCCCAAGCCCATAAGCCACCCCACACTGGATCAGCACCAAGATGCCCCCCAGCACAGTTTTCTGCAACCAAGGGCACTTGGGAGAATGGGACAATAAAGGCCCCATGTTATAAGAAATGCTAAGGCCCAGGAGCTCTCCCGCCCCTCTGAGACTGAGCTTTCCCGTGTCCCCAGCGCCGACTCCCTTGTTTCAGGCCCCATTCCTTTTAAAGAGCCTGCATCTAGTCCAGCTCTCCCCCTTCCCCCCACCCTAGACCTGACTCACTCCGTGGGGAGACGAACCCCTGTTTGCCACTACTGTCTGGAAGGGAAGGAGCTGTGGGTGGGAGACATAGCAAGCTGACCTTCCCCTCTCCTAGTCACCTCCATCTTTCGGGGCTGAGCAGTCCCCAGAACACTGGGAGGTGTGCCGCTTAATTGTAATATTGTCAAGCATTTACTAGATTCCAAAGATTAGGGTCATTCACGGTCCCTGTCCCACAAGGGGCTCACAGTCGAAGGAGGAGAGAGAGCAGGAATCCAATCCCCATTTCACCACACACAGGAGGCAAATGAGATTAGAACCCAGATCCCCCAGCTCCCAGATCCGGGCTGTTTCCACTAGGTCATTCTGTGTCTCACTAGCCCTCAGTGACTCAAATGCCAGAGGGTCCATGTCTGGTATTTGGGACTGGATGGAGGTGGAGAGAGGCTGGACATCAAAGAGCTGATCCTCCCACCATCCTGAAGAAGCCCCTCTCGTCTGGCGACCTCGAGAAGGCTGAGGGCTGCCGCCCACGACCCCCCTGACAACTCCTCAGCGGCGGGGGCCCAGAAGCTGAGGCAGTGGCGCCAGGAACATCCAAGTCTCAATCCTCCGGGAACTGGGAATTCTGGGTCCATCCTTTGGCCAACAGTGGCCCCTATCCCTGTAGCAACGGAGGAGGACTTTGAACTCCAGCCGGGACACTGGGAGGCCAGAGGCAGGTGGGATCACTTGTAGCCAGTCTTGGGGAGGCTCGAATCATGAAGGAAGAAGGGGGAGCAGAGGGACAAGTTTCCACTATCCCATTAGACCCCATTCATTCATTCATTCCATCGTATATATTGAGCACTTACTGTGTGCAGAGCACTGTACTGAGTGCTTGGGAAGTACAAGTTGGCAACATATAGAGACGGTCCCTACCCAACAGTGGGCTCACAGTCTAGAAGGGGGAGACACACCCCCAGGCCTGCACAGAGACCCTCTCAGACCCAGAGAGCGACAAAGCCCAGAGGGACCCCTCAGACAGTCGTCGATGGAGGCAGAGGACCCCGGAGTCCCCAGGCCCCCCTCCCCGGCAGCCCCCCTCGGGGGGCTCTTCCTTCCTGGAAACTGAGGCTACTCGAGGGCAGGGCCACTGGCTCATCATCATCACTCGTATTTACTGAGCGCTTACTGTGTGCAGAGCACTGTACTAAGCGCTTGGGAAGTACAAGTTGGCAACATATAGAGACAGTCCCTACCCAACAGTGGGCTCACAGTCTAAAAGACTCCGCCCCTGGGCCCCCACCTAAGTGGGAGCAGGCAGGTTCGGGGCAAGCCTGGTGGCACACCTGATTGTGAGAATGGCTACCAGTCGGTCAGTCATATTTATTGAGCGCTTACTGTGTACAGATAAGGGGCAGAGCACCTGGGTCCCTGAAGGGGCTGGAAGGAAGATGTGGGGGCTGGGATCAGGATGCCTGGGTCCTAAAGGGAGTAGCAGTGCGAAGGGTGAAAGAGTCCACCTGGGGAGGCGGATTCCTGGTTCTTGGTCTGGTGGGGTGCCCCCCTCTAGACACCCCTACGTAAACCTCTAGGCCTGGGCCCCCCGATTCTGCCCTCGCTCCTTCCAGAGGCGGCCTGGGGAGTCCGCAGGGGCCTGGCCATTCATTCATTCATTCAATCGTATTTATTGAGCGCTTACTGTGTGCAGAGCACTGGACTAAGCCAGGGGAGGCGGGGAGGAGACGGGGGCGGGGAGAGGGCGGCCAGGGCTTAGATGGAGACGGGGGACAGCTGGGGAAGGGGTGACTGGGGTTGAGTTTCGGACAGCGGCCGCCCGTTTCCTGTGTCAACATCGTCTGGAAAAAAACATCCGATTTTTCAGATTCCAAGGAGATCAATGAGGGGGCGGGGGCTGAATGAGCCGCCGGGACACCTTGGGTCCCTGAGGAAGCGGGGATTGATGGAGGGAGGGGGGCAGGGACTGGTGGGAAGGACGCCTGGGTCCCTGAGGGGAAGCCATGGGTTGGCCTTGGGGGGGTGAGGTGTAGGACAGGGGGGTCTGAGCGGAGAGGGAAGGGACTGGGGGATGGTGGGTTTGGGTGGGGAGGGGGGGTTGTCTGAGAGCCGGGGGCTGGGTGGCAGGCTCCTGGGGCCCGAGAGTGTGTGTCAGTAAGTGAATCTCCCTCCCCCGGTGGAGGTCTCAGGCGGCCGGAGCCCCGGGAGGTTGTGGGGCAGCCGAGAGCCAACCCCGTCACCGTCCCTCACCGCTAATGACAGGCTGGTAGGGGCCGACTCACCCGGCCCCTGTCCCCCCCTCCCCGCCGCCCACCCCCGGAGCAGACCCGAGGGGCTGCGGGACCCCGGCCACCGCTCCCCCTCGCAAGGTCTCCCCATCCTCCGGTGGCCCCGGAGCCTCTGGTCCAGGCCGTGCCCCTCATCCCCCGCGCGGGGCCTAGGGCTCCTCCGGCCCCTTCCTCCCGCGGCCCCTGGCCGGGGTCCAGCCGCGGGACTGACCTCATCGCCGTGGGGTTGGGGAATCCTGAGGTGGCTCGGGCCGCAGACGGGAGCCGTCTGAGCCGCGGGGCGGGGGGCCGGAGGGCCGGAGGTGGGAGGAGACACGGGCCGCCTCAACCTCCCTTCACCTCCTGACCTTTCCCTCAGAGCGCCTCTCCCGCCCCGGCCCGTTCCCTCCAAACCGGCCGGGCCTTCCCTCGTCCCTCTCCCGCGACTCATTTAGTCATTCAGTCGTATTTACTGAGCGCTTACTGTGGGCAGAGCACTGGACTAAGCGCTTGGGAAGTCCAAGTTGGCAACATCTAGAGACGGGCCCTACCCGACGGCGGGCTCACGGTCTAGAAGGGGGAGACAGACTACAAAACCAAACGTGTAAACCAAATAAAATGAATAGAATCAATATGTACAAGTAAAATAAATAGAGTAATAAATCTGTGCAGACATATATACAGGTGCTGTGGGGAGGGGAAGGAGGTAAGGTGGGGAGGATGAGGAGGGGGAGAGGAAGGAGGGGGCTCAGTGCACAATCATCATCAGTTGTATTTATTGAGCGCTTACTGTGTGCAGAGCACTGTACTAAGCGCTTGGGAAGTACAAATCGACAACATATACAGTCCCTACCCGACAGTGGGCTCACAGTCTAAAAGGAGGGGGGGGGGGTGGAGGCAGTCTAAAAGGGGGACAGTCTAAAAGAGGGAGTCAGAAGTGGGATTACATATACACAGTTCTGCCAGAATAAGTGTTTTCACTATGTATTTTAACCACAGTGTTGTTCAGGAATTAGAGGACATGAGCTTATGTCTTCCTATGTTGGAAGAAATGCCTTTTACGCATGTGTACATGGGCATGGCGACTGATAGTGTGAATACCGTAGGGCCACACTCCCTCCGGCCCTTCTCCTCCAAAGCCCCCTCGCCGACCCTTCTCTCTCTTTTCCTCTCTTCCTCTCCCCGGGTAGGCTGCAGCGATCCGCCGGACGGGGCTGGTGGAGTGGGGTGCCTCGATCCCCGAGTTGGGGGGGAGGAGGGGAAGAGGAGGGGGTTTAGGGGAGCTGGCCGTCTGGTGTGTCGTTGGGGGGGGTGGGGCGGGGGCTGTCCGGGTGGTCTCCGTGCCTGGCCCCTGGGGAGGTGATGTCACAGACCCCAGGACCCGGCCCCCCACAACAGGACATGACTTCACTGACCCAGGTGACAGCGTCCCTTTTGAGGCCTCTCCCCCCCGCCCCGGCCTCTCGGCTGCCCCACTGCTCCCTTCTGCGTAGGGAAACTGAGGCAGGGAACCGGGAAGACGGATCTCCACCCGGGGGCGAGAGCTAGAGCTGCAAAGAGAGCCCGTGTCCTGTCTCCAGTCCCCAGCCCGCCCTTCCCGTGGAGCCAGGCGTCCTGGCTCCCAGCCCAGTCCTCTGAGCTCGAATCCCCCTTCTCTCAGGGAGCCAAGCATCCTGGCCCGGGCCTTGACTCTCCTCCATCCTTGCAGTGCCTACTGACCTGAGGGACCTAGGGTTTCCCTCCCCTGGCCTTCCTCACTGGGCCCAACCACCAGACCCCCCAGCCTTGCCCTCCCCTCCACCCCCCCGGCCCCTTCCGGCTGAGTCAGTGTAGGGGGGCCAGCCCACTGCGTCAGAGAGGGGAGCTCTGACGTCCCCCCGGCCACCCAGCATTGGGACATTCCTCGCTGACTCAGTCTTCATGGCAGGGGGCCGGACAGCCCGGACCCACCAACTGCCCGCCTCGGGGGCCGGGACAGGGGCCACAGCTGCAGCCTGGGCCCAGCTCTCTCACCCCTCACTCCTGCTTCCTATACGGGCTGGGTGCCCCCAGGCCCCCCATCTCCCCGCCACTGGCTCTCCCACCCATCCAGGAACCCAGGCATCTGGCTCCCAGCCCCGAAAATGGCTCTGCCACAGTGCTTTGCACATAGTAAGTGCCTAACAAATGCCATTATTATTATTATTACCAAGGCCCTGCCCATCATAACAATAGTAATAATAATAATAATGGTACTTGTTAAGGCTCCCACCCATTCACTCAAGCAATCGTATTTATTTAGCGCTTACTGTGTGCAGAGCACTGGACTAAGTGCTTGGGAAGTACAAGTTGGAACAACTTGTACAAGTACAAATTCCCATTCAGGAACCCAGGCATCTGGCTCCCAGCCCCGAAAATGGCTCTGCCACAGTGCTTTGCACATAGTAAGTGCTTAACAAATGCCATTATTATTATTATTACCAAGGGCCTGCCCATAATAATAATAGTAATAATAATAATAATGGTACTTGTTAAGGCTCCCACCCATTCAATCAATCAATCGTATTTATTGAGCGCTTACTGTGTGCAGAACACTGTACTAAGCACTTGGGAAGTTGGAACAACTTGTACAAGTACAAGTTCCCATTCAGGAACACAGGCATCTGGCTCCCAGCCCCGAAAATGGCTCTGCCACAGTGCTTTGCACATAGTAAGTGCTTAACAAATGCCATTATTATTATTATTACCAAGGTCCTGCCCATAATAATAATAATAATGGTACTTGTTAAGGGCTCACTGTGTGCTGAACACTGGAGTAGATACAAGGCAATCAGGTGGACACAGTTACTGTCCCACACGGGGCTCACACTCTTATTCTCCTTTTCCAGATGAGGTAACTGAAGTACAGAGAAGCGAAGTGACTTGCCCGAGGTCACACATCAGACATGTGGTGGAGTCAGAATTAGAACCCAGTTCCTTCTGATTCCCAGGCCCATGCTCTAGCCACTAAGTCAAGCCACTTCATCTCCTCATCTGGCTCAGCTGAGTTCCAGAGGGAACCCAGGGGTCCATATCCAGTCATATCCAGCTGGACCGAGGGGCAAGTTATAGGAAAATATTCCCAGACACCCCCCCACAAGCTGCCAGAAGCAGACCCTCCAACACACACACACACACACGCAAACTGCCTCTGTCTCTCCATGACTTTTTCCATTCTTTGTCTCTCCACAGCTGTCTCTTTTGGACTCTTCTTGTCTTCAATCTTGCAATGTCTCTGTCTCCATCTCTAGCTGTCTCCTTTTTGTCTTTCTCAATCTCTTTTTCTGTTTCTCTGTGTCTCTTCTGCCATCTCGCTCCTGGGTGTCTCTCCACCTCGATTTCTGTGTTTTTCCGTCTTCGTTTGTTTTTCTCCCTCTCTCTTCATCTGTCTCAATCAATCAATCAATCACTGGTATTTATTGAGTGTTCACTGTGTGCAAGGCGCTGTACTAAATACGTGGGAGGATACATATAACATTTGGTAGGCACATTCCCTGCCCACAACAGGCTTACAATCTAGTCTCTACCTCTCCATTTGTTTATTTCTATCTCCGACCCTGTCTCTGGTTTGTCTTCTCTGTCTTCATGTCTATCTTTTCTCTGTATCTCTTTCTGTCTTATCTGTGTCTCTCACTCTCTTCTATGTCTCTCCAACTCTTTCAATCTTGTCTGTGTCTCTCCCTCTTTCTATTTCTTCTATGTCTCTCCAGCTCTTTCTATCTTGTCTGGGTCTCTCCCTCTTTCCATTTCTTCTATGGCTCGCCATCTCTTTGTAGCTCTTCTCGGTCTTTCCATCTTTCTCGTCTACTTCTCTCCATCTTTCTCTTCTACGTCTGTCTTCCTTTTCTACGACTTTCCAACTTTTTTCTCTTCTCCATCTCCCCATCTTTCTTTCTCTTCTCTGCCTCTCCATCCCTTTCTACCACTTTGATGATGATGATGATGGTATTTGTTAAGCGCTATGTGCCAAGTACCGTTCTAAGCCCAAGGTAATCGGGTTGTCCCACGTGGGGCTCAAAGTCTTCATCCCTATTTTCCAGACGAGGTAACTGAGGCACAGAGAAGTTAAGTGGCTAGCCCAAGGTCATACAGTAGATAAGTGGCGGAGTCTGCACTCTTTCCACTAAGCCACGCTCTCCTCTGCCTCTTTCTGCCTCTTCATCTTTTTCTGGTCTTCCTATCTCTTCCCCGTTTCTCCATCTCCTTCTATCTCTTCCATGACCCTCCATCTCCTCCCCATCTCTCCATCTCTTTCTCCCTCTTCTACGTCTCTACCTCTTCCATGACCCTCCGCCTCGCCCCCTTGTCTTTACATCTCTCTACCCCTACGTCTCTCTCCATCCTTTCAGCTCTCTGTTTCTCCTCCCGTGGACCCGTCCTCCAGCTCTACCTCGGTGTCTCTCTACCTGTCTCTCCCTCTCCATCTCTGGTCTCTATCTCTGTGTCTCTCGATTCCTGCATCTCTAGGGGGACCCCCGTGGGGTGGCATGGGGGGGGGTGGCGTGCGATATGACCTCAGCCCTCGTCCCCTCTCCGATTCCCCGTCTGTGTGTCACGCCCCCGGGGGGCCCCCGGCCCCCCCCTCAAACTTTTTCACAGTTTCTTTCTTATTTTTTTTTCCCTGTGAATGGAAAAGATGTGAGTCAGGATGTGTCATCGGCCGGCTGAGCCTGCCTCCCTCCGCCCTCCGCCCTCCCGGCCTGCTCTCCCGGCCCCGCAGCCCCTATATAACCCCCCGCGGCCTGGCCCGGCCTCACTCGCCCTCGCACCCCTCCACCACACGCTTCTCACACGCTGCCAAACTCCTCTGCCCGGCCCCGCCAACACCCGGCCTCCCCACGGGGCCTGGGGGGGTGGTGGTGGTTGTGTCTCCCGCAGCTCCGGCCGCCCGGCCCGGATCTCCCCCGCATCCCTAGCCTGCCCGCCAGCAAAGGGTTAAGGGTGAAGGGTCAGGGGGCCGATCGCCGCCCCCCACCCTCCCCGCTCGGCCCGGGTCCCCCCTGACCCGCCCTCCCGCCCCCACGAGCCATGCACAGTAAGTGTGTCCCCTGTCTCTCCCTCCCTCTGAGCTTTCTGCTTCTCTCTCTCTGTGGGTCTCTCTCTCACTTTCCGTTGTTTCGCGCCTCTTGGGCTGGGGAGGAGCCGGGCCCGACTGGGGGGGTGAGGGGGGCAGGGAAGGAGGGATGGAGGGAGAGACTGAGACAGAGACAGGGAGACAGAGACCAGTGGAGGGAGAGACTGAGGCAGAGACAGAGACCAGTGGAGGGAGAGACAGAGACAGAGACCAGTGGAGAGAGAGACTGAGGCAGAGACCAGTGGAGGGAGAGACTGAGGCAGAGACCAGTGGAGGGAGAGACTGAGACAGAGACAGAGACCAGTGGAGGGAGAGACTGAGACTGAGGCAGAGACCAGTGGAGGGAGAGACAGAGACAGACACCAGTGGAGAGAGAGACTGAGACAGAGACAGAGACCAGTGGAGAGAGAGACTGAGGCAGAGACAAGTGGAGGGAGAGACTGAGACAGAGACCAGTGGAGGGAGAGACTGAGACAGAGACCAGTGGAGGGAGAGACTGAGACAGAGACCAGTGGAGGGAGAGACTGAGACAGAGACAGAGACCAGTGGAGAGAGAGACTGAGACAGAGACAGAGACCAGTGAAGGGAGAGACTGAGACTGAGACAGAGAGACAGAGACCAGAGGAGGGAGAGACTGAGGCAGAGACCAGTGGAGGGAGAGACTGAGGCAGAGACAGAGACCAGTGGAGGGAGAGACTGAGACAGAGATAGAGGGACAGAGACCAGTGGGAGGAAAGACTTGAGACAGAGACCAGAGGGACGGTGCCAGAGATAGACGGTTGCAGAGACGGAGAAGGATGGGGATGAGGAGAGACAGAGATGGAGACGCACAGAGACAGAGAAGGAAGGGGAGGAGGAGGATGACTTGGGGATGGGGGGGATGCCCCGGTTGAGGACCTGCTGATTGGCTGGCCCGACGGGGCGGGGGAAGTCCCGGGGAGGCAGCCCCTTTCATCTCCTCTCCCCCTCCCCGGTTGGCGCGGTGCCGAGGGGGGCGAGCGAGGAGCTCCGGAAAGTGCGGGGCAGGGCTTGGCTCTCGGGGGGTCTCTGGCCCCTCCTCGTCTCTGGGTGTCTGCCTGGCTGGGCCCCGCCGGCTCTCTGGGTCTCCCTGTCTCTCCGTCCATCGTCCCGTCTCTCTCCATCTTCTCCCACTGTCTCTGTCCGCCTCTCCCCCGGTGTCTCTGTCTCGGCTCCCGGCCTCGGCCTGTCCCGGGCTGCGGTACAGGTGCGGGCGGCTCCCGGAGTCGCGTCGGCCGGAGGCGGGCGCCGCGGCCCCCGCTGTCTGGGGCCGGGCCGGGGGCGGGAGAGACACCTCAGAGAGAGAGACACGGAGAGACACCGAGAGACGGAGGGAGGGAGATGGAGAGACACGGAGGGCGAAGCGCAGGGAGATGGAGAGAGAGGGCGAGGGGCTGGGAGAAGCCGGGCAAGGGTTGGGGGGCTCAGAGCGGGACCCCCCAACCTTCCTGCTTCTGTGAATAATAATACTGGTATTTGCTAAGCGCTTGCTATGTGTAAAGCACTGTTCTAAGCGCTGAGGGGGGGGATACAAGCTGATCCGGTTGTCCCACGTGGGGCTCACAGTCTTAGTCCCCGTTTTCCAGATGAGGGAACCAGAGAAGCGACTTGCCCCAACTCCACCTAGCTGACAAGCGGCGGGGTCGGGATTCGAACCCAGGACCCCCGACTCCAAAGAGCGGGTTCTTGCCACCGAGCCAGGCTGTGAGGGTGTCCCTGTCTCCCCTGCCTCCGTCTCTCTGGCCCCCTGCCCCCGGGCTGCCCGGCGAGGCCGGAGGGCGGCGGGGGACGCTAATGGGGAGAGGGGAGAGGCGGTGGGGTGGGGGGCAGGTCGCGGCCTGCGCGGGCCCCGCTGTTCTCCCCGCCCCGGGGCCCGGATTCCGGCGTCTGGGGCGGGGGCCGGGGGAGCCGGGAGGGCTGGGGGAGCCGGGGCAGTCGGGGCAGCCGGCGGCGTGTGGGGGAGGAACCGCCCCACCCGTCTGCCCGCCCCGGGGCAGCGTCTATTCACCTGGGCGGGGCAGCTCCGGCCCCAGCCGTCCTGCCCTCCTCCTCCTCCTCCTCCTCCTCCTCCCTGGCTGTCTCCCCCAGCCCCCGCTCCTGCCAGGGGCCCGGACGCCCCAGCTGTCCAGCCCCAGCCCACCCAGGCGACTCCCCTTCCTCCTCCTCCTCCTCTCCCCCTCCCCAGGGCTGTGCCCTCTGGCGCTGGCGCTGCTGAACCTGTGGCCCGGCCTGTGGGCGCTGCCGGCCGCCAGGCCCCCGCGGCTCCCGGATCCCCGCGCCGAGCTGGACAGTGCCGTCCTGCTCACGCGGGGGCTGCTCGGAGACACCAAGCACCTCGCTGGCCTGCTGGTGAGGGGGGCGGGAGGGGGGGAGAGCTGGGGGCGGGGGGAGATGCTGAGGGGGGAGGGCTGGGGGCGGGGGGAGCTGCTGAGGGGGGAGAGCTGGGGGCGGGGGGAGATGCTGAAGGGGGAGAGCTGGGGTCGGGTGGAGATGCTGAAGGGGGGAGAGCTGGGGTCGGGTGGAGATGCTGAAGGGGGAGAGCTGGGGTCGGGGGAGCTGCTGAGGGGGGAGAACTAGGGTCGGGTGGAGAGAGTAGGGGTCGGGGGATCTGCTAAAGGGGAACAGCTGGGGTCGGGTGGAGCTGCTGAGGGGGGAGAGCTGGGGGCGGGGGGAGATGCTGAAGGGGGAGAGCTGGGGTCGGGTGGAGATGCTGAAGGGGGAGAGCTGGGGTCGGGTGGAGATGCTGAAGGGGGAGAGCTGGGGTCGGGGGAGCTGCTGAGGGGGGAGAACTAGGGTCGGGTGGAGAGAGTAGGGGTCGGGGGATCTGCTAAAGGGGAACAGCTGGGGTCGGGTGGAGCTGCTGAAGGGGAAGAGCTGGGGTCGGGTGGAGCTGCTGAGGGGGGAGAACTAGGGTCGGATGGAGGGAGCAGGGGTCGGGTGGAGCTGCTGAAGGGGGAGAGCTGGGGTCGGGTGGAGCTGCTGAGGGGGGAGAGCTAGGGTCGGGTGGAACTGCTGAAGGGGGAGAGCTGGGGTCGGGTGGAGCTGCTGAGGGGGGAGAGCTAGGGTCGGGTGGAGTTGCTGAAGGGGGAGAGCTGGAGTCGGGGGAGCTGCTGAGGGGGGAGAACTAGGGTCGGGTGGAGAGAGCAGGGGTCGGGGGATCTGCTAAAGGGGAAGAGCTGGGGTCGGGTCGGGTGGAGCTGCTGAGGGGGGAGAGCTAGGGTCGGGTGGAGCTGCTGAGGGGGAAGAGCTGGGGTCGGATGGAGCTGTTGAGGGGGGAGAACTAGGGTCGGGTGAAGCTGCTGCAGGGGGAGAGCTGGAGTCGGGGGAGCTGCTGAAGGGGGAGAACTAGGGTCGGGTGGAGCTGCTGAGGGGGGAGAGCTAGGGTCGGGTGCAGTTGCTGAAGGGGGAGAGCTGGGGTCGGAGGAGCTGCTGAGGGGGGAGAGCTAGGGTCGGGTGGAGAGAGCAGGGGTCGGGGGATTTGCTAAAGGGGAAGAGCTGGGGTCGGGTGGAGCTGCTGAGGGGGAAGAGCTGGGGTCGGGTGGAGCTGCTGAGGGGGGAGAACTAGGGTCGGGTGAAGCTGCTGGAGGGGGAGAGCTGGAGTCGGGGGAGCTGCTGAGGGGGGAGAACAGGGGTCTGGGGACCTGCTGGGGACGGGAGAGCTGCTGAGGGGGGAGAATTAGGATCGGGTGGGAGCTGCTGAAGGGGGAGAACAGGGGTCTGGGGACCTGCTGGGGTCGGGGGAGCTGCTGAGGAGGGAGACCTGGGGTTAGTCTTCTAGACTTCTAGACTAGACTTCTAGACTGTGAGCCCACTGTTGGGTAGGGACTGTCTCTATATGTTGCCAACTTGTACTTCCCAAGCGCTTAGTACAGTGCTCTGCACACAGTAAGCGCTCAATAAATACGATTGATTGATTGACTGATTGATTGGTTAGGAGAGCTGCTGAGGAGGGAGACCTGGGGTTAGAAGAGCTGCTGAAGGGAGAGAGCTAGGGTCGAGAGAGCTGCTGAGGGGAGAGAGCTGAGGTCGGGGGAGTTACTGAAGGGGGAGAGCTGAGGTCGGGGGAGTTATTGAATGGGGGAGAGCTGAGGTCGGGGGCTGCAGAATGAGGAGAGCTGGGGTCAGGGGAGCTCGCTGAGGGGAGAAAGCTGAGGTCGGGAGAGTTACTGAAGGGGGAGAGCTGGGGTACGGGGAGCTGCTGAAGGGGGTGACGGGTCTGGGGGAACTGCTGAGGGGGAGAGCAGGGGTCAGGGGAGCTGCTGAGAGGGGAGAGCTGGAGCTGCTGAGAGGGAGAGCTGGAGTCGGGGGAGCTGCTGAAGGGGAGAGCTGGAGCTGCTGAGAGGGAGAGCTGGAATCGGGGGAGCTGATGGGGGAGAGAGAGGGGGTGGGGGGGAGCTACTGAGGGGACAGAACAGGGGTGTAGGAGCGGGGCGGCCAGTTCGGGGGAGCAGGAGCTGCGGGGAGCCAGAGTCAGAGAGAGACGGAGGAGGGACAGAGAGTCAGTGACGGACAGAGCCAGAAACGGGATGAGACAGAGACAGCAAGAGGCAGCCCCACATCCCGTATGTACCTTCCCGTAATTTATTTATAGGAACGTCTGTCTCCCCCTTTAGACAGTGAGCTCTTTGTGGGCAGGGAACGGGTCTACCACTCTATTGCGCTGTTCATTCATTCAATCGTATTTATTGAGCGCTTACTGTGTGCAGAGCATTGTACTAAGCGCTTGAGAAATACAAGTTGGCGACATACAGAGACGGTCCCTACCCAACAACGGGCTCACATTCATTCATCCATTCATTCAATCGTATTTATTGAGCGCTTACTGTGTGCAGAGCACTGGACTAAGCGCTTGGGATGTAGAAGTTGGCAACGTATGGAGACGGTCTCTACCCAACAGCAGGCTCACAGTCTAGAAGGGGGAGACAGACAACAAAACATGTGGACAGGTGTCAAGTCGTCAGAACAAATAGAACTGAAGCTAAATGCACATCGTTAACGAAATAGAATAGTAAATATGCACAAGTAAAATAAATAGAGTAATAAATCTGTACAAACATATATACAGGTGCTGTGGGGAGGGGAAGGAGGTAGGGCAGGCGGATGGGGAGGAGGAGAGGAAAAAGGGGGCTCAGTCTGGGAAGGCCTCTTGGAGGAGGTGAGCTCTCAGTAGGGCTTTGAAGGGAGGAAGAGAGCGCTTAGTACAGACCGCTGCACACAGTAAGCGCTCAATAAAGACGACTGGAGCATTTGATCGATCGACTGTGAGCCCTCTGTTGGGTAGGGACCGTCTCTATATGTTGCCAACTTGTACTTCCCAAGCGCTCAGTACAGTGCTCTGCACACAGTAAGCGCTCAATAAACACGACTGACTGAATGAATGACTGAGAACGAGACCCAAAGTCGGGCGATGGAAGGGCGGAGTCGTGGGAGAGGCGGGTGGGCGGATCGACGGACGGAAAGACGGACCGGGGGGGGCCCCGGGATCTCCGGTGGGGGGGGTCGGAAGGCCTGACTCTCGCCTTCCTCGACCCCCCTCCGCCTCCCCTGCCCTCCAGAAGAGTCGCTTCCCGGCCGACGGAGACCACCGGCTCGACACGCTTCCAGCCCTGGCTATGAGCGCCGGAGAGATGGGGGGGCTGCAGGTGAAGAAGAGGGGGCGTCGCGGGAGATGGGGCAGGGGGGAGAGGAGGACGGGGGGCTTCCCGGGGGCGGGGAGGGGGCTTAGCTGGCCTTGAGTGGGAGGGTTCGGGGGTGTTGGGTGGGAGACCCGGAGCCGGGTGGGTGGGATCCGGCGTTTAGAACAATGCTTGCCCTATTTACGTATTCCATTTATTTTCTTTTGTTAATATGTTTTAATAATAATAATAATAGCATTTATTAAGCGCTTACTATGTGCGAAGCACTGTTCTAAGCGCTGGGGAGGTTACAAGGTGATGAGGTTGTCCCACGGGGGGCTCACAGTCTTAATACCCATGTTACAGATGAGGGAACTGAGGCCCAGAGAAGTGAAGTGACTTGCCCAAAGTCACCCAGCTGACAAGTGGCGGAGCCGGGATTTGAACCCATGACCTCTGACTCCAAAGCCCGGGCTCTTTCCACTGAGCCATGCTGTCTGTCTCCCCTTTCTAGACTGTGAGCCCGCTGTTGGTAGGGACCGTCTCTATATGTTGCCAACTTGGACTTCCCAAGCGCTCTGTACATATTTATTCTACTCACTTCTTCCTCTCCCCCTCGTCCCCCTCTCCATCCCCACCGTCTTACCTCCTTCCCTTCCCCACAGCACCTGTATATATGTATATATGTTTGTACATATTTATTACGCTATTTATTTATTTATTTATTTTACTTGTACATATTTATTCTATTTATTTTATTTTGTTAATATGTTTGGTTTTGTTCTCTGTCTCCCCCTTCTAGACTGTGAGCCCACTGCTGGGTAGGGACCGCCTCTAGATGTTGCCAACTTGGACTTCCCAAGCGCTTAGTACAGTGCTCTGCACACAGTAAGCGCTCAATAAATACGATTGATTGATGGATTGATTGAGACAGAGAACAAAACCAAACATATTAACAAAATAAAATAAGTAGAATAAATATGTACAAGTAAAATAGAGTAATAAATCCGTAATCAATGTCAATCGTATTTATTGAGCGCTTACTATGTGCAGAGCACAAACATATATACATACATATACATATGTATATATACATATATATGTATATATACACATATATACATATATATGTATATATATACACATATACAGGTGCTGTGGGGAAGGGAAGGAGGTAAGGCGAGAGGGATGGGGAGGGAGCTCAGTCTGGGGCTGTGCCAAGCACTGTTCTAAGCGCTTGGGGGAGGGGGTTACAAGCTCATTAGGTTGTCCCCCATGGGGCTCCCAGTCTCAATCCCCATTTTACAGATGAGGGAACTGAGGCACAGAGAAGTGAAGTGACTTGCTCCAAGTCACAGCCTGGCGGGGCGGGGGCGAGGGGCCTCCAAATTCTGGGGAGGGGTTGGGGGGTCTCGGGCGTGTGCGACCCCCGTTTCCCTCCCTCCCCCCCGCAGGCGGCGACGGTGCTGAGCCGGTTAAGCGGGGATTTGCAGACCTACGCGAGGCACGTGGAGTGGCTGCGGCGGGTGGGCTCAGGCCCCGGGCCCGGGCCTGGTCCGGGACACGGACCCGGGCCCGGGCCGGGGTCGCCCCTGAGGACGCTGGACCCGGAGCTGGGGGCGCTGGGGGGGCGGCTGGACCGGCTCCTCCGACGACTGCAGCACCTGGTAATCATCCTTGCGGAAATTACTATTTATTGGTCATTATTATTCATTCAGTCAGTTGGAGTTATTGAGCGCTTACTGTGCGCGGAGCACTGGATGACCTGTATATGTTTGTGCATATTTATTACTCTATTTATTGTACTTGTACATATCTATTCTATTTATTTTATTTTGTTAGCATGTTTGGTTTTGTTCTCTGTCTCCCCATTGTTATGTTTCCCAAGGGCCCCCTTCCATCCTCTCCCCTTCTTCCCCCTCTCCATCCCCCCCATCTTACCTCCTTCCCTTCCCCACTGCACCTGTATATATGTATATATGTTTGTACATATTTGTTTATTTATTTATTTATTTATTTATTTTACTTGTATATTTCTGTTCTATTTATTTTATTTTGTTAGTATGTTTGGTTTTGTTCTCTGTCTCCCCCTTTTAGACTGTGAGCCCACTGTTGGGTAGGGACTGTCTCTATATGTTGCCAACTTGTACTTCCCAAGCGCTTAGTACAGTGCTCTGCACACAGTAAGCGCTCAATAAATACGATTGATGATGATGATGATAGTACAGTGCTCTGCACGCGGTAAGCGCTCAATAAACGACTCTCCCCCTCCTCCCCCCTCCATTCCCCCGCCTTACCTCTTTCCCTTCCCCACAGCACCTGTATATATGTATATATGTTTGTACGTATTTATTCCTCTATTTATTTATTGTACTTGTACATATCTATTCTATTTATTTTATTTTGTTAGCATGTTTGGTTTTGTTCTCTGTCTCCCCATTGTTATGTTTCCCAGGGGCGTAGTACCGTGCTTTGCACGCGGTAAGCGCTCAATAACCGACTCTCCCCCTCCTCCGCCTCTCCATCCCCCCGCCTTACCTCTTTCCCTTCCCCACAGCACCTGTCTATATGTATATATGTTTGTAGTATTTATTACTCTATTTATTTATTGTACTTGTACATATCTATTCTATTTATTTTATTTTGTTAGTACGTTTGGCTTTGTTCTCTGTCTCCCCCTTCTAGACTGTGAGCCCGCCGTTGGGTAGGGACCGTCTCTCTACGTTGCCTACTTGGACTTCCCAAGCGCTTAGTCCAGTGCTCTGCCCACACTAAGCGCTCAAATTTCCCCCTTCTAGACTGTGAGCCCGCCGTTGGGTAGGGACCGTCTCTAGATGTTGCCAACTTGGACTTCCCAGGCGCTTAGTCCAGTGCTCTGCGCACAGTAAGCGCTCAATAAATACGACTGAATGAGTGTGATCCCTCTCTCTCTCTCTCTCTCTCTCTCTTTCTCTCCACAGGCGGTGAGGCTGGGCCTCCCCCTCCAATCCGGCCAGCCCCCGGCCCCCGCGCTGCCGGCGCCTACCTCCTCTTGGGGGGGCGTCCAGGCAGCCCACGCCGTCCTCCGAGGCCTCCACCTCACCCTCGACTGGGCGGTGCGCGCCTTCCTGATGCTGCGCAACAAGTTGTGAACCCTCCCTCCGGGGAGGCCTGGACGCCTTTGGGCGACTTTGGGCAGCCCTGGAGGCCCTCTCCCCGTCGGAGCCCTATTTATTTATTTATTTATAGAGGTGGGGCACTGCCTCTCTCCCCCTCCCCCCCCAAAAAAACCTCTCAGGACCCTTTCCTCTCCCTCCCCGGCTCCCGCACCCCTTTCCTCGGCCCCAATTTGATGGCCTCCCCACCGACTGTGCCTTATTTATCATCCTCGCTTGTGGCGAGGGCACGGTCACTAAATCTCTTCTGACATTTGCTCCCGAGCAGAAAGTCAGGGTGTGGCCCCAGCTCATCTGAAAGCTGAGGATAAATGTCAGTCCCCCTCCACTTAAGCACACATGCGAATGGGGGATAATAATAATAATAATAATAATAATAATAATAATAATAATAATGGTGGTATTTGTTAAGCGCTTACTATGTGCAAAGCACTGTTCTAAGCGCTGGAGGGGCTACAAGGTAATCAGGTTGTCAGTCCCAATTAGGTTGTCAGTCCTCCTCCACTGGAGGCTCCTTAAGCACACATGCGAATGGGGGATAATAATAATAATAATAATGGTGGTATTTGTTAAGCGCTTACTATGTGCAAAGCACTGTTCTAAGCGCTGGGGGGCTGCAAGTTGATCAGGTTGTCAGTCCCCCTCCACTGGAGGCTCCTTATGCACACATGCGAATGGAGGTTAATAATAATGGTGGTATTTGTTAAGCGCTTACTATGTGCAAAGCACTGTTCTAAGCGCTGGGGGGGCTACAAGGTGATCAGGTTGTCCCACTTGGGGCTCACAGTCTTAATTCCCATTTTGCAGATGAGGTAACTGAGGCACAGAGAAGTTAAGTGGCTTGCCCACTTGGGGCTCACAGTCTTAATTCCCATTTTGCAGATGAGGTAACTGAGGAACAGAGAAGTTAAGTGGCTTGCCCAAGGTCACACAGCTGACAAGTGGCGGAGCCGGGATTCGAACCCATGACCTCTGACTCCCAAGCCGTCGCTCTTTCCACTGAGCCACGGGATGACACAGACGCGACAACTCACCAATTTAGGCTAGAGGTCTCTTACTAGTTACCCCTTTCCTCGGTCCTAAATTGATGGCCTCACGACCGACTGTGCCTTATTTATCATCCACTCATTCCCTCATCCATTCAATCGTATTTATTGAGCGCCTACTGTGTGCAGAGCACTGGACTAAGCGCTTGGGAAGTACAAGTTCGTATTTATTGAGCGCTTGCTGGGTACACAGCGCTGTACTAAGCGCTTGGGAAGTACAAGTTCGTATTTATTGAGCGCTTGCTGGGTACAGAGCGCTGTACTAAGCGCTTGGGAAGTACAGGCCGGCCACACTATTTATTATTATCACTATTTATTGGGGTCGGAGAAAGGGGGTTCGAGGAGCGGAGAGGCCTGGGCCCGGGGGGACGGGGGAGGGGGACAACCCCGGCTTCAAAAGGGACCAATCTCCTCCGGGGGACGGGCGGGGCGGTAAAGTATATTTATAAAACGCTTTTTCTTCGTATAAGTTATTTAATTTATGAATTAAATTATGTTTAATATTCTTATTGTTATTCATGCATTATTCGGATTGTTTTGTGACTTATTTATTATCCCGACGTTGTATTTTTTTTTTACGAAAATACGAGAAATGGGAACACAATAAACTCTGCCCTCCCACCGAAGAGGGGAGAGGGGAGCAAAACGGAGCGCGGTTAAGTTTGTGATTGCCGGAGCGCGGGGTCCCTTGGAGGAGCTGGGATGGGGGGGTTGGGGAGCCGGGGTCCCCGGAATCAATCAATCAATCAATCGCATTTATTGAGCGCTTACTATGTG
The DNA here is from genome assembly GCF_015852505.1 of Tachyglossus aculeatus. Lineage (NCBI taxonomy): Eukaryota > Metazoa > Chordata > Mammalia > Monotremata > Tachyglossidae > Tachyglossus > Tachyglossus aculeatus. The sequence goes on along the minus strand of NC_052075.1, from coordinate 49,895,939 downwards.
CAGGGCACTGTACTAAGCGCTTGCCAAGGCTAGAGGAAGGCAGGGAGGGGACACGGGGAAGCGGAGGGCAGAGTCGGTCAGAGGGAGGAGCAGAATCTCGGGGAGGGATTTACCCCCATCCCCCTTTCATAATAATAATAATGATGGCATTTATTAAGCGCTTACTATGTGCAAAGCACTGTTCTAAGCGCTGGATAGTGATGGCATTTATTAAGCGCTTACTATGTGCAAAGCACTGTTCTAAGCGCTGGATAGTGATGGCATTTATTAAGCGCTTACTATGTGCAAAGCACTGTTCTAAGCGCTAGGGAGGTTACAAGGTGATCAGGTTATCCCACGGAGGGCTCACAGTCTTACTCCCCATTTTCCAGATGAGATAACTGAGGCCCAGAGAAGTGAAGTGATTTGCCCAAAGTCACCCAGCTGACAAATGGTGGAGCCGGGATTTGAACCCACGACCTCTGACTCCAAAGCCCGGGCTCTTTCCACTGAGCCACGCTGCTTTCATCTGGGTTCGGAGTTCAGTGTGTTTCTCCTCCTCTCCACCCTCTCCAGTTCCCCATAATAATAATAACGGTACTTGCTCTTAATAATAATAACTGTGGTGTCTGTTAAGCGCTTACTATGGGCCAGGCACTGTACTAAGCGCTGGAGTGGATACAAGCAAATCGGGTTGGACACGGCCTATGTCCCTCGTGAGGCTCCCAGTCTTCATTCCCATTCATTCATTCATTCATTCATTCATTCAATCGTATTTATTGAGCGCTTACTGTGTGCAGAGCACTGGACTAAGCGCTTGGGAAGTACAAGTTGGCAACATCTAGAGATGGTCCCTACCCAGCAGTGGGCTCACAGTCTAGAAGGGGGAGACAGACAACAAAACAAAACATATTAACATAATAAAATAAATAGAATAGTAAATACGTACCCACTTTCCAGATAATAATAATAATAATAATGATGGCATTTATTAAGTACTTACTATGTGCAAAGCACTGTTCTAAGCGCTGGGGAGGTTACAAGGTGATCAGGTTGTCCCACGGGGAGCTCACAGTCTTCATCCCCATTTTCCAGATGAGGTCACTGAGGCTCAGAGAAGTCAAGTGACTTGCCCAAGGCCACGCAGCAGACAAGTGGCCGAGCCGGGGTTAGAACCCATGACCTTCTGACTCCTAAGCGTTTACCATGTGCAAAGCACTGTTCTAAGCACTGGGGTAGATCCATGTCAATAAGTTCGGACCTAGTCCCTGTCCCACATGGGGCTCACACTCATAATCCTCATTTTACAGATGAAGTAACTGAGGCACACAGAAGTGAAGTGACTTGCCCAGGGTCACACAGCAGACGTCCTCCCGCTGGCCTGGAATGCCCTCCCTCTGCACATCCGCCAAGCTAGCTCTCTTCTTCCCTTCAAGGCCCTACTGAGAGCTCACCTCCTCCAGGAGGCCTTCCTAAACTGAGCCCCCTCTTTCCTCTCCACCCATCCCCCCCGCCCTACCTCCTTCCCCTCCCCACAGCACCTGGATATATGTTTGCACAGATTTATTACTCTATTTATTTCACTTGTACATATTTACTATTCTATTCATTTTATTTTGTTAATTTGTTTTGTTGTCTGTCTCCCCCTTCTAGACTGTGAGCCCGCTGTCGGGTAAGGACCGTCTCTAGATGTTGCCAACTTGTACTTCCCAAGCGCTTAGTCCGGTGCTCTGCACACAGTAAGCGCTCAATAAATGCGATTGAATGAATGAATGAATGAATGAATGAATGTGGAAGAGTGGGATTAGAACCCAGGCCCTTCTGACTCCCAGGACCGGGCTCTATTCACTAAGCCACGCTGCTTCTGCCAATAAGCAGAAAGAAAATTAAATCCCTTTTACCTTTTAATCAGCAGGTGATAGCCCTGGTCGGAGGGTCCCCCTCCCCTCGACGCCCCCTCTTCCTCGTCCCGAGTCTTCTAGCCCTCCTCTCCGGCCAGCCAATCAGGCAGTGAGGCATCCCCGTGACGTCACCGGTTTTCAGGCAGATTCTCCCGCCAGCGCTTAGTACAGTGCTCTGCACACAGTTAGCGCTCAATAAATACGATTGATTGATTGATTGACGGGGCGACCGCGGACAGAACCCCGAGGGTCACTTGGGGCCTGGGGAGCTGGCACCCAGTGGTCCGACCGGCAAAGGGAGAGACAAGGGAGAGGGGCTTAGGATGGCAGGAAAAGCCACTTCAATACGTGAATAATAATAATAATTGGATGTGCAAAGCACTGTTCTAAGCGCTGGGGAGGATACAGGGTGATCAGGTTGCCCCACAGTCTTAATCCCCATTTTACAGGTGAGGTAACTGAGGCCCAGGGAAGTTAAGTGACTTGCCCAAGATCACACAGCAGACATGTGGAGGAGCGGAATTCGAACCCATGACCTTTGACTCCAAAGCCCGGCCTCTTTCCACTGAGCCACGCTGCTGTACTAAGCTCTTGGGAAGTCCAAGTTGGCAACATAGAGAGATGGTCCCTACCCAACAGTGGGCTCACAGTCTAGAAGGGGGAGACAGACAATCAATCAATCAATCGCATTTATTGAGCACTTACTGTGCGCAGAGCACTGTACTAAGTGCTTGGGAAGTACAAGTTGGCAACATAGAGAGACGGTCCCTACCCAACAGTGGGCTCACAGTCTAGAAGGGGGAGACAGACAATCAATCAATCAATCGCATTTATTGAGCACTTACTGTGTGCAGAGCACTGTACTAAGCGCTTGGGAAGTACAAGTTGGCAACATTTAGAGACGGTCCCTACCCAACAACGGGCTCACAGTCTAGAAGGGGGAGACAGACAACAAAACAAGTAGACAGGCTTAAATTCCATTTCCTAGCAGCCCCCATTCCGATTCTCCCAGATTCCTCCAATCTTCTCTCCCCACCCACATTATCCCCTCTCCTCTTCCTCTCTCTCTCCCTCCCTCACCCAGTGCTTAGAACAGTGCTTGGCTTAAGTATAAGTTGTGTAAGCGTTTAACAAGTACCATACTTACTAGGTAAGATGCTGAATTGTACTTTTCAAACGCTCAGAACAGTGCTCTGCACATAGTAAGCACTCAATAAATACGATTGAATGAATAAATGCAGGACCCAGAGCAGGAGGCCCCCTTTAGAGGGCTTTAATTTATTGTTTTATTTTTTGTTTTCGGGACGAGGATGAGTTAGGGCCAGGTGGTCCGGAGGGTGTCCTCTGTTTACTGTTCAACAGCCAGGAGTGGTGTTGTCGATCCTGCTGGGGTCGGGGTGGGGGGTTCTTTGAGAAAATAAAGGTCAAAGATCTCAGGTCTGGGGTCAAAGGAACCGGGTGTCCCCCCCAACTCACCACTTTGAAATGTGCCACCTCCATCAGTTACAGAGGGCCTGACCGCAGGCCCGCCTGCTCCACAAACCCCCACTTAGGAGAAAGATGCCACTTGGTGGGCCCGCCCTCCAAGGCACGATGGGCAAAGGGGAGAGGTTCCAGGGGTGGGAAATAGTGGGTACACTGGGATAGGCCGCGACAGATTTGCCCCGGACTATTAGGGATTAGAGGAGCGGTCTCTGAGAGAGCAGAAGTCAAGAATGGGGATCCCAGAGCACTGTGGGTTGGCAGCAGGCCTTCCAGGGGTCCCAGGGCCGGAGGGAGGGGCTCAGGTACGTCGGGGGTCAGCATGATGTCACCAAAGAGGTCATCGTGGTCATGAGGTAAGGCGGCTGGGCTCAGGTCAGGCCCATCGGGGGCATCAGAAGCCTCAGCCACCCCCACGAAGGAGCCCGCAAGGAAGGGGCCGGGGTGGGCCGGGAAGAGGAGCGGTGGGGAGGGGGTGACGGGCCGGGGAAGGGACTGGCGCTGAGGGGGCTCCTGCGACAGAATGGCCAAGGCCAGGCGGCGCGTGGCTGCCTCGATATCTGCAAACCGCCTGGCGAGGGAAGAAAGGGATTGTCATTAGCTCCTGACCCCCTCTACCTCCCCTCCAGTTCCTTCTCTTCCCCCCTGCCTCTTCTCCCCATCCTAACTCTTCTTCAGCTCCTCTTCCTTTCTGTCCTCGGCACCAATCCCCATGATAATAATGATAATATCTGTTAAGCCCTTACTCTGTGCCAGGCACTGTACTAAGCGCTGGGGTAGACGCAAGCAAATCGGGTTGGCCACGGTCCCTGTGCCAAGTCGGACTCACAGTCTCAATCCCCATTTCACAGATGATGTAACTGAGGCCCAGAGAAGTGAAATGACTCGCCCAGGGTCACACGGCAGATCAGTGGCAGAGCTGAAATTTGAACCCATGACCGTCTTACTCCCAAGGCCCGTGCTCTAGCCACTACACCATCCCTCACCTCCACCAAGCTCTCCCACCCAGACTTTGATTCCAACTTGTACTTCCCAAGCGCTTAGTACAGTGCTCTGCACACAGTAAGTGCTCAACAAATACGATTGAATGAATGAATGAATTCCCCCTTTCCCTTGCCCCAGTTCCCACCCTCTCCTTTCCCACCCCACCTCACCCTCTCCTGATCATTCCTCCGGACCCCTGTTTTCCCCCACCCATAGACTCTCCTCTTGTCCTCAGACTCCGTCCACTTTCTCCCCTATTCTCAGGGTCCCTTTCTCCTTGGCCACTTGTGATTTTAGGTAAGCCCAATCGATCAATCGAGTGCTTACTGTGTGCAGAACAGTGTAATAATAATAATAATTGTGGTATTTGTTAAGCGCTTACTATGTGCCAAGCACTGTTCTACACCCTGGGGTAGACACGAACGAGGTCAGCAGGCTTAATCCCCATTTTACAGTGAGGGAACTGAAGCACAGAGAAGTCAAGTGGCTTGCCCAAAATCACACAGCTGACAAGAGGAGGATTAGAACCCACGACCTCTGACTCCCAGTCCCCCCATTTTACAGTGAGGAAACTGAAGCACAGAGACGTTAAGTGGCTTGCCCAAAATCACACAGCTGACAAGAGGAGGATAAGAACCCACGACCTCTGACTCCCAGTCCCCCCATTTTACAGTGAGGGAACCGAAGCACAGAGACATTAAGTGGCTTGCCCAAAATCACACAGCTGACAAGAGGAGGATAAGAACCCATGACTTCTGACTCCCAGTCCCGTGGGCTTTCCGGTAGGCCACTCTGCTTCTCTAAGCATAGTGTGTACTAAGTGTTGGGGAGAGTATGCTCTAACAGAGTGCTTTGCACATAGTAAGCACTTAACAAATACCATCATTATTATTATTATTATCTGTAAAGTGGGGATTCAGTATCTGTTTTCCCTTCTCAATCAGTCAATCGTATTTATTGAGCGCTTACTGTGTGCAGAGCACTGTACTAAGCGCTTGGGAAGTACAAATTGGCAACATATAGAGACAGTCGCTACCCAACAGTGGGCTCACAGTCTAAAAGGGGGAGACAAAACCAAACATACTAACAAAATAAAATAAATAGAATAGATATATACAAGTAAAATAAATAAATAGAGTAATAAATATGTACATACATATATACAGGTGCTGTGGGGAAGGGAAGGAGGTAAGATGGGGGGCGGATGGAGAGGGGGACGAGGGGGAGAGGAAGGAAGATACAGGTTTTCTGTCCAGCCACTTAAAGTGAAACATGGCAACATTCATTCAATCATATTTATTGAGTGCTTACTGTGTGCAGAGCACTGTACTAAGTGCTTGGGAAGTCCAAGTTGGCACTTGTACGACTTCTCACTGGAAGGGAGAGGACAATAACTGTAGGCTACTCAGGTGTCCAACAGCTCCCGATCCAGTTGGGAATTGTCCAGATGTTTAGATTAAGCTGGATCCCAGACTGAGCCCCCTTTTTCCTCTCCTCCTTCCCCTCCCCACAGCACTTGTATCTATATTTGTACAGATTTATTACTCTATTTTACTTCTACATATTTACTATTCTATTTATTTTGTTAATGATGTGCATAGAGCTTTAATTATTTGTTCTGACGACTCGACACCTGTCCACATGTTTTGTTGTCTGTCTCCCCCTTCTAGAGTGTGAGCCTGTTGTTGGGTAGGGACTGTCTCTATGTGTTGCCAACTTGTACTTCCCAAGCGCTTAGTACAGTGCTCTGCACACAGTAAGCGCTCAATAAATACGATTGAATGAATTGAATGAATGAAGGGGCTCAGTCTGGGAAGGCCTCCTGGACCAGGAGCCGTTAGACCAGGAGCCCCAAGTACAGTGTTCGACCTGATTATCTTGTATCTACCCTACTTCAAGCGCTTAGTACAGTGCTCTGCACACAGTAAGCGCTCAATAAATACGATTGATTGATTACCCTAGCGCTCATTATAGCGTTTTGCACAGAGTGAGCACTTAAATACTATTAATAATAATAATAATAATAATATTATTGTTATCTCACTCCCAACCCCTCTTCCCCGCAGATTCCCGCCTTCTCTTTCCGCTCCCGGTTTCCTTCCCAGGACCCCTCCTTCCCCCTCGCCCCCCAACCTGCAGATCTGGTTGTAGAGGAAGCGTCTGTGGTTGGGTCTCCTCTTCGGGGGCTGCATCTTTCGGGGCCCCTGCAGGGTTTTCAGGACCCGGGCGGCCTCTCCATCGACGAAGGCGCAGAGATCTCGGCCTCCATGCAGGGGGTCACCCCGAAGGAGCGGGACCCCGGGATGCATCCTCTCGGGGGCTGGGAAGGGGCAGGGAGTCCTGGGATCAATCAATCAATCGCATTTATTGAGCGCTTACTGTGTGCAGAGCACTGGACTAAGCGCTTGGGAAGTACAAGTTGGCAACATATAGAGACGGTCCCTACCCAACAGTGGGCTCACAGTCTAAAAGGGGGAGACAGAGAACAAAACCAAACATACTAACAAAATAAAATAAATAGAATAGATATGTACAAGTAAAATAAATAAATAAATAGAGTAATAAATATGTACAGACATATATACATATCAGAGTTAGGACTTCCCTTCTTCTGAATCGCCCCCACCCCCGCCCCCTTCCAATCAACGCGATCTAGACTGTAAGCTCGGTGCGGGCAGGGAATGTATCTGCTTATTGTTATGTTTCCCAAGGGCTTAGTACAGTGCTCTGCACGCGGTAAGCGCTCAGTAAACGACTCTCCCTCGTCCTCCCCCTCTCCATCCCCCCCGCCTTACCTCTTTCCCTTCCCCACAGCGCCTGTATATATGTATATATGTTTGTACGGATTTATTACTCTATTTATTTATTTATTTTACTTGTACATATCTATTCTATTTATTTTATTTTGTTAATATGTTTGGTTTTGTTCTCTGTCTCCCCCTTTTAGACTGTGAGCCCACTGTTGGGTAGGGACCGTCTCCATATGTTGCCAACTTGTACTTCCCAAGCGCTTAGTACAGTGCTCTGCACACAGTAAGTGCTCAATAAATATGATTGATTGATTGATTGACTGACAATCCATTAGCCCCCAGTTGGAACTGGGGAAGTGAGCAAGTGAGGAAGGGAGCAGAGATTGTTCAAGTCAATTAAGAGGACTGGGAGGATTTAGGGAATGGGAGCCAGGACTTGGGAAGAGGGGCAAATAGAGGTGGGGGTTAATAATAAATAATAATGATTGTATTTATTAAGCTTACTATGTGCCAACCACCGTTCTAAACTCTGGGGTAATCAGGTTGTTCCACGTGTGGCTCATAGTCATAGTCTTAATCCCCATTTTACAGATGAGATTTTACAGGGAAGCAGCGCGGCTCAGTGGAAAGAGCCCGGGCTTTGGAGTCAGAGGTCAGGGGTTCAAATCCCGTCTCCGCCACTTGTCAGCTGTGTGACTTTGGACAAGTCACTTGACTTCTCTGGGCCTCCGTTCCCTCATCTGTAAAATGGGGATTAAGACTGTGAGCCCCACGTGGGACAACCTGATTACCTTGTATCTACCCCAGCGCTTAGAACAGTGCTTGGCACATAGTAAGCACTTAACAAATACCAACATCATTATTATTATTATGAGATAGCTGAGGCACAGAGACGTTAAGCGACTGGCCCCAAAATCACACAACTGACAAGTGGCAGAGTCGGGATTAGAACCCACGACCCCTGTCTCCCAAGACCACGCTCTTTCCACTAAGCCACGCTGCTTCTAGAGTAGGGAACAAGGAAGGGGGCTGCAAAGGTTTAGAGGAGCCAGCAAAGAGGAGGGATAAATAGGGGATGGAAGCCGAGGGCAGGGAAACTCTAGGGCGAGTCCGCCTCAACTCACACTCTTAATAGAAATTCTTGCACTCCCCAGCCCTTCAAGGCATCCAGGGCAGAACACGGGGGTGGAGAGGGTGGGGTACAGTGAGTTAGGGAGGGTGTGGCTTGGCATGGGGACCCCCCCTCCCAATCCTCCTGGCCCCTCTCCCTAACTTACCAGCTCTTCCCAGAGTTGAGTTGACTCCTCTGAGGGCGGGAAGAGAGGACCCGGCTAAGGCTGGCTGGACCGGTGGAAACCTCAGGAGACCGTTATATAAGGAGTAAGACAGGGAGGAAGAGGAGGAGCAGGTGGTGGGGGGCTGCAGGACGGGGGTCGTGGGCGCCTAGAGAAGTCAGGCCCCCCAAGGGGCGAGGGCAATGGATTATCTGGGCTTTGTCCCATGGGAGGGGGATGGCTGGACTTCTGGGCTCTTGATGGGGAAGGGGATGCGTTGCCCCCTCTTCCCACTCCACCGGCTCAATTAGAGCATAGTTTCTCCTGGGATTCAGGCGGTGGAGGGGCAGAGCAGGGGCTCGCAGGTTGCGGGGGAGCAACGCCGGGCAAAGAGGACAAAGAACTCATCAAGGGAGACTCTAACTGCGAGTCAACTGCGGGCGATTAAAGCTGAGTGGCTTTAATTGGGGGCGGGGAGCGGTGGTTGGACGGCGTGGATAGTGGGTTCGAAGGCCTGGAGGGGCCTTCCTTCCCTTCGGCCTCTCATATCTGCTGTCCAGCCCCCGCCGCTCCCTTCTGCCCAAAGAGAGGCAGTGTGGCCAGCGGTAAACACCCTCCGGACAGACCGGACTCTGACCTAAGTCCCCCACAGCACCTGTATATATGTACATATGTTTGTACATATTTATTACTCTATTTATTTTATTTGTACATATCTATTCTATTTATTTTATTTTGTTAGTATGTTTGGTTTTGTTCTCTGTCTCCCCCTTTTAGACTGTGAGCCCACTGTTGGGTAGGGACTGTCTCTATATGTTGCCAATTTGTACTTCCCAAGCGCTTAGTACAGTGCTCTGCACATACTAAGGGCTCAATAAATACGATTGATGATGATGATGATGATCTCCTGCCTTCTTGGGAAAACGGGAGGAAAAGAGTGGTGGTGGTGGTGGGGATTCTCCCTCAGCATCCCCTTAGCCCCCTCCCACTCCTTGAGTCTCCCCACCGGGGAGCTAAATGCACTGGCGAGGCGGTGGGCAGCTGTGAGAGACTCATTCATTCTATGGCATTTAGTGAGCACTTACTGTGCGCAGAGCACTAATAATAATAATAATAGTATTTGTTAAGCGCTTACTATGTGCAAAGCACTGTTCTAAGCGCTGGGGAGGTTACAAGGTGATCAGGCTGTCCCATGGAGGGCTCACAGATTTAATCCCCGGTTTACAGTTGAGGGAACTGAGGCCCAGAGAAATTTGTTTTATTTTGTTAGTATGTTTGGTTTTGTCTCCCCCTTTTAGACTGTGAGCCCACTGTTGGGTAGGGACTGTCTCTATATGTTGCCAATTTGTACTTCCCAAGCGCTTAGTACAGTGCTCTGCACGCAGTAAGCGCTCAATAAATACGATTGATGATGATGATGAAGTGAAGCGCTAGGAAAGTACAATTCAGCAACATTCATTCATTCAATCGTATGTATTGAGCGCTTACTGTGTACAGAGCACTGTACTAAGCGCTTGGGAAGTACTAGTTGGCAACATATAGAGACGGTCCCTACGAAACAATGGTCTCACAGTCTAGAAGATAATTTCCCTCAGAGTGACTGGGGGAAACTGAGGCCTTAGGGGGAGGGATGTCACGGGGAGGGCTCTGGGAGTGTTGACGCAGGAGACTGGGAACTGGGGTGCGAGCGGGAAGAAGAGGGGCTGGGTACAGCGTTTCAGGGGGTTGAGCAAGTGTCATCACCATCATCATCATCATAATTGTATTGGTTGAGTATTTACTATGTGCCAAGCACTGTACTGAGCGCTGGAGTAGATACAAGATCATTAGGTTCCAGATGGTGCTCCCTGTCAAAGTAGGAGGGAGAGCAGGCATCGAATCCCCATTTTACAGATGAGGAAAGTGAGACACAGGAAAGTTAAGCAAGTTTTTTTTTTTTTAATGTTATTTGTTAAGCGCTTACTCTGAGCCAGGCACTGAGGTATAGATACAAGCTAATCAGGTTGGCCACAGTCCCTGTCCCACATGGGGCTCACAGTCTTAATCCCCATTTTACAGATGAGGTAACTAAGGCACAGAGAAGTGAAGTAACTTGCCCAATGTCACACAGCAAACAAATGGCGGAGCCGGGATTACAACCCTGCGACTAGAAGAGGAGGAAATAGAGTCGGGAACTCCCGCGGCAGTTCCTCAGAGGCGGGTGGTACCCCATTTTTACACAGAATGGATACCCGGGGGTCCCTCCCTCGCTCCCTCTCACACCTCCCTCTCTCCAAAGTCTGGGGCCAGGCGGAGGGCCGCAACAAGTCAGTCAGTCGTGTTTATTGAAGGCTTACTGTGTGCAGAGCACTGTACTAAGCGATTAGGAGTGTACAATCTAACATACATTACCTGCCGGCAACGACCTTACAGTCTAGAAGGAGGAGGGAGAACAGATATTGAATCCCCATTTAGCAGATGAGGGAACTGAGGCACGGAGAAGTTAGGTGACTTGGCCAAGGTCACTTATTGTAGGAAGCATTTGGGAAATAATAATTATAATAATAACTAATAATAATATAATATTATTAACAGAGCTTAAGAAATGTTATTTTTTAACACCAACATTATTGTTGTTATTATTATTATTATTATTATTATTATTATCATCATCTCCGGTCCCTGAGGGAAATAGGGGTCTGAGGACGGAGGGAGATGAAGCGGGCTCGAACATTTGGAGGGAGCTGCGTGTTGAATAAGAATCCCGGCGGGAGAGGACTGGGGGGCCTTCTGGTGGGCTCCTTTATTTTTTAAAAAAATAACATCTTAAGCTCTATATTAATAATAATATAATAATAACTGTGGTATTTGTTAAGCGCTTACAATGTGCCAAACACTGTTCTAAAAGCTGGGTTAATAATAATAATAATAATAATAATAATAATAATAATAATAGCACTTGCTAAGGGCTTATTAGGTGCCAAGCACTGTTTTAAGCCCAGCGTTTACAACAGTGCTTGGCACATAGTAAGCGCTTAATAAGTTCCATCATCATTATTATTATTAATAAAAGAAGAAGTCAAGGGAAACCCTGACGGATCAGGGTTGAAGCAGCGTGGCTTAGTTGAAAGAGCCCGGGTTTGGGAGTCAGAGGTCATGGGTTCTAATCCCAGCCCCACCACTTGTCAGCTGTGTGACTCTGGGCAAGTCGCTTAACTTCTATGTGCCTCAGTTACCTCATCTGTAAAATGGGGATTAAGACTGTGAGCCCCACATGGGACAACCTTAAGTACTTTGTATCCCTCCCAGCGTTTAGAACCGTGCTTGGCACATAGTCAGTGTTTAACAAATACCAACATTATTATTATTATTATTATTATTATCATTATTATTATTATCATCTCCGGTCCCTGAGGGGAATAGGGGTCTGAGGACGGAGGGAGATGGAGCGGGCATGAACATTTGGAAGGAGCTGCGTGTTGAATACGAAGCCCGGCGGGAGAGGACTGGGGGGCCTTCATCATCATCATCATCATCATCATCAATTGTATTTATTGAGCGCTTACTGTGTGCAGAGCACTGTACTAAGCGCTTGGGAAGTACAAATTGGCAACTTATAGAGACAGTCCCTACCCAACAGTGGGCTCACAGTCTAAAAGGGGGAGACAGAGAACAAAACCAAACATACTTTATTTTTTTAAAAAATATCATTTCTTAAGCTCTGTCTGTGTGCCAGGCACTGTACTAAGCGACTCCTGTGGCCCGTCTGCTCCCCGGAGTCGACGGGTGTTGAAGAAGCCGGGTGGGGGCCGAGGGTCCTCTCTCCCCTGACCTCTTCCTCCAACCCCAGCAGCGGAGAGGCGGTGGTCGGGAGAAATCAGGCGGGGATGGAAAGAGGAGTTGGGTAGGGACTGTCTCTCTATGTTGCCAACTTGTACTTCCCAAGCGCTTAGTCCAGTGCTCTGCACACAGTAAGCGCTCAATAAATACGATTGATGATGAGGGGGAGGAGAGAAGAAACAGACATCTTGATCTCCAGCTCCTTTCCCCCGCTGCCCAACGCCCCTCGCGTTGCCTGGGAAACAGCGTGGCTTAGTGGAAAAGAGCCCGGGTTTTGGAGTCAAAGGTGATGGGTTCAAATCCCAGCTCCGCCACTCGTCAGGTGTGTGACTTTGGGCAAGTCACTTCTCTGGGCCTCAGTTACCTCGTCTGTAAAATGGGGAGTCAGACTGTGACCCCCCCATGGGACAACATGATCACCACGTAACTTCCCCAGCACTTAGAACAGTGCTTTGCACATAGTAAGCGCTTAATAAATGTCATCATTGTTATTATTATTAGTGGAAAGAGCCCGGGCTTGGGAGTCTGGGTTCTAATCCCGACTCCGCCTCTTGTCTGCTGAGTGACCTTGGGCAAACCACATAACTTCTCCGTGCTCAGTTCCCTCATCTGGAAAATGGAGATTAAGACTGTGAGCCCCATGTGGAACAACCTGATTACCTCGTATCTACTCAGCGTTTAGAACAGTGCTTGGCACAGAGGCAGCACTTAACAAATACCATAATAATAATAATAATTATTATTATTATTCCTCCACCACTTGCTCTCCTCCAGAACCCAGGCATCCTACCCTTTCTAGCCCTCCTTCCACACATCCACCAAGCTAGCTCTTTTCCTCCCTTCAGAGCCCTACTGAGAGCTCACCTCCTCCAAGATGCCTTCCCAGACTGAGCCCCCTTTTCCCTCTCCTCCTCCCTATCCGCCCTACCTCCTTCCCTTCCCCACAGCACTTGTATATATATATATTTGTACAGATTTATTACTCTATTTTAATATTTGTACAGATTTATTACTCTATTTTACTTGTACCTATTTACTATTCTATTTTGTTAATGATGTGCATAGAGCTTTACTTCTATTTGTTCTGACGATTTTGACACCTGTCTCCATGTTTTGTTTTGTTGTCTGTCTCCCCCTTCTAGACTGTGAGCCCGTTGTTGGGTAGGGACCGTCTTCCTATGTTGCCGACTTGGACTTCCCAAGCGCTTAGTCCAGTGCTCTGCACACAGTAAGCGCTCAATAAATACGATTGAATGAATGAATCTGCCATTTCAGTCCCTCCGCTCCCGCCCTGTATAATAATGATAGCATTTGTTAAGCGCTTACTATGTGGAAAGCACTGTTCTAAGCGCTGAGAAGGTTACAAGGTGATCAGGTTGGCCCACAGGGGGCTCACAGTCTTCATCCCCATTTTACAGATGAGGGAACTGAGGCCCAGAGAAGTTAAGTGACTTGCCCAAAGTCACACAGCTGACAAGTATCTGTCCCTCCGTTTCCCAGCCCCTGGTCCTTCCATCCCCATGCCCCTGGATTCTCCGTCTTCATGCCACTGCCCTTCCGTCCCCCTGGCCTTCGGCTCTCCTGCTCTTCCATGCCCCTGCTCCTGCCCTTCTGCCTCCACGCCCTGGCCCCTCAGTCCCCCTGTCCCTATTACCCTATTTATTTAATTTGTACATATTTATTCTATTTATTTTATTTTATTAATACGTTTTGTTTTGTTCTCTGTCTCCCCCTTCTAGACTGTGAGCCCACTGTTGGGTAGGGACCGTCTCTATGTGTTGCCTGTATATATGTATATTTGTTTGTACGTATTTATTACTCTATTTATTTGTTTATTTTATTTGCACATATTTATTCTATTTATTTTATTTTGTTAATATGTTTTGTTTTGTTCTCTGTCTCCCCCTTCTAGACTGGGAGCCCATTGTTGGGTAGGGACCGTCTCTATGTGTTGCCAACTTGGACTTCCCAAGCGCTTAGTCCAGTGCTCTGCACACAGTAAGCGCTCAATAAATACGATTGAATGAATGAATGAATGACCCCATGAGCCCTCGGACGCGAACCCCCGTGGGCCCCTCCCATCCCTGCACAAGCAGGGCCCGGGCATCCCCGGGGGCAGTGCCAGGAGCTGGTTACTCTCCAGGCCCCCGCCGAGGGCCGGGAAGACGTTCCAGCCTCAAAGCGCATGCAACCAGCGTCCCCCGGGCACCCACTAATCATTTAATCGATGGTATCTATCATTTTCCACTACGAAGGACACTGTGCTCATGGCCAACTGAGAGCCGTGGGCTGACAGGGTCTCTCCAGCGCCAGCCTCCCCGGGGCTGAAGCTACAGGGCGAGGAGCCCCCCACCCACGGCACCCGCCAACCCTCTTAGGGCCAGTAAGCTGCCAGTAATAATAATAATAATAATAATAATGATAATAATAATGACATTTGTTAAGTGCTTACTATGTGCAAAGCACTGTTCTAAGCGCTGGGGGGGGATACAAGGTGATCAGGTTGTCCCACGTGGGGCTCACAGTCTTAATCCCCATTTTACAGATGAGGTAACTGAGGCTCAGAGAAGTTAAGTGACTTGCCCAAGGTCACACAGCAGACATGTGGCAGAGCTGGGATTGGAACCCATGACCTCTGACTCCAAAGCCTGTGCTCTTTCCACTGAGCCACGCTGCTTCTCGTGGTGTCTCGCCCCCTCCTCCCTCACCTCCCTTCTCTCCTTGTCCAGCCCAGCCCGCACCCTCCACTCCTCTGCCACCGCTCACCTCCTCACTGGGCCTCGTTCTCGCCTGTCCCGCCGTCGACCCCTGGTCCACGTCCTTCCCCTGGCCTGGAAAGCCCTCCCTCCACACATCTGCCAAGCTAGCTCTCTTCCTCCCTTCAAAGCCCTACTTAGAGCTCATCTCCTCCAGGAGACCGTCCCAGACTGAACCCCCTTTTTCCTCTCCTCCTCCCCATCCCCCCAGCCTTACCTCCTTCCCCTCCCAGCCCCTGTATATATATTTGTACAGATTTATTACTCTATTTTACTTGTACATATTTACCATTCTATTTATTTTGTTAATGATGTGCATAGAGTTTTAATTCTATTTGTTCTGACGACTTTGACACCCGTCTACATGTTTTGTTTTGTTGTCTGTCTCCCCCTTCTAGATTGTGAGCCCGTTTTGGGGCAGGGACCATCTCTATCTGTTGCCAACTTGTACTTCCCAAGCACTTAGTCCAGTGCTCTGCACACAGTAAGCACTCAATAAGTATGATTGAGTGAATGAAGGAGTGGAAGAGGGGCGGGGAAAGTGGGAGAAGGGGGAAGAGTCACGAGGACCCTTACGGTCTATGTTTTCTCCCTTGTCCATCTCCATCCCTCCTTTCCCTTTCTCCTTTCCCTCTGCTCATTTTCCTCTCTTCTCCCTCAGCCCACCTTTCCCCACACCCATCTAGGCCCTTCCTTGCCAAGAGTCCGGCAGGGTCTCCCTGGGTGTTTGTGTGTATGTGGCTGGAGGAGTAGACTCAGTCAGATTTGGCTATGAAGTCTCCTCATCACCTGACAAACACATCTCTACTTTCCCCTACCTCGTCCTCTGCCGTTTTTTAAAATGGCATTTAATAATAATAACAATGATGGCATTTATTAAGCGCTTACTATGTGCAAAGCACTGTTCTAAGCGCTGGGGAGGTTACAAGGTGATCAGGTTGTCCCATGAGGGGCTCACAGTTTTCATCCCCATTTTCCAGAAGGGGTAACTGAGGCACAGAGAAGCAAAGTGACTTGCCCAAAGTCACCCAGCTGACAAACGGCGGAGCTGGGATTCGAACCCATGACCTCTGACTCCAAAGCCCAGGCTCTTTCCACTGAGCCACGCTGCTGTATTTGTTAAGCACTTACTCTGTGACAGGCATGGTACTAAGCTCTGGGGTAGAGACAAAACAGTGCTTTGCACATAGTAAGCGCGTAATAAATGCCGTCATTATTATTATTAAACTAACCAGGTTGGGCACAGTCCCCGTCCCACAGGGGGCTTGCAGTCGTAACCCCCGTAAAGTGACTTGACCAAGGTCGTACGGCAGATAAGTAGCAGAGCTGGAATTAGAACCCAGGTCTTTCTGCCTCCCATGTCTAGCTTCTGTATATCTGGCTCCCTCTTTTCTTGCACACTTGGGCTCCGGCTTCTTGAGGCGAGGCAGGAGGGGCCTCTGGGATGGTCTAGGGTGGCCGGACCCCTCGTCCCCGGCCTTGCATCATCATCAATCGTATTTATTGAGCGCTTACTATGTGCAGAGCACTGTACTAAGCACTTGGGAAGTACAAATTGGCAACATATAGAGACAGTCCCTACCCAACAGTGGGCTCACAGTCTAAAAGGGGGAGACGGAGAACAAAACATATTAACAAAATATATCCGACATATCCGACAGATAATGACTCTCCCCATCTTCAAATCCTTATGGAAGGCCCGTCTCCTCCAAGAGGCCTTCCCTGACTAAGCCCTCATTTGCTCGTCTCCCACTCCCTTCTGCATCGCCCTGATTTGCTCCTTTCACTCACCCCTTCCTCAGTCCCACAGCATATCGGTAATTTATTTATATTAATGTCTGTTTCTCCCTCTAGATTGTGAGCTCGCTGGGGGGCAGAGAATGGGTCTCCCAACTCTTACTCTGTACTCTCATTCATTCATTCAATTTATTTATTTATTTATTTTACTTGTACATATCTATCCTATTTATTTTATTTTGTTAGTATGTTTGGTTTTGTTCTCTGTCTCCCCCTTTTAGACTGTGAGCCCACTGTTGGGTAGGGACTGTCTCTATATGTTGCCAATTTGTACTTCCCAAGCGCTTAGTACAGTGCTCTGCACATAGTAAGCGCTCAATAAATACGATTGATGATGATGATGATGATTTATTAAATGTGTCTGTGTGCAGAGCACTGTACTGAGCACTTGGGAAAGAACGATACAACAATAAACAGTGACGATCCCTGCCCTTAGTAAGCTCTCAATAAATATGATTGAGGGATTACACCCTGCTGCTGCCCCCAAGTAGAATTTCATAATAATAATAATAATAATAATAATAATGATAATAATCATATTTGCAAAGTGCCAGAAACTGTACTAAGCCCCCTGGGAGCCAGGACTCGGCTGGATGGGTGGCGAGAGGCTGCTGTAGGTGCTTGAGGGTCTGAAGGGGGAGAGTGTAAGGCTCCCGATGGGGTGGGGGCTAGTATGGCAGGAGGAGCCCTGGTGGGGGGCACTTGGGGCCAGAGGGTACCTGGGGCTGTTGGCATATGGGTTGGGGAGAACGTGGGCTGGGGAATGGGTGATGCCGGTGTTCTTAGGGACCCAAATAAATGGGAGCTTGACCTGGGGGCGATAATAATAATAATAATAATAAGATTTGTTAAGCACTTACTTAAAGCAGAAGCAGCGTGGCTCAGTGGAAAGAGCCAGGGCTTTGCAGTCAGAGGCCATGGGTTCAAATCCCGGCTCCGCCACTTGTCAGCTGTGTGACTTTGGGCAAGACACTTCACTTCTCTGTGCCTCAGTTCCCTCGTCTGTACAATGGGGATGAAGATTGTGAGCCCCATGTGGGACAACCTGATCACCTTGTAACCTCCCCAGCGCTTAGAACGGTGCTTTGCACATAGTAAGCGCTTAATAAATGCCATTAATAATAATATACTTACTATGGGCCAAGCACTGCTCTAAGCACTGGGGGGGGAGACAGGGTCACCAGGTTGTCCCACATGGGGCTCACAGTCTTAATCCCCATTTTTACAGATGAGGTAACAGGCACAGAGAAGTGACTTGCCTAAAGTAACAGCTGAAAAGCGACAGAGCCGGGATTAGAACCCATGACCTCTGTCTCCCAAACCCGGGCTCTTTTCACTGAGCCTCAGTTGTGGTATTTGTAAAGTGCTTACTATGTGCCAGGCACTGTAGAGTACGCACTGGGGTGGATACAAATTGGGTTTGACTCAATCCTTGTCCCACTTGGGGCTCATAGTCTCCATCCTCATGGAGGTAACTGAAGCCCAGAAAAATCAAGTGACGACCAAGGTCACACAGCAGACAAGAGCCGGAGCAGGGATTAGAAGCCATGACCTTCTGGCTTCCCAGGCCCAAGTCATCCCAGGCCCAAGCTCCATCCACTACACCAAAGCTGGAAGAGTCGGGTGTTGAGTCAAAGAAGCAGGGGAAGAGTCGGGTGCTGGGCTGGGGGCAGGCAGCTGAGTCCTGGCTATGGTCCTGGCCCCCCTCACGCCGCAGGAAGACCAGGCATTCTTGGGGCCCTGGTCCGATCCACACAACCACTGAGCCCGATGGAGGGGATGGGGCGGGACGCTTGGCAGCCGGAAGGGAACGGAGGCGGCGGAGGGGTAGGAGGAGAAGCTGCGCCGGAGACGGCTGGATTAATAATAATAATTTTGGTGTTTGTTAAGCGCTTACTACGTGCAAAGCATTGCTGTAAGTGCTGGGGAGGATACAAGGTTATCCCATGTGGGGCTCACAATCTTAATCCCCATTTTACAGATGAGGTAACTGCGGCACAGAGAAGTGACTTGCCCAAAGTCACACAGCTGACAAGCGGCAGAGCCGGAATTTGAACCCATAGCCTCTGACTCCCAAGCCCGTGCTCTTTCCACTGAGTCACGCTGCTTCTCTAAGCACCCCCCCTTCCCGAAAACCCACCTCCCACTCCCTCCAGGGCTCACAGAGACCCTAATAAGCCTTTTGGCTGCTTTGGCTGCTGTTTCCACTTTCATTCGGCCCACCCTCACTCCTGCCCATCCTGTTCCAGAGACCCACTTCCCCAGAGACTAGAGCCCAGGAGAAAAGGGGTCCCAACTCTGCAGGGAGGAGAGCAGCAGGGGAAGGGCCGGAGGTCTTCTGAGATTCCTCAACCAACACCCTCCACCCCCAGCTTTCCCTCCCCCAGGAGTCCTCGCCTCTAACCGCTCCCCGGAGAACTGAGGCCACACTGCAGAGTCAGGTTCGAGTTCTGATTTATTTTGGGGTGCTGTGGCTGCTCCCAGGTTGGGGCTCAGGGGGAACCCAATCTTGCCCCTAAATCCTGGGGGAAGGGGAGGAAGGCCCCACCCAGATGAGAAATTCAAACCTTAAAAAAAAATCACACAAGCCATCTGAGCGAAGTCGGGGGAGAGAGGGATGATGGGGTGGGGGGTGGGGGGAATCCCCAAACCCAGATGTGGGCAGAGACACAAGACTGTCACCCCTCACCCCTTTTATTGCTGCAGAAAGAGCCTCAGATCCCAGAGGGAGAGTCAGGAGAGAACTAGGGGGGAAGGTCTGGACCTCCCCCACTGACCCCCGACTCTGGGCACCTCATCCTCCCGCCCCCACCCCTTTCTGGGGAGGCGAGAGGGGGTGGCTGGGCTCCACCAGGGAGGTGGGATTTTCTCACAAGTGCTAAAGGGCCTGCCTCAACCAGACAGACACCTTCTCAAAGGGTCGGAAGCAAGAAATGGGGGCGCGGGAGTGGGCCGGGGTCTACCATTCCTGGAGAGAGCGGGGGAGGCCGAGGACCCCGTCCAGTCTGCAGGGGGGGGAACCGGAGGGGGCGGGAGCTCACTCGGGCTGGGCCGCGGCCCCATCTTGCTCAGGGGGCTGGGGAGCTTGCCCTTCCCCCTCAGCCTCTTCCTGCTCCTCGTCAGACGCCACCCCTTCCTCGAGGCGGAACACCTGGCGCACTGTCCGCGTGGTGAAGGTCAGGGGACCGCGGCTGAAGAGCCAAAGGCGACCGAGGCAGAAGGAGACAAGTAGAGAGAAGCCATGTAGCCGAAGTGCCCGGGAAGGGGAGAGGCGCAGAGCGGAGGAGGCCCAGGCCGACAGAGGCGACCAGGCCCTGGTGTTCCCCTACCCTGGGACTCCCCTTCCCGGTCTGTCCCCCAGCCACAGGGCCTGGGGTAAAGAGTGGGGGGCACTGGGGGCCAGTGATCAGGTCTCCAGGGTCCTATGTGCGTGGAGGAGGGGAAGAGGTAGTGGTGGGGAGAGGGGGTGAGGACCGGGTGGGGGGGAGAAGGGAGGAGGGGGGTGAGGGCTTGGGTGAGGGGTGGCAGAAAGAGATGAAGAGAGGATGAGGGCTAGGAGAGGATGAGGGCTGGGAGAGGAGGTGGTGAGAGATGAGGAGGGGGTGAGGGCTAGAATGGGGGCTGGGGAGAGATGAAGAGGGGGTGAGGGCTGGAAGGGGAAATGTGGAGAGACTAGGAGGGGGTGAGGGCGGGGAAAGACGAGATGGGGGTGAGGGCTAGAAGGTGGGCTGGGGAGAGATGAGGAGGGGGTGATAGGAGCGATGAGGAGGGGGTGAGTGCCGGGAGAGATGAGGGGCGGGCAGAGGCCATACCGGAGCCTGTTGCGCAGGGTGTTGACCTCACGGTTCATGGACTCGGCGGACTCGGTGACATCTTCCAGCTCGCGCTGCAGGCGGCGGCGGCCGGCCTGGGCCCGCGACACCTCCTCCTCCGCCTCTTCCAGCTGCCGCTTCAGCTGCTTCACCCGCAGGGTCCCTTTCTCCAGCTGTACTTGTCACGGGGAGGCCAGGGGTGAGGGGTCCGGCAGGCAGGCCCCCCGCCCGCCCTGGACCCCGTCCCTCCTCAGAGAAGCCCGAGGGGCTGCAGGGGCATCTCTGGCCCTCACCTGGTCCCGGAACTGGTCAGCCGCCCGCCGCTCCTCCTCCACCTGCAGCACCACTTCCTTCAGACGCTTCTCTGCCCGGCGTACCAACTTTCCCGACAGGATCCGCTCTCTGGGGACATGAAGGGATGGAGAAGGCCTGGTCAGCCTCCCGCACCCCTCCTCAGCTTCCTCCTTCTCCCCCGGCGGAGAAACTCCTCGCTCTCGGCTTCAAGGCTGTCCATCACCTCACTCGCTCCTCCCTCACCTCCCTTCTCTCCTTCTCCAGTCCAGCCCACACCCTCCACTCCTCTGCCACCGCTAACCTCCTCACTGGGCCTCGTTCTCACCTGTCCCACCGTCGACCCCCGGCCCACGTCTTTCCCCGGGCCCTGAATGCCCTCCCTCCGCACATCCACCAAGCTAGCTCTCTCCCTCCCTTCAGAGCCCTACTGACAGCTCACCTCCTCCAAGATGAGCCCCCTTTTCCCTCTACTCCTCCCTATCTGCCCTACCTCCTTCCCCTCCCCACAGCACTTGTATATATATTCATACAGACTTACTCTATTTTACTTGTACATATTTACTATTCTATTTATTTTGTTAATGATGTGCATAGAGCTTTAATTCTATTTGTTCTGACGACCTTGACACCTGTCTCCACGTTTTGTTTTGTTGTCTGTCTCCCCCTTCTCGACTGTGAGCCCGTTGTCGGGTAGGGACCATCTCTATCTGTTGCCAACTTGGACCTCCCAAGTGCTTAGTCCAGTGCTCTGCACACAGTAAGCGCTCAATAAATACGATTGAATGAATGAATGAAGGACCCCACTGGACACGACCCGACCTGGTCTCCTGCTCCAGCTGCTCCTCGGCTTGGGCCAGTTTGGCTTCCAGAGCGGCAATGAGGGCCTTATGCCGGGCCCGGGCCCCGGCGTCCTCTTCGCCCAGCCGCCCGCGCAGTTCCTGCACCTGCCGCTCCAGCTGCTGCCGTGCGCTCTCTGCCTTGGCAGCGAAACTCCGCTCCGTGGACAGCTCCGTGGTCAGAGACTCCACCTGCTCCGGACGGGGGCAGGATCAGGATCCAGGCCGGCGTGGAAGTAGGGGGCAGAGGGAGGTCAGAGGGGTGAGAAGCGGTGGGGAGGAGGGAGGGCAGAGGTTCAACAAGGAGAGAGAACTGCGTGGCCTAGTGGAGAGAGCCCGGGCCTTGGAGTCAGAAGGACCTGGGTTCTAATTCTGGCTCCGCCTCTTGTCTGTTTTCTTTAATGGCATGTATTAAGCGCTTACTATGTGCAAAGCACTGTTCTAAGTGCTGGGGAAGATACAAGGTGATCACGTTGGCCCACGGGGGGCTCACAGTCTTAATCCCCATTTTACAGATGAGGGAACTGAGGCACAGAGAAGAGAAGTGACTTGCCCAAAGTCACACAGCTGACAATTGGCGAAGCCAGGATTTGAACCCATGACCTCTGACTCCAAAGCCTGGGCTCTTTTTCACTGAGCCACACTGCCTCTCTTGCTGTCTGTTGTGTGACCTTGGGCAAGCTCCTTATCTTTTCCGGGCCTCAGTTACCTCATCTGTAAAATGGGGATTAAGAGCATAAACCCCATGTGGGACAGGGACTGTTTCCATCCTGATTACCTTGTATCTACCTCAGCATTGAGAACAGTGCTTGGCACATAGTAAGCACTTAACAAGCACCATTATTATTATTATTATTACAGAGGGGCGAGGAATGGAGAGATGGAGGGAGGACAGAGAGGCGAGGAGTAGGGAGGAGGGGGAGGAAGAAGAGTGAGAAGGAGGTAGGTCACAGGGCAAGAAAAGAGGGCGAGGAGTGCGAAGGAGTGGGAAGGTGTGGGGAGGAGGGGGGAGAACAGAAGGGTGAAGAGGAGGGAGGACAGAAGGATGACAAGGAGGAAGGACAGAAGGATGACAAGGAGGAAGGACAGAAGGATGACAAGGAGGAAGGACAGAAGGGTGACAAGGAGAGAGGACAGAGGGGTGAGGAGTGGGGAGGAGGTAGGTCAGTGGGCGACAAGGAAAGAGGGTGAAGAGTGTGAAGGTGTGGGGAGGAAGGGGGAGAAAAGAAGGGTGAGGAGGAGGGAGGACAGAAGGATGATGAGGAGGGAGGACAGAAGGGTGACAAAGAGAGAGGACAGAGGGGTGAGGAATCGGGAGGAGGGAGGTCAGTGGGCAACAAGGAAAGAGGGCAAGGAGTGCGAAGGAGTACAAAGGTGTGGGGAGGAGGGGGGAGAACAGAAGGGTGAGGAGGAGGGAGGACAGAAGGATGGCGAGGAGGAAGGACAGAAGGGTAACAAGGAGATAGGACAGAGGGGCGAGGAGTGGGGAGGAGGGAGGACAGAGGGGCAAGGAGAGGGGAGCAGAGAAGACAGAGGGCAGGGAGTGGGGAGGAGGAGGGCAGGCTGGGGGGCAAGTGGGGTTGCCGACCTGCAGCAGAAGCTTGCGGTATCTGTCGCTGACCAGCTCCCCAGTGCTCTGCTCCTCCTCCAGTTCCTCTTCCAGCTGCCCCAGCCGCCCCTCCAGCCCCCGCTTCTCCTCCAGCCAGGCCGCCCTGAGGGGAACAGGGACGGGGAAGGGGTGCAGGGGTGGTCAGAGACCGGGGCTCCTCAGTGTCCAGGGGAACTTCACGCAGATGGGAGAGATGGGGAGGGCTTGGGGGGATGTGGTGATGTGACCCACTTGCTTAGGTTGCCGTTGGCCACCTCGTCAGCCATGTCGTCCCTCTCCTGTTGCGCCTGCCTCTTGGCCCGGTCGGAGGCTGCCAGTTCCTGAGTGGGGGTTAGGGGGTGAAGAAAGAGATGGACCGTGGGGCGGGGAGTCGGGGGGGAGGGGGCAAGGAAGGGAGGAAAAGCAGGTGTGGGAGACAGGAAAGTTTCACAATCATTACCAGCTCCATCCGTGCTTCTCCCCAAATCCCCCACAGCGCTTATGTCCACAGCCTTTACTTCCCCTTCCTATCATTTATTTTAGCGCCTGCCTCCGCCCTCTAGACCGTAAGCTCCTTGACAGCAAGGAATGTGCCTACTAACTCTGTCATGCTGCACGTTCCCTAGCACTTAGTACAGTGAGCGCTCCATCCATACCATTAACCATTCTCTGCCCTTCTCCCACTCTGCAGTTTCCCAGGCTCTTCCCCAGGCACCCCCCCCATCACCTCCTGCAGCCGCAGCAGCTCGGCCTCCAGCCCCTTGAGCCTCTTCTCGCTGTCTCGGGACTGAGTGAAGATTTCTTCTCGGGACGTCCGGGACTCTTCCACCTCTCGCCACAGCTCCTTCATATGCAGCTGGAGGAGGGTAGGGGTGTATCAGGGTGCGTCAGGGTCACCCCCGGCTCCCCGTCAACAGTCGGAGGACAAAGAGCCAGATAAAGGGAACCAGGGGAGGCCCTCCCGTCCCCCGCCCAGCCTCCCCGCCCCACCAGAGCCTCTCCGTTCCCCCCAAAGGACTCCCTTGGCCCTCTCCCTGCCCTTCCCACCCTCCTGGGGGTCTCACCTGCAGCTTCTTGAGCTGCTTCCCAGCCTCCTCTCGGCCCTTGACGGCGCCTTCCGCCTGGGCCTTGAGCTCCTCCAGTTCCGTCTCTGCCTTCTTCCGGGCGGCCATTGCCACCGCCCGCTGCTTCCTTTCCTCATCCCGCTCCAGCTCCACTTCCCGCAGCTGGGACGAGGGGCAGGGGGATGAGGGGACTGCCCCGGGTGTCCCTGGACTTCCCGCCTCCCTCTCAGCCCTACTGTACCACCCTCTCCCAAGTGCTTAGGCCAATTCTCTGCACCCACTTCGTGCTCCGTAAATCCCGTTGATCGATTCCCTGCTCTCTCCCCTGCCCCATACTCCTTTCCCTTTCCCAGTCGTTAAGGACACAGTCAGGCCTAGTGGAAAGAGCCCGGGCCTGGATGTCAGAGGACCTGGGTTCTAATCCCCACTCTGCCGCTTGTTCGCTCTGTGACCAAGGGCAAGTCGCTTTGCTTCTCTGTGTCTCAGTTCCCTCATCTGCAAAATGGGGATTCACTACCTGTTCTCCCTCCTACTTAGACCATTCATTCATTCATTCAATCATATTTATTGAGCGCTTACTGTGTGCAGAGCACTGTACTAAGCGCTATGAGCCCCAGCTGTGATTCCAGTGCTTAGCCCCAAAGTAAGTACTTAAATACCACAGTTATTATTATTATTATTACTATCATTATTCCTTCTGGAGACTGATCAAGGATACGACATTCAACCTTCAACAGTGGCACCCCCGAGAACGCTAATAATAATAATGATGGGATTTATTAAGCACTTACTATGTGCAAAGCACTGTTCTAAGCGCTGGGGAGGTTACAAGGCGATCAGGTTGTCCCACAGAGGGCTCGCAGTCAATCCCCATTTTACAGATGAGGTAACTGAGGCACAGAGAAATGAAGTGACTTGCCCAAAGTCACACAGCTGACAATTGGCGGAGCTGGGATTTGAACCCATGACCATTGACTCCAAAGCCCGGGCTCTTCCCACTGAGCCACGCTGCTTCTCTACTCGGATGGAAGCAAAATCATTGTCCTGCTTGACGTACCAACCTCGCAGTTAGGGATGTAACATCTAACACCCACAGCACCTGTATATATGTATATATGTTTGTACATATTTATTACTCTATTTATTTATTTATTTTACTTGTACCTATCTATTCTATTTATTTTATTTTGTTAGTATGTTTGGTTTTGTTCTCTGTCTCCCCCCTTCTAGACTGTGAGCCCACTGTTGGGTAGGGACTGTCTCTATATGTTGCTAGCTTGTACTGCCCAAGCGCTTAGTACAGTGCTCTGCACACAGTAAGCGCTCAATAAATACGATTGATTGATTGATTGATTGATGATGATGATAATGTTGACGATTGAGGTACTTAAGTGCTTACTACATGCTAAGCACTGGGGCAGGTACAAGTGTGTCAGAAGGAAGACTAGGGATTGAATCTAGACTGTGAGCCCGCTGTTGGGTAGGGACCGTCTCTATATGTTGCCGACTTGTACTTCCCAAGCGCTTAGTACAGTGCTCTGCACATAGTAAGCGCTCAATTAATACGACTGACTGAATGAATGAATCCCCATCTGACAGATGAGGAAACTGAGGCACAGCAAAGTTACATGACTTATCCAAGATCACACAGCCAGCAAGTGGCACAGCCAGGCCTGTTTTGGGGTTTTTCTCTAATTATTTGTTAAGCGCTTACTATGAGCCGGCCACCGTTGTAAGCCCTGGGGTAGATGTAGGTTGATCAGATTGGATACAGTCCTGGTGGACCTACATGGAGCTCACAGTCTTCATCCCCGTTTTTTTACAGATGAGGTAACTGAGGCCCAGAGAAGTTAAGCGACTAGCCCAGGGTCACACAGCAGACATAATAATAATAATAATAATAATGGCATTTGTTAAGCGCTTACTATGTGCAAAGCACTGTTCTAAGCGCTGGGGGGGTTCAAGGTGATCAGGTTGTCCCACCTGGGGCTCGCAGTCGTACTCCCCATTTTACAGATGAGGTAACTGAGGCTCAGAGAAGTGACTTCCCCAAGGTCACACAGCAGACAGGTGGCGGAGCCGGCATTCGAAGCCATGACCTCTGACTCCAAAGCCCGGGCTCTTTCCACTGAGCCACGGTACTGGGATTAGAACCCTTCTAGATTAGATTAGATTGAACCCTTCCCCTTCTAGACTGTGAGCCCATTGTTGGGTAGGGACCGTCTTTATATGTTGCCAACTTGTACTTCCCAAGCACTTAGAACAGTGCTCTGCACACAGTAAGCGCTCGATAAACACGATTGAATGAATGAATGAATGAACCCAAGAACTTTGACTCTTCTTTCCACTAGACCAGGCCGCTTCTCCTTTGCGTTGCTCTCGAACTCGACACCAAGTATCACCGAGCGTGCTGGGATAGGGTGGCCGGTCGGAGGCCGTGCCTTGCTCCTCTCCCGCTCCCACTTCTGCTGGCTCGGCCCAGATCCAGTCCCCTGGCGCCGCCCCGGCCCAGCCCACCTGCTTGGCCAGAAGCTTCCTTCGCTCCTCCCCGGCCTCATCGCGGCCCTGCAGCTCACGCTCGTGCTGCGCCCTCAGCGCCTGGGCCGTGACCTCCAGCCTCAGTTTCCCATCCTCAGCCAACAGCAGCTCATCTTCCAGCTCCGCCAGCTGGGCGCGCAGCTCCGCGGCCTGCTGTTCGGCTGCCCGCCGGGCCCGTTCCAGTTCGTGCACCTGCCGGGAGGGATGGAGGGTCGGCGGGTGGGATGGGTGGGGGGGGACCGGGGCGACCTGGCAGAGCCGCGGGGGCCGGGGGGATGCCTTACGCTCTTCCCCACGTCGTCCTTGGAGCTGACCAGCTCCTCCAGCTCGGCCCGCAGGGTCCGGTTCTGCCGCTCCAGATCCTCTCGCTGCTCCTTCTCCTCCTCCAGGGCCCGAGCCAGGGCCAGCGCCCGGGCATCCCGCTCCCGGCCCTCCGCCTCCGCTCGCTCTCGCTCCTCCACTGCCCGCTGCACCGCCGCCTTCTCCTCCGCCAGCAGCTTTGGGGGACGGCGGACGGGGGCAGACGGAGATGGACAGAGGTAGGCGGGGGGCGGATGGTCGGTGGCAGAGAGGACCAGAGATGGGAGCGGGGAGAGGGATGCAGACACAGGTGGGGGGAGAGATGCGGACACCAGGGTCAAGGTCATGGAGATGGGGAGGGGGAAGCAAAGAGGGGAAGTGTGTGGGGGTTGTGTGGGTCAATCTGGTCAGCCAATCATATTTAATAATAATAATAATAACGATGATGGCATTTATGAAGCGCTTCTAGACTGTGAGCCCACTGTTGGGTAGGGACCGTCTCTATATGTTGCCAACTTGGACTTCCCAAGTGCTTAGTACAGTGCTCTGCACACAGTAAGCGCTCAATACATACAATTGATTGATTGATTACTATGTGCAAAGCACTGTTCTAAACGCTGGGGAGGTTACAACGTGATCAGGTTGGCTCACGGGGGGCTCCCAGTCTTCATCCCCATTTTACAGATGAGGGAACTGAGGCACAGAGAATTGAAGCGACTTGCCCAAAGTCAGCTGACAGTTGGCGGAGCCGGGATTTGAA
Organism: Tachyglossus aculeatus; assembly: GCF_015852505.1. Lineage (NCBI taxonomy): Eukaryota > Metazoa > Chordata > Mammalia > Monotremata > Tachyglossidae > Tachyglossus > Tachyglossus aculeatus. Next base: position 49,868,005 of record NC_052075.1, on the reverse strand, counting down.
CCCATGATCTCTGACTGGAAAGCCCGGGCTCTTTCCACTGAACCATGCTGTGCCGAGCACTGTACTAAGTGCTTGGGAGAGTACAATATAACAGTATAACAGACACATTCCCTGCCCACAATGAGCTTACAGTCGTGTGTGCAAGCTTAGTACAGCGCTCTGCACACAGTAAGCGCTTAATAAATACGATTGAATGAATGTGTGTCTGTTGGGGGGGCGGTGCAGAATCTCCTTCCTTTTCCAGGTCTTCCAGCCTCATTCCCCACCCCGCCCCGCAAAAACACATGCACACACTTGGGGCACATCTTAGAAGGAAGATGCCAGAGGGGTTGGGTGGGACACGCTCAAGGTTAGTATGGGAGGTGCCCCTCTATGTCCCGGGGTCAGAGGTCACCCCCTCATCCCTCTCCTCCAAGTACCTGGTCAAACTTCCTCTGCTTCTTCTCCAGGCCGCCCACCAACTGCCGCTGTTGCTCCAGTGCCATGGTGGCATCGTCCAGCTCCTGCTGCAGCCGGCGCCGCCCCCGCTCAGCCCGCTCGGCCGCCTCGGCCCGCTCATTCAGCCGCTGGGCCAGCACCTCCACCTCCCGGGAGGCCCGGCGCCGGGCCTCCTCCCCGGCCTCGGCCGCCGCCGCCTCCTCCTCCTGCTTCCGCCGCCACTCGGACAGCTGCGCGAGGGGAGGGAGAAGGAGGGTCAGGCCTGGTCGGGGGCATCTCCTCTCCCCCGGCCACAATCCCCTCCCCGCGGACCTGGAGCTGGGTGGCCTGCAGCTGGTGACTGGCGCTCTCCTTGGCAGCCACTTCCTCCTCCAGCTGCTCGCGCAAGGCTGCGGCCTCGCTTTCCAGCCCACGCACCCGCGAGCCCAGCGCGAGCTTGGCCCGGGTCTCCTCCTGCAGCAGCTCCTGGGGGGTGGGAGCGGGGGGCAGTCTGTCAGGGAGGAGGACGGCGGGAAAGCTGGGGTTTGGAGGGGGATGGAGGGGCGGGAGAGGTCGGATTCGCTGGGGGTCAATGGGAGAAGGGCAGGGTGGGAAGGGGGACGGCACAAATAGGTGAGGGGAAGCCCAGTTTATCACCAGGGAGCCCAAGGATGTGGGACCGAGGGCCTAAGGTGGGTTGGCTGAGGGAGATGGGTGGTGGGCAGAGGAGGCGGAGGGTGGAGCGGGGAGGTAGAGGCCGGAGACGTCAGGCGTCGGGGAACACAGGGCACCTGGGAATCATGCAGCTGGGCCTCCACGCTACTCAGCTCCTTGCTCAGCTTGATGGCCTTGGATTCTGCCTCGCCCAGAGCCCCGGACACGCTCTCCAGCTCGGCCTGCGGACGGGAGGACGGGGCGTGGTGACCGTGATGGCAAGGGGGATGGCGCTGGTGATGATGGGGATTGTGACGGGGAACGATGTTGGCGGTCTCTCTGTCGCCCCGACTAGCTCCATTTGCTCTACCCCCCACCCCGCCCCACCGCACTTAGGGATCGTCTTTATATGTTGCCATCTTGTACTTCCCAAGCGCTTAGTACAGTGCTCTGCAGACAGTAAGTGCTCAGTAAATATGATTGAATGAATGTATTTAGGTACCTATTTATAATTCTATTTCTTTTTATTAATGATAATAATAATAATAATAATGATGGCATTTATTAAGCGCTTACTATGTGCAAAGCACTGTTCTAAGCGCTGGGGAGGATACGAGGTGATCAGGTTGTCCCACATGGGGCTCACAGTCTTCATCCCCATTTTACAGATGAGGTAACAGGCACAAGAAGCTAAGTGACTTGCCCAAAGTCACCCAGCTGACAACTGGTAGAGCCGGGATTTGAACCCATGACCTCTGACTCCAAAGCCCGGGCTCTTTTCCACTGAGCCACGCTGCTTCTCTAAATGATGTGTATATATCTATAATTCTATTTATTTATAATGATGCTACCGATGCCTGTTTACTTGTTTTGATGTCTGTCTTCCCCCTTCTAGACTGTGAGCCCGTTGTGGGCAGGGATTGTCTCTATTTCTTGTTGAATTGTACTCTCCCAAGCGCTTAGTACAGTGCTCTGCAGACAGTAAGCGCTCAGTAAATATGATTGAATGAATGTATTTAGGTACCTATTTATAATTATAATTCTATTTCCTTTTATTAATGATATGTATATATCTATAATTCTGTTTATTTATAATGATACTACTGATGCCTGTTTACTTGGTCTGATGTCTGTCTTCCCCCTTCTAGACTGTGAGCCCATTGTGGGCAGGGATTGTCTCTATTTCTTGTTGAATTGTACTCTCTCAAGCGCTTAGTACAGTGCTCTGCAGACAGTAAGCGCTCAGTAAATGACTGAATGAATGTATTTATGTACCTATTTATAATTATAGTTCTATTTCCTTTCATTAATGATATGTATATATAATTCTATTTATTTATAATGATGCTACTGATGCCTGTTTACTTGTTTTGTCTGTCTCCTCCCTTCTAGACTGTGAGCCCATTGTTGGACATGGACCGTCTCTATGTGTTGCCGACTTGTACTTCTCAAGCGCTTAGTCCAGTGCTCTGCACACAGTAAGCGCTCAATAAATACGATTGAATGAATGGTCTCTAATAACGATGGCATTTATTAAGCGCTTACTATGTGCAAAGCACTGTTCTAAGCACTGGAATTGTACTTCCAAAGTGCTTAGTCCAGTGCTCTGCACACAGTAAGCGCTCAATAAATACGATTGAATGAATGAATTGTCTCTAATAATGATGGTATTTATTAAGCGCTTACTATGTGCAAAGCATTGTTCTAAGCACTGGAACTGTACTTCCCTAGTGCTTAGTCCAGTGCTCTGCACACAGTAAGCGCTCAATAAATACGATCAAATGAATGAATTGTCTCTGTTGCTGAATTGTACGTCCCGTGCTCAGTCCAGTGCTCTGCGCACAGTAAACTCTCAATAAATACGATTGAATGAACGGTGGTGGGGACAGTGACGGTGATGACGGTGAATACGATGGTGAAGGGGACTCTGTCAGTGATGGTAGTGATGACGGTGAATGCCATAGTGGTGGCGATGGTGATTCATTCAATTGTATTTATTGAGTGCTTACTGTGTGCAACAAATAGAGCAATGAATAGAGGTGATGATGGATATCGAGATGGTGGGGACCATTGTGACGATTGGTGAAGGAGGGGAGCGGGTAGGACGCTCTTTTCCGGGCCAGGCTCTGCCCCACCCCCAAACCCAGGAGGCCTTCCCAGACTGAGCCCCCTTTTTCCTCTCCTCCTCCCCATCCCCCCTGCCCTACCTCCTTCCCTTCCCCACAGCACCTATACATATGTTAGTACAGATTAATTACTCTATTTATTTTACTTGTACATATTTGCTATTCCATTTATTTTGTTAATGATGTGCATTTATTTATTTATTTATTTATTTATTTATTTTACTTGTACATATCTATTCTATTTATTTTATTTTGTTAGTATGTTTGGTTTTGTTTTTTTTTCCTCTGTCTCCCCCTTTTAGACTGTGAGCCCAATGTTGGGTAGGGACTGTCTCTATATGTTGCCAATTTGTACTTCCCAAGCGCTTAGTACAGTGCTCTGCACATAGTAAGCGCTCAATAAATATGATTGATTGATTGATTGATCTAGCTTTATCTCTATTTATTCTGACGACTTGACACCTGTCCACATGTTTTGTTTTGTTGCCTGTCTCCCCCTTCTAGATTGTGAGCCCGTTGTCGGGTAGGGACCGTCTCTATACGTTGCCAACTTGTACTTCCGAAGCGCATAGTCCAGTGCTCCGCACACAGTAAGCGCTCAATAAATACAATTGAATGAATGAATGAATCTAGCTTTATCTCTATTTATTCTGATGACCTGACACCCGTCCACATGTTTTGTTTTGTTGCCTGTCTCCCCCTTCTAGATTGTGAGCCCGTTGTCGGGTAGGGACCGTCTCTATATGTTGCCGACTTGGACTTTCCAACTGCTTAGTCCAGTGCTTCGCACACAGTAGGCGCTCAATAAATATGATTGAATGAATGAACGCTCCGCCTCCCCCAGGGCAGCCCACCGCCCGGTCCCCGGCACCTGTGTCCTCTGCAGCCTCTCGGTGGCCTCGGCTCGCGAGCGTTCCCCGTCTCCGGCCCGGGCCTGCAGCTCGGCCAGCTGGCCCTCCAGCCGCCGCCGCCGCTGCTCCCCCTCCTGCCTGGCGGCCTGTAGCCCCTTCAGGTCGGCCTGCAGATCGGACACTTCCGCCTCCAGGGACACGCGCATCTTCTCCCACGCCGCTTTGCCCTGCCAGAGATGGAGCCGCAGTCCTCAGCCCTGCCCCGGCCCCCTTTGCCCAGACTGAGCGGAATCCCCGCTTCCAGCCGCCCAGATCCCCCAGGGCTGACAGGTGGGCAGCCACCTCCCCCCAACCTCTCCCCCTCCGCAGCTCCCTCATACCCGTCGCGCCTGATCCAGCTGCTCCCCCAGCTCCCCCAGGGCCTGGGTCTGCCGCTGCCTCAGCTCCTGCACCACCGCCTCGTGGCTCCGGGCCTCCTCCTCCAGTGCCTTCTTCAACTCCGACACCTCCAGCTCCCTCTTGGACCTGACCGGCCACGGGCCAAGGGGCAGGGAGGGGGGTGTCCGTCACCACTCCTGGACCCTCCGGCCCTCGCCCTCCTTTTCTGACTCCCGACTTCCTCCCGGGTGCCACTTCTGGGAACAAGGGATCAGGCTGGCCCCCTTCGGCCCTGGACTTCACTGCCGAGTCCCAAGCATGGGCTTGTCCCATGTGGCCCCTGACCGTTTTCTCTGGGCAATCGACCCTCCCGTCCTCCTGAGCGGCTAGGCCAAGACCCAAGGAGTCCGGCTCGGCCCTGCCTTGGCCCCCTCTCAGCCCCCGCAGTCCAGCCTCACTCACCGGAGCTCCTGCTGGGCGTTAGTGGAGTCCAAGGTGTCCTCCAGTTCCCCCCTGAGGGCCTCCAGCTCCTCCCCAAGGTCCCGGCGCTGCTGCTCGGCCTTGGCCCGGGCCACTCGCTCCACGTCCAAGTCCTCCTGCGCTTCCGCCAGCCCCGCCTGGGCTTCCCTCAGGGACTTGAGCAGCCCTGCTCGGGCACCACCCTCCTCCTCCGCCCTGGCACCCAGCGAGCAGATGGAGGGTGGCGGGGAGAGAGACATGCGCTGGGTCACACAGCAGCACAGCCAACAGAGGGGATGGAGAGGTCACCACAGGGGTTGTGGGGCCGGAGGTCAGTGGCTGGAGTTGGGAGCTAGCGGGAGAGTGGTGTAGGAGGCAAACAGGGGAGCGGGAAGAAGGGTTAGTGTAGGGATGCCCTGGGGACTCTTGAGGGCCGAGGAGAGAAGGGGCTGGCGAGCAAGAGCCGGGGCTCCCGAACCACACCTGGCCAGCGCTGCCTGCAGCTCCTCTTCTTTGCGACCCAGTTGGGCCCGGAGTTCATCCCCTCGCTGCTGCGCCTCCAACATCTGCTCCTGCAGCTCCGAGCTCTCCCCGTCCAGGCGCCGCTTCAGCTTCTCCAGCTCCTGCCGCCCCTTCTCCTCCTTCTTCAGACGCTCTGCCGGGCAGAGGGGAGGGCAGAGGTCGCGGAGGGGGTAGGGGGACAGCTAGAGGTCACGGGCTGCGGTAGCGTAGCGGTCGCCGGGTCGCTCACCCTCCATGTCGGCGATGACCGCCTCATATTTGTGCCGCAGTTTGTTCAAACTCTTCACCTTCTCCTCCTCCTCGGCCGCTTGAGCCGAGAACTCGGACAGACGATCTTCCAGCAGCCGCCGCTCCTGAAACGATCAGCGCAGGGGTGAACGGGTTGGGTGGAGGGTGAGGGGCGTTCCCTCCCTCCTTCCCTGGGGGCCGCCCCCAGGTCCCAGGGCATCGCCCGCTCCTGGCTCCGGCCCAGTCCCACCTTGCCCAGCTTGGAGTTCTGGTCCTCCAGGAGAAGCAGATGTTCTTCCAGCTCCTTGAGCCTGGCCTCGGTGGTCACCTTCTCCAGCTGCAACTTCTGCCGGGCCCCCTCCTCTGCTTCCAGGTGCGACTCGAGCTCCTGGGAGAGGAGTCAGAGTTGTGGGGGGGGGACAGCACTTGTGGAGGAGGAATGGCCAACGCCAGAGAGTCTGGGGGCAGGAGGGGAAGGGGAGGGGGGAACACCGTTACCCCTTCATGTGCTTCTGGGACTTGTAGTCTTGGGAGCGCTTCTCAGCTCCCAAGGGCTTCCAGGACTTGTAGTCCTGGGAAGGAAGCAATGAGGCCTAGTGGAAAGAGCTTCGCTTAGGAGTCAGAGAACCTGGGTTCTAATGCCAACGCTGCCACGTGTCTGCTGGGTGACCTTGGGCAAGTCACTTCACTCCTCACTGCCTCAGTTCCTTCATCGGTAAAATGGGGATTCACTCCTCCTCCCTCCGACTTAGACTGTGAGCCCCTTGTGAGACAGGGACCATGTCCAGCTTAATTTACTTATATGCACCCCAGCTCTTAGAACAGTGTTTGTCACATATTAAGTGCTTAACAGATACAAAAAATAAAAAGAATAATGCCAACCGATAATGGGTACTGTTACTGAGCGTACGATTTCCACAAACATTCAGGTCGGCGCCCCAATCCATCAATTGATCGTATTCATCGAGCGCTTACTAAGTGCACAGCACCATACTACGAGCTCGGGAGAGTACAGTATAGCAACATAACAGAGTTGGTAGACAAGTTCCCTGGCCACAACAGGTTTACAGTCTAGAGAACGAGCTTAAGGGCAAAAGGGACCCCGGATCTCTGCCACCAAAAACACCCATTTCCCTGCTGCGGCTGTGCCGTGGAGGTGAGGCTTGTGATGCGGTCTTGGATGTGTCTGACACGAGTGGGGCTTGATGCAGAGAAGCAGCGTGGCTCAGTGGAAAGAGCCCGGGCTTTGGAGTCAGATGTCATGGGTTCGAATCCTGCCTCCGCCACATGTCTGCTGTGTGACCTTGGGCAAGTTACTTAACTTCTCTGAGCCTCAGTTACCTCATCTGTAAAATGGGGATTAAGTACTGTGAGCCCCACATAGGTCAACCTGATCACTTTGTATCCCCCCCAGCGCTTAGAACAGTGCTTTGCACATAGTAAGTGCTTAACAAAGAGAAGCAGCGTGGCTCAGTGGAAAGAGCTAGGGCTTTGGAGTCAGAGGTCATGGGTTCAAGTCCTGGCTTTGCCAATTGTCAGCTGTGTGACTTTGGACAAGTCACTTAACTTCTCTGGGCCTCAGTTACCTCATCTGTAAAATGCGATTAAGACTGTGAGCCCCCCGTGGGACAACCTGATCTCTCTGTAACCTCCCCAGCGCTTAGAACAGTGCTTTGCACATAGTAAGTGCTTAATAAATGTCATTATAAAAAAAACAAATGCCAACATTATTATTATTATTATTAAACACACTGGGAGACTGCCTTGCTGCTGCCGCTGGTTTGGGGGAGGCCACCTGCTCTGCTCTGCCAGGGACTGGAGGTGGGCAGAGAGGGAAGAAGCATGGCAGGTCCCTGCCCAGGGGGTTCAGAGACAGAGAGAGGAAGCCTGAGGCTCTGTGGGGGACGGGAGAGGATCAATTAATCAATGGCATTAATTGAGTGCTTACTGTGTGCAGAGCACTGGACTAAGGGCTTGGGAGAGTACAGAATGACAGAGGTGGTAGACACATTCCCTGCCATAACAAGCTTCCAGTCTAGAGGGGGAGACAGACATTAAAATAAATAAATAATTTATGGGACGTAATATTTAGCTATGTACATAAGTGCTGTGGGGCTGAGGGTGGGGCTGGTATCAAATATCCAAAGGTCACAGAACCAAGTGCACAGACGAGGCAAGAGGGAGGCCCAGAACGGAGAGGAAGGCCAGGACCCAGGCGGGTCCTGATGGGGAAACACCAACCCCAGGAAGAAGCAGTGGGTTCGGGTACAGAGTGTTGAGGAGCGGGGACACCGAGGGGGTCCCTGACTAAGCCCTCCTTTCCTCTTCTATTTCCTTCTGTGTCGCCCTTGCACTTGAATTTACACCTTTTATTCACCCCTCCCTCAGCCCCTCAACCCTCATGTTCACATCATTTATATTAACGTCTGCCTCCCCCTCTAGACGGGTAAACTCGTTGTGGGCAGGGAATGTGACTTTCAACTGCATTGTATTGTACTCTCCCAAGTGCTCTCTGCACACAGTAAGCGCTCAGTAAATACAATCGAATCATTGACCTGTATTTGAGGATGATGGAGACTCCTGGGTTTTGGTGGGGGAAGAAATGGAGAGGAAAGTTTGAAGGGGAAGAAGAAAGAGGGAGGCTGGGGGGGGGGGGGGAGTGAGGAAAGAGAGATGATGGGAGGAGTTGGAGGAGGGGCTGTGATGTTGAGGGGTGAGGGGTAGACCTGCACGTGCTGCTGAAGCCTTCGCTTCTCGTTCAACAACTGGCTGCTGCGCTCCTCTTCCTCACCCACGCGCATCTCCAGTTCGGTCACTATGGCTTCCAGTTCCTGCTTCCGGCTGGCCAGCCGGGCTCGCAGCTCCTCCGCCTCGGCGCACAGGGCCGCCTCTGCCCGCAGCTGCTCCACCAAAGACACCTTCTCCTTCTCCAGCTACACCGGGGCCGCCACCGGGCACGGAGCGGGGAAAAATAATAAGAATGATGGCATTTATTAAGCACTTACTATGTGCAAAGCGCTCTTCTAAGCGCTGGGGAGTTTACAAGGTGATCAGGTTGTCCCAGGTGGGGCTCACGGTCAATCCCCATTTTACAGATGAGGGAACTGAGGCCCAGAGAAGTGGGGTGACTTGCCCGAAGTCACACAGCTGACAAGTGGAAGAGCCGGGATACGAACCGATGACCTCTGACTCCAAAGCCCGTGCTCTTCCCACTGAGCCACGATGCTTCCAGGAAAGGCCCGGGCCAAGGCCCTGACATCTCACTCCGCACAGACCCACCCACCTTACCTAGGACCCCTCCCCATCCCGACCCCATCCACTCTCCACCTCCAGCTCCTGTTCTCCTTCCCATCAACCTCCCAGGGGACGGGAGATTTCCCCCTCAAGCTCTTCCCTCAGCTTGGAGCCATTTCCCTTGCGCTCCTCTCCTCACCGCCCCGTCCGCCCGCCCGCCACCCTTCCGCTGCCCGGAGGCCGGACCTGAAGCAGGGTCCCCTGCAGCTCTCCGAGCCTCTGCTCACTCAACAGCTGCTGCTCCTGCACCTTCTGCAGCTCCTGGGCCCTGGCCTGCAGCACCTCATCCTGCCGCGTCACCTGCAGCAGGGGCTTCACCTGGGAGGGAGACACGAGCCCGGATGGGTGATGGCTGCCAAGGATGGTCCCCCCCCGACTCCGGTCCTCTCCGGCCCGGCCCGCCCACCTTGGTGAAGAGTCTCCACCAGTGCCAGTTCCGCAGCTTGAGGTAGGCAGCACAGTTTCTCTGCATCACCCTCAGGGCGCTCTGTTGCTGCTGTCGCTTGTGGAACGCCCTGTGGGGGTGGGGATGGGTCAGGAGTGGCTCCGGGATGGGCCACCCGCCCATCCACCAAAGCTGGTTTGGGCCTGGGGGTCCCAGGGGACCACGGCAGGGGTGCGGTGACACACAGGCAACAGAGTCAAGGAGAGACTGTGGTCCTGAAGAGATCGCTGCTCCCTGAACAATTAGGCGATGCGTTAAATGCTTATCATGTGCCCAGCACTGCACTAAGCGCTAGGTTGGGCACATTCCCAGTCCCACATGGAGCTCAGAGTCTAAGGGGGAGGGGGAACAGGAATGGAATTGCCATTTTACAGTTGAGGTAACTGAGGCACAGAGAAGTTAAGGTCACACAGGAGGCAGGTGGCAGAGCCAAGATGGGAACCCCGGTCCCCTGACTCCCAAGTCTGGGCTCTTTCCACAAGGTCCCGCTGTTTCTCGTTCCTGAGTGGTGACAAACTTGACAGAGGTGGAGCAGAGGGGTGGGAGGGGCCTTTGAGCAGGTTTTTGTTGGGTTGTTTTCTGAGGGAGAGTTTCCCAAGAACCCGGACCACCCCCCGCCCACTCCCCACATTCCAGACCTGCGGGCCAGGTAGCCACGGGCGGCAGCCTGGAAGGAGACGATGATGTCCGTGACCTTGAGGTCTCTCTCCTCTTCTAACTGGGCCAGCACCCCGGCCCTGAAGAAAATCTTACTCTGCCCGACGCGGTACAGGTTCGGGTCCAGGTCCAGGGCCTTGATCTAGAGGGGGAGAGAGGAAGGGACCCGGGGGAAGGGGTCGAGGGAACCCTGAGGGTCCAGCCCAATCCCCAGGCCCTTCCACGTTCCTCAAGCCCCCCTCCTGCTCAGGTGGTCCCTGTGCTCACCATCTTCTCACAAGCCTGTTTCCCGTCCATGAAGCCCTTCGGGATGGCATTAGGAGTCAAGATTTCATACCTGCGGAAAGGGTCAGGGGACAGATGGGCCCAGGTGTTAGCGGGAGGATGGTCTGAGTGTCTGGGGGTGGGTGGCCCCAGACCAACCTCTCCACAGGGTGTTGGTAACAGCCCGTTGTTGGGGGAGGACCGTCTCTATATGTTGCCAACTTGTACTTCCCAAGCACTTAGTACAGTGCTCTGCACACAGTAAGCGCTCAACAAATACGATTGAATGAATGAATGAATCTTCCCCAAGCCCCTCTCTTTGCTTTTTCCCCAGGCCCCTCCTCTTCCCTACCAGGATCCTCCCTCTTCCCCCAAGCCCCTTCCTCCTCCCTCCCAGATGTTTCCCTTTTCCCTCCCATGCCCCTACCTCCACCTCCCCTTTCCCCCAGTCCCCTCCGTCTTCCACCCCTCCCTATTCCCCCAGACCCTTTCTCCACCTCTCCTCTCCCCCAGGTCCCTCCCCGTCCCCCTCTCTCCCAACCCTAACCTCTGGCGGAACTCCTGGAAGACGATGCGATTGGGAAACCCTTGCCGGCAGATGCGGATGCCCTCCAGGACGCCGTTGCAGCGGAGCTGGTCCAGCACCAGGCGAGGCTCCAGCTTCCCCGCCTGAAGACGCCGTGGGAAAAGCGGGGGCAGAGGTCACAGCCCGGATGACCAGTCAGAGGACCCAAATGGGGGAAGCCACGCACTGAGGGGCTGAGGGGTCACCAGGGAGGGCGTGGGCTTCTAGTGGACGTTCAGGATCCTCTGCTTTGGATGAGATGGGGCCCAGGGCAGCGGGAGGGAGATGCGGTCGAGGGTCACTCACCCTCTTTTCGTGGTTGGGAATGATGCAGCGGACAAAGCTGGGATTGGTGTTGCTCAGGGTGCTCATGAGGCGACTCAGCGATTCCTTGTAGAGCTGCCCCACGGTGCGGAACATGCCCCGGCGGGGGCGGCCCCCCGGCCCAGCCCCCGATCCCTCCCCTAGACTGCTCACCTGCTCCAGACCCACAATGCTTTCCACTGCGGGTGACCGGCAGGGAGGAGAGAGACAGAGAGAGATGGACATGTGTCAGAGACCCTGGCCTTCACCCTGCCAGAAGCTCCCACGTTCTTCTCATCCCCTGGGGCCCAGATGCCTTGAAACCCCCAAAACAAAGCCCGGAGACCCCAGAAAGCAGAGTCAGGAGGCATCTGCGGGTGGTGAGGCCAGACCGAGCATCCCCAGACTCTCAATGATTTAAGGAGGAGAACAGGGACAACATTTTGAGGGGCTCGGCCTCTGTTCTCTCTGCCCTCTGAGTCTATAAGGGGCTGGGTGAGTGGGGAAAGGCAGAGGAGAGGGGAAGGAGAAAGAGTCCAGAGTAGAGTTGATCCATAAAGTTGGGGGGAAAAGGGGCTGGGGGGCTGGTGTCTCTGTCCGTTTCTCAATCACTGTCCTCTATTTGCTGGGTCTTGATCAGCCTCTGCCTCTCTCTGTCCATCTCACGGGGCCTGGGGGCGGGGAGGAGGGGTCACTCTTTCCCTCCAGAGGATAGAGACCCCATGTCTCAGGGCTAACAGAAGCAGACACAGCAGGAGCATGGATAACAGGGTTAGGAAGAGGAGTGAGGGAGAGTGGGACACCTCTGCCTCTCAGATGTCGGACTACTGGGAGGTTGGTAGGTGTGAGCGTGTGAAGGGGAGTTGGATATTTTGGGGTGATGCAGAGACCTCCCTGTCCTAACCGAAGTCAATGGTGAGTTGGGGTATACGGAGCAAGGGAGGAGTTTAGTGAGGGGTGGTAGAGATGGAGAAAGATGATGATGATGATAACAACTGCGATCTTTGCTTAGTGCTTACTATGTGCCACGCAATGTACTAAGCACTGGGGTTGATACAAAATCGTCAGGTCAGAAACAGTCCCTTTCCCACATTGGGCTCCCAGTTTCACACCCCATTTTACCGATGAGGTAACTGAGGCACAGAGTAGTAGAGTGGCTTGCCCAAGGTTTAAGTGAGAGGGCTAGGGACACCAACTGTGGAATTCCTTAGGGGCTGGAATGTTGGCTACTAGAGGAGAAATTCTGTTGTCAATGAGGAGGATCTCCAGAGGTCAACCATCCCAGGGTCCCTCGGGACCACGATCAGGGCCCGGGGCGCTGATTGGATGGGCCACGGCAGGGCTCCGGGGAGCCACGTCCGGGGAAGGGCAGCGCCAGTCCCGGGCCTCTTACCATCCCTCCAGATCTCGGCCGTGAGTCGGTCGGAGCTGTGGTGCAGGAGGGCCGACACGTTGTCGTTCAGGGGGTCCATGTTCTTCATCAGCCACTCCGAGGCCTTGTAGTCGACCTGCGGTAAGGGGCGGGGCGGGAGGACTCGGGGTTGGGAGGGTCTGGAGCCAGGGGATAGGGGGTTGGGGTACATAGGGAGAGAGGGCAGCCTCCGCAGCCCACAGCACGTACGTACGTATCTGTAATTTATTTATATTAATGCCCGTCTCCCCTTCTAGACTGTAAGCTCATTGTGGGTAGGGAATGTGTCCGTTTATTAATAATTGTGGTATCTGTTAAGAGCTTACTGTGCACCAGGTGCTGTACTAAGCACTGGGGTGGATACAAGCAAATCGGGTTGGACGCAGTCCCTGTCCCACGTGGGGCTCAGTCCCAATCCCCCTTTTACAGATGAGGTAACTGAGGCCCAGAGAAGTGAAGTGACTTGCCCAAGGTCGCAGAGCAGACAAGTGGCAGAGGCGGGATTAGAACCCATGACCTAGACTGTCTAGACTGTGAGCCCACTGGTGGGTAGGGACCGTCTCTATATGTTGCCAACTTGTACTTCCCAAGTGCTTAGTACAGTGCTCTGCACACAGTAAGCGTTCAATAAATACAATTGATTGATTGATTGATTGATGACCTTCTGACTCTCAAACCCACTTCTCTTCACTTCTCTGGGCCTCAGTTACTTCATCTGTAAAGTGGAGAATAAGACTGTGAGTCCTATGTGGGACGGGGACTGTGTCCACCCCAATTTGCTTGTATCCACCCCAGCGCTTCGTACGATGCCTGGCATATAGTAAGCGCTTAATACCATAATAATTCTTATTATATTGTACTCTTCCAAGTGCTTAGTACAGTGCTCTGCAACCAGTAAGTGCTCAATAAATATGACTGAATGAATGAATGAATGAATGAATGAGCAGATGGATCCGGCTGTCCCAGGGATTGGGGAATGGGGAGGATAGGCCACCTCCTCGGCTGGCTTCTCCCAGACCCTTTCCACAGACGGCCAGTCCCCGAGTTGGGTCTCGGTCCCGGCGTTCTCAGCTGCCTTTCTGTATCTTCCCAATATATCAATGGCATTTACTGAGTGCTTACTGGGTGCAGAGCACTGTTCTGAACACTTGGGAGAGTTCAGTAATAATGCCATAATTATTATTATTGTTACTTTTCTATAGAGCTAGAGGACATGATCCCTGCCTTCAAGTTGTTCCCAATCTGGCAGGAATCTATTAGAGCTTTGAACGCCTGGTTCAGACGCCCGGTCGGCCTACGCTGGATCCTGCCGGGCCCATCTGGACTCCTGGAGAGGCTAAGAGCCGGTGCCGATTCCCCATTAGATGGGGAACCCCGCGTCTGAGCTGACGATCCGGTATCCAGTGCTCGGTACAGGGTTCGGCACATTGTCGGTGCTTAACAAATGCCACGGTTAAGATTACCCGGGCGCTGACACAATGCCCGAGTCAGCAAGTTCCCTCCAGGCCAGAAATGATGTCAGAGCTGCAGTGGGATGGGGGTGGGGATGGGGGGGGAAGGGGGTACGGATCCAGCCCCAGACCCCCTTTTCTCCTTGGACCCAAGTGGCCGGCTCCCCACTTTTCTTCCTTCCTCCCAGTGGCCCCCTCCCCCGGGCTTTATGTTACCAGCTTGTACTTCCCAAGCGCTTAGTACAGTGCTCTGCACACAGTAAGCGCTCAATAAATATGATTGATTGATTGATTACGGTTAGGAATATTAGTGCTGCTTGGACTTGGAGAAGGCTTGGCATTGGGAGGAGCACCCCCACCACCCAGACAGGACTCTTAAACATAGTGTGGATGCCCCCCGGACCCCTGGTCTGAGAAGCAGCGTGGCTCAGTGGAAAGAGCACGGGCTTTGGAGTCAAGAGGCCATGGGTTCAAATCCCGGCTCCACCAATTGTCAGCTGTGTGACTTTGAGCAAGTCACTTCTCTGAGCCTCAGTTCCCTCATCTGTAAAATGGGGATGAAGACTGTGAACGCCCCCATGGGACAACCTTATCACCTTGTAATCTCCCCAGCGCTCAGAACGGTTCTTTGCACATAGTAAGCGCTTAATAAATGTCATTATTATTATTATTATTTCCCCCAGTCCAGGCCCCATCCCACCCCTGGGTCTCACCTGGCCAGCAAAGTGCAACCCACTTAGATGATCCCTGGCCCTCACCTTGCCCGCGTAGTGCACCACGCTGAAGTCGGACTGGTCACGCAGCTGGCGTGGCCGCTGAAGCTTGGGGTGGCCAGACTGCTCCTGGAACACCTTCTCCACGAAGCTGCGGTCCGTGGCCTTCGGGAACCAGCATTCCTCGTCCAGGAGCGCCAACAGCCCGGGAGGGTTGGCCTGTGTCGGGTCGGGGGACCAGTCAGTCGGTCAATCGTATTCATTGAGTGCTTACTGTGTGCAGAGCACTGCACTAAGCGCTTGGGAGAGTACAATAAAACAATAAACATTCCCCGCCCACGGAGAGCTTACAGTCTAGAGAAGCAGCGGAAAGAGCCCAGGCTTGGGAGCCAGAGGCCGTGGGTTCTAATCCCAACTCCACCACTTCTGCTGTGTGACCTTGGGCAAGTCACTTAACTTCTCTGAGCCTCAGTTCCCTCATCTATAAAATGGGGATTAAGACTGTGAGCCCCATGTGGGACAACCTGATCACCCTGTATCCCCCCCAGCGCTTAGAACAGTGCTTCATACATAGTAAGCGCTTAGCAAATGCCATTATCATTATTATTATTAGAGAGGGAGACAGACATTAATAGAAATGAAGAAGTTACAGCAGAGGAGAGTCCAGAGGGGAACGCTTGCCCTCTTCTACCCCGCTGCCTGGACCACCACCAGAAATCCCCTCCTTCTGAGGCTGGGCAGACTGGAATCTTGGCCAGCTCACGCCTGCTGTCAATCGAGCAATCAGTGGTGTTTGTTGAGCACTTAAAGTGAGCCCAGCGCTCTAATAAGTGTTTGGGAAAGTACAGTAGAACAGAGTTGGTAGACCAGTTCCCTGCCCACACCAAGCTTACAGGCTAGAGGAATCAATGGTGTCTACTGAGCAATTACTGTACCTAGAGCACTGTATTTAGTGGTTGAGAGAGTACGATGGGATATAATAGCCAGGGATGCCCCTTCTCCATCTCTGCAGGCATCTCGGGGAGCCCACTTTGAGGCGGAGGGAACGGGGTCCGGAAGCAGGGAAGTCCCGTGGGGCGGAGGGGTCGGGGAACTCACGGGCTTCTCGATGAGTTCGATGCAGGGCTGCAGGTCCTGGCCGAAGTCCACGAAGGTCCAGGCGATGCCCTCCCGCTGGTACTCCTCCTGCTCCAGCTCGAACATGGTGTGGTTGAACAGCTGCTGCAGCTTCTCGTTGGTGTAGTTGATGCATAGCTGCTCGAAGGAGTTCAGCTGGGGGAAGCACCGACCGTAAAGGGGATCAGGCACCAGGCGGGGGAGAGAGAAGGGCATCAGGGACCAGGTCAGGGAACGAGAGGGGGGACGGGAATTGGGTGGTGGGGAGAGAGGGAGGTTGGGGTCTGAACTGAGGAAAAGAGAGGGATCAGGCAGGAAGGGTGGGGGTCTGGTCCGATGGTCTCTGATCTCGCTTCCCCTTTGCTGTAGCCCCCCAATCCCAGCAGCAGCCCCTCTGCCCCAGCAGACCTGGAAAATCTCAAAGCCGGCGATGTCCAGGATGCCCAGGAAGGAGGCTCCCTGCCGGGGACTGCGGTCCAGGGCTCGGTTCAGCCGCATGACCAGCCAGCGGAAGAGTCGCTCGTACGTGGCCTTGGCCAGGGCCTCTAGGGCAAAGTCCGCCTGGGCAACGAAGGGTGGGGTGGGGGGGGCGGCGGGGAGGAAACGGCATTCAGCCCTGCCAGAGCCCCAGCTGCCGCTCCACATCCCCCCACCCCGCTCCTCCTTAACGCAGCCCTCCGCTGCCCATCCCGCCTCTTTCCCCGGGCCCCCAGATTCAGTCCCAACCTTCCTGTTTGGACGTAATGATATTAAGGACATTGTGGTATTTACTAGGAGCCTACTCTGAACTAAGCACTGTGCTAGGCGCTGGGGTAGATGCCAGATCGCCAGTCCCTAGCCCTCATTCATTCATTCGTTCAACTGTATTGAGTGCTTACTGTGTGCAAACCACTGTACTAAGCGCTTGGGAGAGTACAATACGACAGGCATATTCCTACCCGCAACGAGCTCACAGTCTAGAGGGGGAGGCAGATGCCAATATAAATGAATAAATACATAAATTACTGAGATATAGAGATATCAATCAATCGCATTTATTGAGTGCTTACTGTGTGCAGAGCACTGTACTAAGCGCTTGGGAAGTACAAGTTGGCAACATATAGAGACAGTCCCTACCCAACAGTAGGCTCACAGTCTAGAAGGGGGTAAAAAACAGATTTAGTCTGCCGGGAGCACCAACAAACCATTTGCTCTTGCAGGGTTAATTTGTGGAGAATGATTTTCGTTTTTGTTTCATTTCGTTTCGTTTATATTTCCCCAGCTTGCTCTGCCTTCTGCATCTATGCTCTGTACTAAGCGCTTGGAAACTACAATTCGGCAACAGATAGAGAAGCAGCATGGCTCAGTGGCAAGAGCCTTGGGAGTCAGAGGTCGTGGGTTCCAATCCCACCTCTGCCACTTCATTCATTCATTCATTCAATCGTATTTATTGAGCGCTTACTGTGTGCAGAGCACTGTAATAAGCGCTTTGGGAAGTACAAGTTGGCAACATATAGAGAGGGTCCCTACCCACTTGTCAGCTGGGTGACTTTGGGCAAGTCACTTCTCTTAGAGAAGCAGCGTGGCTCAGTGGAAAGAGCGTGGGCTTGGAAGTCAGAGGTCATGCGTTCAAACCCCGGCTCCGTCAACTGTCAGCTGTGTGACTTTGGGCAGGTCACAACCTCTCTGTGCCTCAGTTCCCTCATCTCTAAAATGGGGACCAAGACTCTCAATCTAAGGGTGGTGGTGGGGTGGGGGAGAGCAGGGATTGAGTCCCTATTTTCTGCATGAGGAAACTGAGGCCCAATGAAGTGACTTCCCGAGGTCACACAGCAGGCAAGTGGTGGAGCCAGGATGACAACCCAGGACTTCTGACTCCCAAGCGCAGGCTCATTCCACTAGGATGGCCACCTTGGGAGCCACAGTCCCGGCAGCCCAAGCTGGGCCGGTTTAGCCAAGGTTGCTGTGGTCCACCATCACTACCCGGGCGACAACAACAGTGGCCTGGTCAGTTGCCCTGGCTCAGCTGACCAGTTTTGGGTGGCCACGGTGATCAGAGACTAAGCGCCCTCCTCTCCTTTCTCTTCTCTCCCTCCCTTTCCCCTCCCTCCCCCTCCAAGATGAGCAGGGTGCCGGTCATTTTCCTCTACCCCTATCCAGCCCTTCTGGTTCCTCCCCCCACCCCGCCCATCACCTGCTCCTTCGTCTGAGCCTTCTGCACGTAGTCCCGGCCGACTTTGATGCGTGGGGAGAGGAGGGCCCGAGAGAAATCGGTCACCCCCAGACCCAACAGGCAACACAGCTTCTGAGCAGCTGGGAGAAGCCAGAGAAGGGAGAGGGTGGGTTGGAGGGGAGTGGGGTCAAGGAAGGGCTGGGGTTAGGCCCTGAGGAGAACCCATCAGGACCTAAATTGGGCAGGCCCAGGCAAAGAAGTGAAGGACTGTGGTCTGGAGAGATTCTGCGCAAGGGCTGGTCCTGGGAAAGGCTGGAAGGGGGAGGGGGTGGGGGTCCCTGAATTTGAATGGATGTGTGAGTGACAGAGGATTTGGGTACTTGGGTTCGGGTGGGTTTCCCAGGATTCGGCAAGGGGATCATCATCATCAATCATCAATCGTATTTATTGAGCGCTTACTATGTGCAGAGCACTGTACTAAGCGCTTAAGGATCAGCGCTTAAGGATCAGCCCAAGGACTTGGCAGGGGGTTGGGAGGTGGCAGTCTCCACGGGGGTACCTGTGTTGTCCGGCATGGTGGCCTGGTCCGTGTTCCGTTCCTTCCGCAGGGTGATGTTTCCAAACTGGAGCACCGCCGACACGATCCGCAGCATCGCTGGGGGCGACGGCCGGGAAGAGCGGGGGTCAGGGCTCCCCGTCCCCTCCCGGCCCCCTGACCCAGCCTCCCTTGGGAAGACTTCACGTCACCAACGCAACTACCGAAACCCACTGGGTCCCCTCCTCTACAAGGGGTGGATTCCCACCCTTCATAAACAAGCAGAGTGACCCTTCCTTCAGCAGCTCACGGAAAGACTCTAGAAAGGAAAGAGAGACAGGGAAAGGCCCAGAAGACCAACAGAAGCAGGCGAAGAGACAGCTTGGATCAGCCCTGCGGAGACACAGGGAGGCCCGCCTACAAACAGTCCATCAGTGCTATTTATTGAGCACTTACTGTGGGCAGAGCCCTGGACGAAACTCTTGGGAAAGTATGGTACAACAGGATTAGCAGATACGTTCCTTGCCGACAATGAGCTTACAGTCTCGAGACACGGGGTGCCCTCAGTACCAGCTGAATGCCCTTCTCAACAAAAAAAGACCCTTTGGGGTAGAGAGTGCCGGCTCCAGAGTGTGGTATTTATGGAGCACTCACTTTGTGCCAGGCACTGAGCACTTCATCATCATCAATCGTATTTATTGAGTGCTTACTGTGTGCAGAGCACTGTACTAAGCGCTTGGGAAGTACAAGTTGGCAACATATACAGACAGTCCCTACCCAACAGTGGGCTCACAGTATAAAAGTTGTCCCACGTGGGGCTCACAGTCTTAATCCCCATTTTTACAGATGAAGTAACTGAGGCTCAGAGAAGTTAAGTGACTTGCCCAAGGTCACACAGCAGACTTGTGGTGGAGCCAGGATTCGAACTCATGACCTCTGACTCCAAAGCCCGGGCTCTTTCCACTGAGCCACGCTGCTTCTCACTTGGGAAAGTACCACCGAGTAAATAGACTTTAAATTACATATTAGAAGCAGCATGGCTCAATGGAAAGAGCATGGGCTTTGGAGTCAGAGGTCATGGGTTCATATCCCGGCTCCGCCACTTGTCAGTTGTGTGACTTTGGGCAAGTCACTTAACTTCTCTGGGCCTCAGTTATCTCATCTGTAACATGGGGATTAAGACTGTGAGCCCCCTTGGGACAACCTGATCACCTTGTAACCTCCCCAGCGCTTAGACCAGTGCTTTGCATGTAGTAAGCACTTAATAAATGCCATTATTATTATTATTAGAAATTACTCATGTATTCACATTAATGTCCGTCTCCCCCTCTAAAGCTCTATGTGGGCAGGGAACATGCCTGCCAACCCTAATGCATTGTACTCTCCCAAGTGCTTGGAACTGTGCTCTTCACATAATAATAATAATAATGATTATGGTACTTGTTAAGCACTTACTGTGTGCCAAGCACTGTTCTAAGCACTGGGGTAGATACAAGCTAATCAGGTGGGACACATAGTAAGCGCTCAATAAATACCATCGACTGATTGATTGATAGACACAACATAGTAAGCACTTAACAAATCATTATTATTATCTTTGCCCTCAAGGGGTTTACAATCTTAGGGGGGTGGGCCCAAATCTTGGCACCTGTCCCCAGCCAAACTCTTGCACTGTGCCAAAGTCTGGCCAGGCCCAACAAGGTCAAAAAGTCCCTTCCTAAAAGCTGCCGGCCTGAACCGCTGGCTAGAGGAGGCCCCAAAAGGGATGCTTAGCCCTCTCCCGGGCGAGTCGGCCCCCACCATTCAAAACCCCACCCCAGTCAGGACTCCGTTCTTGGGGGGGGGCAATCTATACAGAAAACCCAAGTCAATACCTTTAAAACCGACTGTGAGCCCCTGGGGGGCAGGGATTCCAGCATTTAGAACAGTGCTTTGCACATAGTAAGCACATAGTAAGCACAGTCTTCTAGACTGTGAGCCCACTGTTGGGTAGGGACCGTCTCTATTTGTTGCCAACTTGTACTTCCCAAGCACTTAGTACAGTGCTCTGCACACAGTAAGCGCACAATAAATAAGATTGACTGATCGATTGATTAATGCCATCATTATTATTATTATTACTGCAACTACCAACTCTTATCGTACTCTCATGAGCGCTTAGTCTAGTGCTCTACACACAGTAAGCGCTCAGTAAAGACCGATTGGCTGCTGGAAGGGATACAGTTATGGTAACCAAGGGCTGTTACCTGGAGCAGGAGGAAAACAATTCCTGCCTTACCTATGTTGTTGGATTGTGAAATTTGTAACATTGTTACCCAGCCTCTCACTCCCACCCTTTTTAACAACTTCCCCAAATTAATGCAATTGAAACTGATTCCCTGGGGCTTCCTTTTCTACCCACCCTCAAACCCCACTGTCTGTGGTCCCGAGCTAGAGTCACAAACAGGGGTTAACTTTCAAAAATCCTTCCAGTGTTATTTGTCTTGCATCATCTTAAGTTGAGGACTTCCTGGCTCTTATGTTTACCCCAGTGCTTAGCACATAGTGGTAGAGTCTCCCGCCAGAAACGACAGATGAACCTCTCTCCCGTCACTGCCGAACAGTCAGTCAATCAATGGTGTTCACCTGGCACTTACAGTACGCGGGGCACTGTAATGAGCGCTTAGGAGAGGACAGTAAGTTAGCAGACATTCAGTCATTCATTCAATCATATTTATTTTGTTAGTATGCTTGGTTTTGTTCTCTGTCACCCCCTTTTAGACTGTGAGCCCACTTTTGGGTAGGGACTGTCTCTACGTGTTGCCAACTTGTACTTCCCAAGCACTTAGTACAGTGCTCTGCACACAGTAAGCACTCAATAAATACGACTGATGATGATGATTTACTGAGCACTTACTGTGGATACTGAGCAGGGAATGTATCCACCAACTCTGTTGTATTGTACTCTCCCAGCACTCAGTATAGTGCTCTGCACATAATAATAATAATAATAATAATAATAATGGTATTTGTTAAGTGCTTACTATGTGCCAAGCACACAATAAGCACTCAGTAAATACCACTGACTGATACTGGTTGAGGGAACAGTAGAGTTTGGAGGTGTGATCCCTGCCCTTAAGGAGTGGACTTAATAGGTAGTTATTTGCTTAATAACATTAAATAATAGTGGGACTTGCTAAGTGCTATGTACTAAGCTCTACGGTAGCTACGAGACAATTAGATTCTTAATCCCCTGATCTCTGGGACCTAGCCAACTGTCCTGGCTGGGGGAAGGGGCCGGCCTGGGGTGGGGAAGACACCCTCGGTCATTTCTCACTGCCTCCCCCCGCGACGAGGCACCCTCCAATATCACTCACAGGTGATTTCTTCATAGGTGAAGCCAAGCACTCGCAGAGACTCCAGGGTCTCCTGGAACAGTTCCCGCTCCTGCTGAGCTGATCCCGACCCTGGCCCGTTCGTCAGGAAACGGTACTGGGAACACGGCTCCAGGAGGAGGTCATCTGGGAGGGGACAGTGGAGCAGAGGTCACAAGAATTACGGTAGTATTTGCTGAGCGCTGTGTTCAAACACTTGACTGAGGACTGGGGGTAATGAGAAGATCAACAGGTCAGACCGCAGTCCCCTTCCCTCCGCCATCTAAGGAGGTGGCCCTTCTCCTTCAGATTCCCCCAGAGAAAAAAGCAGTCTGGGACCCGTCCTCCCCATCTCCTGGACCCTCCAGAGAAAAGCTCAGCGCTCCCCTCCTGGCTGGGGGAAGGGGAAGGAGAGGGAAATGAGGAGGAGGACAAGGAGGAGGAGACGCTGACCCTTCAGCTTCTCCCCAGCTCCCTCCAACAACTGGTAGAAAATATGGAAGCTGCATTCATCCTTGGCCTGGCGGATGGCCCGAGATTTCTCCAACAGATCTGCAGAGGGGAGGGTCAAGGATAAAGGCAGGATGGAGGGGAGACTCTCTCTAGCCTCCCTCTGTCCTCTCCCCCTCCCCACCCGCCCTACCTCCTTTCCCTCCCCACAGCACCTGTATATATGTTTGTACAGATTGATTACCCTATTGATTTTACTCGTACATACTGACTATTCTGTTTATTTTGTTAATATGTTTTGTTTTGTTCATCATCATCATCAATCGTATTTATTGAGCGCTTACTGTGTGCAGAGCACTGGACTAAGCGCTTGGGAAGTACGAATTGGCAACATATAGAGACAGTCCCTACCCAACAGTGGGCTCACAGTCTAAAATCAATCAATCAATCAATCGTATTTATTGAGCGCTTACTATGTGCACAGCACTGTACTAAGCGCTTGGGAAGTACAAATTGGCAACACATGGAGACAGTCCCTACCCAACAGTGGGCTCACAGTCTAAAAGGGGGAGACAGAGAACAGAATCAAACATACCAACAAAAGAAAATAAATAGGATAGAAATGTACAAGTAAAATAAATAAATAAATAGAGTAATAAATGTGTACAACCATATATATATATATAAAAGGGGGAGACAGAGAACAAAACCAAACATACTAACAAAATAAAATAGAATAGATATGTACAAATAAAATAAATAAATAGAGTAATAAATCTGTACCAACATATATACATATATACAGGTGCTGTGGGGAAGGGAAGGAGGTAAGATGGGGGGGATGGAGAGGGGGGCGAGGGGGAGAGGAAGGGGCTCGGTCTGGGAAGGCCTCCTGGAGGAGGTGAGCTCTCAGTGCCCGTCTCCCCCTTCTAGCCTGTGAGCCCGTTGTTGGGTAGGGACCGTCTCTATATGTTGCCAACGTGTACTTCCTAAGCGCTTAGTAGAGTGCTCCGCACATAGTAAGCGCTCAATAAATACGATTGAATGAATGAACTCTTTCTCTCTGTCAATCTCTCCCCCCCGCAGAACCGTCCCTCCCCTGAGTTTCCTGTGTGCCCCGGGCCTCCAGAAGGATACAGGTCTCGATGTTGGCTCCCACGATATAGCCGGCCACGTCAAAATTGATGCGGATGAATTTACCCTTGGGGAAAGACAGAGGGGCAGTTATTCCCTCCCTCGGCACCTCTTGCAGCCTCCATTCCCTGCAGGGACCCAGGCACCCCCCGCCCAGCCCACTGCCCTTGGGAACCTGCCGTCCGGCCCTCAGGCCTCCCCGCACTCACGAATCGGGAGGAGTTGTCATTCTTAACCGTCTTGGCGTTACCAAACGCCTCCAGGATGGGGTTGGCCTGAAGAAGTTGTTTCTCCAGCTCACCCTAGGGCAGAGTGAGGTCAGGGGTCAGCGGGGCGAGGGACACGGCCGCGGGAGGGGACCCGGACCCACAGTCGGACGGATCTCTCACTACTCACATAGGACACAATGCCGGCAGCCTGCGGGGAGAGGGGCGGCCACGGGGAACACGGGACACGGAACCGGGACACGGCACATGGAACACAGGACACACAGGCAAACCAAAACATGAGCGCGGCGGATGGGAATGGGATTCTGGGGGACGCAATTTGTTCGGGATGTGGACACTGGGAGAGGACCCAGTGAAGGAAGGAACCTGAGGCGTGAGGGGGGAAAAGGGTCAGCATTTAGTAGGGTGCTGTGCTTAGAACAGTGCTTTGCACATAGTAAGCACTTAATAAATGCCATCATTATTATTATTATTAGGGTGGTGACTAGGGGATCTGGGGTGAGACCTCAGGGGCGTGAGCAGAGGACTATTTGCCAGAGGGCGAGGGCAAGGCCTGGACTCCAACGGGGAGAATGCAAGCTCACCGTGGACAGGGAACACGCCCGCCAACTCTGTTGTAATGTACTCTCCCAGGCGCTTAGTACAGTGCTCTGCACACAGTAAGGGCTCAATAAATACTCCGGATGGTCTGACAGAGTGCAGGGAGGGAGGCGAACAAGATGGTCACTTACCGGGCCACCCTGCTCCCTGCGGCCCTTTGGGGAGGAGGCCACATGGGCCAGATACTGGATCACCTTCTTGGTGTTCTCCGTCTTTCCCGCACCAGACTCGCCCCTGGGGAAAGCAGGGAAAGGGCATTTCCAGACCGTCCCCAACCCAGCCCCTGGGTCCCCACCTCCCAGCAGTTCCCGGGGGACCCAGCTGCCCTGCCCTCCCAACTCCCGGCTGCTCCTGGCCTCCACATCTTATCCAGGACCCCGGCATTGTGGCAGTAAGCCCTTACCACCCTGGGCCCTTGCGGGCAAAAGAGAAGATGGGGCACAAGGGGAGATGCTCACGTGCAGAGGATGGACTGGTCCTCACGATCTGTGGGGAGGGATGACAGGTCAGGAACTGGAACGGTTCCCACCTAAGCCCCGCTTCTGGGGTGCAGTAGCCCTCTCTCTGGCCTCTGCCCCCCACCCCCCAGCAGCCCTCTCACCCGGCATCCTTCACTCCCCCCGGCATCCTCCGCTTCCCTCAGCAGTTTCTCCATCCCACTCACCACCGACTCCTCACCTTGCAGCATGCTGCGATAGGCCCCCTCTGTGACGGCGTAGACGTGGGGCGGAAGCTCGTGGCGCTTCTTGCCCCGGTACATCTCCACGATGGCCTCGGTGTAGATGGGCAGCTGCTTGTAGGGGTTAATGACCACGCAGAAGAGGCCAGAGTACGTCTGTGGGGTGGGGAAGATGCAGGGGATTGTGGTTGTGGCTGCCCGGATCCCTCTTCCACCCTGCTTTGCTCGCCACCGGCCCACTGATAATAATAGTAATAGTAATAATAATGGTATTTGTTAAGCACTTACTATGTGCCAGGCAAGTGCTGGAATATATACAAAATAATCAGGTAGGACTCAGCCCGTCTCATATAGAGAGCTCACAGTCTTATCCCCTATTTTACAGATGAGGGAACTGAGGCCCAGAGAAGTGAAGGTCATTCATATTTACTGAGCGCTCACTGTGTGCGCTTGGGAAGTACAAGTTGGCAACACATAGAGACGGTCCCTACCCGACAACGGGCTCACAGTCTAGAAGGGGTAGACAGACAACAGAACAAAACATGTGGACAGGTGTCAAGTCGTCAGAACAAATAGAACTAAAGCTAAATGCACATCATTAACAAAATAAACAGAATAGTAAATATGTACAAGTAAAATAAATGGAGTAGGTCACACGGCAGACACGTGGCAGGGCCGGGCTTAGAACCCAGGTCCTTCTGACTCCCCAGGCCGTTGTTCTACCCATTAGGCCCCGCTGCTTCTACTGGGCCTTCCTAAATCCAGTCACGGTGTCAGGGAGGGGAGAGAGCACGGGGGCTGGGAGCCAGGGGGTCGGGTGACAGGGCTTTCACGTCTGTGTGTCACTCTCAGAACGGGGCCACCGGCCTGGGAGCCCGAGGAACCGGTTGGGTGGGTGTCTGGGCCCCTCCTCTCCCCTCCCACGGGGGCCGTGGCCCCCTCCCCGCCACCAGCCCCAAACCCCTCCGGGAGGGTGGGGCCGCCGGGCAGCATTCCCAGGGACGGTAGGTCACGGGCAGTGGCGCCGCGGGAGTGGGAGGAGGAGAGAGGTCTCTGCCCTCCCATGGCCCTGCCCCGTTCCCACGGAAACCCCCGCGGAGGCGGTGGGCAGGCCTTCTGGGGGGTCGGGGGACCCTGGGAGGCCACAGCAGCACCTGGTCCGCAACGGCGGGCAACGGGGAGCTTCTGGAACGGGGTTGGGGGGATCTAAGGGGAGTGGGGAATACTTGGGGGGAGGAAGAGGCGTTTGTGATCCAGGTACAATAATAGTGATGGTATCTGTTATGCGCTTACTATACGCCAAGCAGTGCTTTAAGAGGTGGGATAGATACCAGGTGATCAGGTTGTCCCACGTGGGGCTCACAGTCTTAATCCGCGTTTTCCAGATGAGGGAACTGAGGCCCAGAGAACCAAAGTGGCTTGCCCCAGGTCACACAGCAGACAGGGGGCGGAGCCGGGATTAGAACCCACGTCCTCTGACTCCTAAGCCCGGGATCTTTCCACTAAGCCACGCTGCGTGCCTCTGTCTCCACTTGTCCAGCCCCAAACTCGTCCCCGGCTTGTGCCGCCTGCCTTCCCACGGCTTCCGCTCCATCGGCTCCGGCGTCTTCTTTCGGTTCACGTCCCCTCCCTTCACGCTTCTCTGGGCCGCCCCACCCCACCTGCCCTACATCCAGAGGGGCGTCTCCTTCCCTGTTCACCCGGGGCTAGGCTTGGCCCAGTCCCCTGGGTCAACCCCCGCCCGAGACCGGAACCCAAATGGTTTCCTGGGAGCGGGGAGAGATCGGTGAGGACCGGGGCCCGGTTGGATGGATCCTGCCGGCTTGGGGTCACTCAGCTGTCCCCAAAGAAGGCGAGAGTTGGCAAGTCAGAGACAGAGAGAAAGGACTCGGGGGAGGGCGGTGGAGACTGGGACGGGGAATCGGACGGCTGAAGCAAAATACGGAGAAACAAAGGCACAGTGGGGGCAGAGCCAGAGATAATAATAATAATTATCGTATTTGTTAAGCGCTTACTATGTGCCAAGCACTAATCTAAGCGCTGGGGTAGATACAAGCTAATCAAGTCGTCCCACGTAGGGTTTACAGTCAATCCCCATTTTACAGATGAGGTAACTGAGGCACAGAGTAGTTAAATGGCTCGCCCAAGGTCACACGGCAGGCAAGGGGTGGAACCGGGATTAGAACCCACGTCCTCTGGCTCCCAAGTCCGTGCTCTTGTCCCTAAGCCATGCTCCCTCTACCAGAAAAATGGGATGAGCTGGAGACCCCCAGAGGCAGACAGGAAGGAACAGAGCAGAGCTCCCTCTTTTTTTTTAGGATGCTCGTTAGGCGCTTATTATATGCACTGTACTAAGTGCTAGGGTAGATACAAGGTTATCGGATTGGTCACAGTCCCCGTCCCACGCAGGGCTCACAGTCTTAATCTTTATTTTAAGACTGAGGCACAGAGAAGCGAATTGACTTGCCCAAGGTCAGGCAGCCGATGAGCGGAGGACCCGGGATTAGAACCCAGGTCCTCCCTGTCTCCTGCAGACTCCTCCCTCTCTGCTTTCTGCAGACGGCTCATCCGTTCCCTGTTGCCTGGAGGCCTCGGGAAAGGTAGGGATGGGTATCGCCTAGATAAGATCACATCGCCGTCCCACATCACAGAGGCGTCTGCGTCCCTGGAGAGTTTTCCCAGGGCCCCGGTCCTGTCCGACTCTTCCGCTCCCTAATCCCTCTCCCTCCTGCCCCTGCCCCAGCCCCTCCGGTGGGTCCCATCCCGCCTTCCCATGCTGCCACTCACGTAGATGAGGCCCGAGTAGTAGCGCTCCCGTAGGTTGTGCAGGACGGAGGCCTCGTTGAGGCAGGTGAGGTCGGCCATGTCCTCGGCCTTGTTGAACTTGGGGGGGTTCATGCGCTGCACCTGGTCCCTGGGCAGCCTCAGCCTCCGCCCACTCTCCACCAGCTCCACCTCGGCCTCCTCGGGCCCCTCGTCCCGCAGGGCCGCCGCCTCGAAGCCGTGCGTCTCCGAGGGGACCCACACCAGCCGACGGGCCGTCCACTCCACTTGGGGGGACGCCCCAGACGCCCCCGGCCCCACGTTCTGTGAGGTGAACAGGAAGGACTGGGCCGCTTCGGGTACCGGCCCAGCCCCGGGGCCCTTCCTCCGCCACCCTGACATCGACAGCGCCGCCATGGCCTGCGGGACAGGAAGAAGAGAAGAGGGTCTGCCTCGGATGCGCCGCATCCCAGCCCACCCGGGCTGCCATTCCATCACCCTGCCTCTCCCCTCTCTGCCCCACCCGCTTCCCACCTTGCCTTTTTTTTTTTAATGGTACTTGTTAAGCGCTTACTATATGCCAGATACTATTCTAAGTGCTGGGGCAGGTACACAGAGGGCTCACCGTCTTAATCCCCATCTTAAAGATGAGGAAACTGAGGCCCAGAGAAGTGAATTACCTTGCCCAAGGTCACACAGCAGACAAGTGGCAAAGCTGGGATTAGAGCTCATCTCCTCCTGATTCCCAGGCCTGTTCTCTATCCACTAGGCCACGCTGCCTTCCAACTCTGCTCCTTATTCTCCCTCTCCCGCTATGTGCTATTTGCTAAGTGCTTACTACTGATGGAATGCTGTTCTAAGCACTGGGGCAGCTCAATCAGTCCAAGATCATCGGGTCAGACAGCCTCACTGTCCCACACGGGGAGGGAGTACCAAGTGGGAGGGAATACTGGTAGTTCATCTCCGTTTCACAGATGAGGAAACTGAGGCACAGAGAAGTGAAACGACTCGCCCAAGGTTACACAGCAGGCACGTGGTAGAGCCGGGACTACAACCCAGACCCTCTGACGCTCGGGCTACACTGCTTCTCTAGTTGCCCTTTTCCGGTCTCTTAGCCTCCCTTCTTTTCTCCAGTCCTACACTCTCAACTCTAATTTATTTTAGGATCTGCCTTCTCTTCTAGACTGCAAATTCCTTGAGGGAAGGGATCGTGTCTAGTAATTTTCTGATGCTCAGGACAGTGTTCTGCACAGAGTAAGCGGTCATTAAAGACTACTGATTGATTGATTTCCCCCCACCCCGAGTTCTGCCCCTACTCTCCCAAGGCCTCTTGCCTCTGGTTCTGCTTTCTGACCCCTCAACCTTCCCCTGCCCTGCTCCTCTTCTCCCCAGGCCTAGCTCCTGCCTTCTCTTAGCTCTGCCCCATCTTCCGCTACCTTTCCCAGGCACCGCCTCCAACCCCCTCATTTCCCCATAGTCTCTGCCCTCGACCTTTGCTGCTTCCCTAGACTTTCCTCTCCACTGCCTCCACCCTTGTCTGTCCCTAAATGCCTCCCCCGCATCTACTTGCCCCCTTTCCTTTCTCCCCAGCTCTGCTTCCATCCTCCCCAGATCCTAGGCAGCCTCCCAATTCCTCGGTTCTTCCCTATCCCCTTCCCCCGAGTTTTAATCCCTGGTCTTCCCCGGCCCTGCCCTCTTCCCCAGTCTGTCCCCCATCCTGGCACACCCTGCAGGGTGCTTCCATTCCATGGTCCTGCCCGCTTCTCTCTCCCCGCCCCAGGCACACCCTGCAAGGGGGCTTCCATTCCCTGGCCGTCCCCAGCCCTGACCTCTGCCCCTCCGGCCCTCCCTGCAGGATGCTTCCGTGCCCCGGCCTTGCCCGGCCCTGCCCTCTGCTCCCCCCTTCCACCGGTCCCAACGCTTCCCAGTACTTTCCTCCCACCTCTCCCCATTCTGAGGACTTTACCCCTCCTTGGTTGGATGATCTTTGACCAGGAAGTGTTTCAGTGATCCCTCTCTTCGCCCCCATCAATAGAAGAGGAAGAGGTGGGGAGTGGGGGAACAACCCAAGTGCCCCGAGAGGAGCCAGGGCAGGGGGAGCGAGGAGCGGAGGGTCTGGACGCCTGGGTCTCTGGAGGCTGGTGGATGCCTGAGTTCCCGGGCCTCAGTGGCTCCCTTCCACCTGGGCCCTGGCCCCATGCCAGCAGGTGCCTCGGCCGCTCCCTCGTCAGAGCTTGTTACTGCCACCGAGGTGAGCACCTGCTCCGGGCAGCCCGGCTCCGCTGGGGGAAACCGAGGAAGGGATCCACCCTAGGGCTCACACTCATCACCCATGGGGTCCCAGACGTCAGGGTCCCCGGTCCCCCTGCCCTTAACTCTCCCCCGCTGTAGTCCCTGCTCCCCTGGGGCCCCAGGAGTCCTGCCTCCCAGCCCAGGGGGCATCTCCACTTTCAGCCCCAGAGGGGGAAAAGGGGTGGGGGGTTACCTGGGTGTGAGGCTGCCTCTGGGAGAAGGGGTGGGGGGGTCCTGCCGCTTTCAGTCCTCTTGGGGGGGTCGGGGAGGGGGTGGCCGCACTGCTGGACTACGGAGGTGCCTCTGCTGCCGCGGCTGCTGCCTCGCCAGGGGTGGGGAGAGGGGGGAAAGGGAGGGGGACGTCACGGCCCCGGGGAGGGGCATGAAGTCATCGGCCCGGAGTCTCCTGCCCCGGTCCCGCCCCCAGCACCTGCCGGAGCCGCGGGCGGCCGAGGGACCGTTCGCAGCTCCTTTTTTGGGTGCAGGACAGGTGCCAGTGGGATGCCAACCGGGGGTGGGGCCCGGGAGGGAGGGAGGGGCCCGGCCCCCCAAACCCTCGGCCCGGCCAAAGGGCACCGGGCCTAGGGGTGAGGCCAGGTCCCGGGGAGCCGCGGGGGGGGGGATCGTCCTGAGGAAGGGCAGGTGAAGGGACAGGTGTGGGGACAGGTGAGGGGTGGGGGGAAGGGGCGGCCGCGAGGCTTTGAAGAACTCTCTAGAGCTCTCTCACGTTCCCCGGATTCCTCCTCGGGACATTCCTGCCTCGAGTGGAGGAGGAAATACAAATGTTGGTATTTGTTAAGCGCTTACTGTGTGCCAGACACTATTCTAAGCGCTGGTAGGGGGGAGGGATACAAGGTGATCAAGGTTGTCCCAGTCTTCATCCCCATTTTCCAGATGAGGTCTCTGTACAGTGCTCTGCACACAGTAAGCGCTCAATAAATACGACTGATTGATTGATGAGGTCACTGAGGCCCAAAGAAGTTAAGCGGCTCGCCCAAAGTCACCCAGGATTAGAACCCACGACCAAGCCCGGGGCTCTTTCCACTGAGCCGAGGAAACGGTCTCGTTTCAGGTGTTTAAAGAATTAAACCCCCCCTGTCCGGGGTGGGGGGGCGGCCCAGGCTACGTCATCATCATCAATCGCATTTATTGAGCGCTTACTATGTGCAGAGCACTGTACTAAGCGCTTGGGAAGTACAAATTGGCAATCTATAGAGACGGTCCCTACCCAACGGTGGGCTCACAGTCAAAACAGAGACCGGGTTCGGAGGGGACCCCTTCCCCAATGCCCCGGGGACCCTCCCCCAGCCTTCCTCTCCCCAACTGAGACCCCAACGTCCGGCCTCGGGGAAGACTCACTGACCTCCGTCGGCCTCTGCCCGGGTGTCCGGCGGGTCAGCTCCGGCCTTCGAAGGGGGGAAGGCTGGGGAGGGGGAGGGGGTCCCGTGGGGGGGGCGTCAAGGAACCCAGGGGGTCGCGGGAGGGGGCCCACCCGGCTGCACGGTCACCTGCAGGGGGGCAAGGTGGGGAGGGGGCTTATGCCAGTGTGTGCCAAGCGTGGGGGGGGGGAGAGAGAGCCCCCCGGGCCCTGCCCGCCCCGGCCCCCGCAGCGGGATGACCTCCGCCTGGCCCGCCGTCCGGGCAGCGACTGACGGCTGGCGAGGCCGAGGGGGCGTGGCCAACCCCGAGGCCACGCCCCCCGGCCTGCACCGCGGCCTCCCATTGGTGGTCCCGGGCCGCCCATCAGGACCGCCCCGCCTCCGGCCAATCAGAAGTTCCCGAGGCGACGGTGCCGTGGGAAAGAGGGGGAGAGCCGGCCTGGGCCGGTCCCGCGCGGGGGGGCGGGACTAAGGGCCTGACGGACGGGCGGCGGGGCCAATCCGGCGGGATTGAGGGCCTGACGGACGGGCGGGGGGACCAATCCGGAGGGGCGGGGGCTGTCAGGGCTTTGTACGGCCGCGATGAATGGGCAGCTTTGTGAGACTAATAATAATGATGGCATTTGTGAAGCGCTTACCATGTGCCAAGCACTGTTCTAAGCGCTGGGGAGGTTACAAGGCGATCGGGTTGTCTCACGGGGGGGCTCCCAGTCTTCATCCCCACTGTACAGATGAGATAACTGAGGCCCACAGAAGTGAAGTGATTTGCCTAAAGTCACCCAGCTGACAAGTGGAACCCATGGCCTCTGACTCCAAAGCCCGGGTTCTTTCCACCGAGCCACGCTGCTTCTCTAAAAATAGTGATGGCATTTTTTAAGTGCTTACTATGTGCCAAGCACTGTTCTAAGCGCTGGGGAGGTTACAAGGCGATCGGGTTGTCCCACAGGGGAGGCTCCCAGTCTTCATCCCCATTGTACAGATGAGATAACTGAGGCCCACAGAAGTGAAGTGATTTACCCAAAGTCACCCAGCTGACAAGTGGAGGAGTCGGGATTTGAACCCATGGCCTATGACTCCAAAGCCCGGGCTCTTTCCAGTGAGCCACGCTGCTTCTCTAAAAATAGGGATGGCATCTGTTAAGCGCTTACTCTGTGCCAAGCACCGTTCTAAGCGCTGGGGAGATTACAAGGTGATCAGGTTGTCCCACAGGGGGGCTCCCAGTCTCCATCCCCATTTTACAGATGAGGTCACTGAGGCCCAGAGAAGTGAAGTGACCTGCCCAAAGTCACCCAGCTGACAAGTGGCGGAGCCAGGATTTGGACCCATGGCCTATGACTCCAAAGCCCGGGCTCTTTCCACCGAGCCACGCTGCTTCTCTAAAAATAGTGATGACATTTTTTAAGTGCTTACTATGTGCCAAGCACTGTTCTAAGCGCTGGGGAGGTTACAAGGCGATCGGGTTGTCCCACAGGGGAGGCTCCCAGTCTTCATCCCCATTGTACAGATGAGATAACTGAGGCCCACAGAAGTGAAGTGATTTACCCAAAGTCACCCAGCTGACAAGTGGAGGAGTCGGAATTTGAACCCATGGCCTCTGACTCCAAAGCCCGGGCTCTTTCCATTGAGCCACACTGCTTAGGATGGCTGGGTCCTGCCAAGCCTTGGGGGCTCACAGTCCTAAGGAACGAGAGGGGTCCGAACTCCCACAACTTCATTCATTCAGTCATCCATTCAAAACTCCCAAACTTTCATTCATTCTATCGTATTTATTGACCACTTACTGTGTGCAGAGCACTGGACTAAGCACTTGGGAAGTCCAAGTTGGCAACATCTAGAGACGGTCCCTACCCAACAGCGGGCTCACAGTCTGGAAGGGGGAGACAAACAAAACAAAACATATTAACAAAATAAAATAAATAGAATAAATATGTACAAATAAAATAAATAAATATTGAGCGCTTACTGTGTGCAGAGCACTGTACTAAGCGCTTGGGAAGTACAAGTCGGCAACATGTAGAGACAGTCCCTACCCGACAACGGGCTCACAGTCTAGAAGGGGGAGACAGACAACAAAACAAAACATATTAACAAAATAAAATAAGTAGAATAAATATGTACAAATAAAATAAATAAATATTGAGCACTTCCTGTGTGCAGAGCACTGTACTAAGCGCTTGGGAAGTACAAGTCGGCAACATATAGAGACAGTCCCTACCCGGCAAAAGGCTCACAGTCTAGAAAGGGGAGACAGACAACAAAACAAAACATACTAACAAAATAAAATAAATAGAATAAATATGTACACATAAAATAAATAAATATTGAGCGCTTCCTGTGTGCAGAGTACTGTACTAAGCGCTTGGGAAGTACAAGTTGGCAACATGTAGAGACAGTCCCTACCCGACAATGGGCTCACAGTCTAGAAGGGGGAGACAGACAGCAAAACGTAACAGGTAGACAGGTGTCAAAGCAGCGTGGCTCAGTGGAAAGAGACCGGACTTGGGAGCCAGAGGTCATGGGTTCTAATCCCGGCTCCGCCACTTGTCAGCTGGATGACTTTGCGCACGTCACTTCACTTCTCTGGGCCTCAGTTCCCTCATCTGGAAAATGGGGATGAAGACTGGGAGCCTCTCGGGGGACAACCTGATCACCTTGTAACCTCCCCAGCACTTAGAAGAGTGGCTTGCACATAGTAACCACTATAGTGATAATAATAATAATAGTAATAAAACGTGGCTCAATGGAAAGAGCCTGGGCTTTGGACTCAGAGGTCATGGGTTCAAATCCCGGCTCCGCCAATTGTCAGCTGTGTGACTTTGGGCAAGTCACTTCACTTCTTGGGGCCTCAGTTACCTCATCTGTAAAATGGGGATGAAGACTGGGAGCTCCCCGTGGGGCAACCTGATCACCTTGTTACCTCCCCAGCGCTTAGAACGGTGCTTTGCACATAGTAAGCGCTTAATAAATGCCATTATTATTATTAGTAGTAGTAATAGTAATAATTACATAGTGCATATTGGCCCACGTCATCCCCTGGGCCTGGAATGCCCTCCCTCTGCCCATCCTCCAAGCTAGCTCTCTTCTTCCCTTCAAGGCCCTGCTGAGAGCTCACCTCCTCCAGGAGGCCTTCCCAGACCGAGCCCCTTCCTTCCTCTCCCCCTCATCCCCCTCTCCATCCCCCCCATCTTACCCCCTTCCCTTCCCCACAGCACCTGTATATATGTATATATGTTTGTACATATTTATCACTCTATTTATTTATTTTATTTGTACATATCTATTCTATTTATTTCATTCCGTTAGTATGTTTGGTTTTGTTCTCC